>NC_135388.1:13111666-13445000 GCF_051989625.1 Stigmatopora argus | reverse complement strand
TTGTCTGAAACTGAAAAAGATTTCTCTTTTTATGTTCCTCAGTCTGTGGTTTTATATAAATGGAGGAAGTTGAACAATGTGCCTTCTTGTGAGAGGTGTTAATTCAGTAAAGATAACTACAAGTGTACAGGCAGCACATAATGCTAAATGAAGTATAAACCAAAACAACAGGGTGTCAGCTGAAGACTTAGAAAATTCACTGGCAGATGCTCCTATGTTTTTTTTTCACTCATCTACAATATATAAAACTTTAAATGAAGAACACAATGGAGGAAGATGTTCCTGTCTAAATATTATGGCATGCAATAGCACTACAAAGTACAACTGGAAACATAGCAAAATTAGGGAATTGTTTGAATGGAATCCACAATACCATATGTAGAAGGAAAAAAACCTAGTCTTAACTAATCCAAATTTTATCCCAGCTGTGAAGCCTAGTCGAGTGAGCATTGGAGTATCGGTTGGCGCATGCTAACTGAGGGCTTGGACTGCTTGCGAAAATGAATGCTAGAATGAATTCACAAGTTTATCAAGATATTTTGCAGAAGAACTTGAAGCCATCTGCCTAACAGCTAAGCTCAACAGAATGGCTTTGTGAAGGGAAAATGTTTTCGAGAAGCCCAGTAAAAGTTCTGACCTCCACCCAGTTTAAATAATGTGACCTTGCCTCTAAGTGAACTAATCCAATGATGCTCGACACCAAAAGAATATTGCATACCTGAAACAGCTTTGTAAAGACGGATGAATCAAAATGCATTCGTATGTACTCGACACCTACAGCAAAAGTCTTTTTTCAGGCTTCTCAAAGTTGGTGAAAACTTTTCTATACCTGAGCTAAAATTCAGGACATATGCAATTTGAAAAGTTGCTTTAACCTTGTAGCTATAAATTTAAACTTGACATTAAAGAAATGACACATTATGACATCCCAACATATAATGGCAAAAGCGGATTTTCATATTTTGACAGTATGCCTGGAGGTGATATTTAATGAATTAAAGATGTGCTATATATTACATTTCTTTGAGGATGACTCATTTTAGCACCTTGTTGGCAGTTCACTTGAGGACAAGTCTCACTTGTAGCACTGTACACATCAATCAAATGGATGTGGACATGTGTTGCTTTAGAGATAACAAGGAACCCTCTGGCATTACATTCCTTGTTACATTTCACCAATTTCTTAAGAGCATCTTTGGACATACACCTAATAAGAGGTCACTTCCAACTGACTGACTGCCCTTAATTTCAGATCAGTTTAGCAGTTTGACAAAAAAAAAACAAAGACAGTTCATACCGACACGAATAAATAGACTACTCCAAACCATTACACACTATGCAGATGTAACTTATATGGCTCCATTTCTCTAGTTTTTAAACTAATTGAATGAAACTCATCTAGTAGCCAGATGGATTGATATCGAGCAAAAATACATTTTAAATGAAAATATTGCTTTTGATATTTAGGAATAGCTTTTAGTTAAAAAATCTATTTGGGAAGATAGGAACTGTATTTAGAGCTCTCCTTCAAAGTTAGTTAATACTGTAAGTTTGAATTTTAAATAAATGCAAAAACATGTTTGCACCATTTGTCTTGGTTGTTCTGAAGCTTGAGGGTCATTCCCAGTTGGATGTATTAGCAATGCTGACTGCACGGTCACCTCACCAGCTGATCAAAACACACGAGCATGCATACAGTTGGTAACATTGGGCAAATGCATGCAAGCATGAGAATGTGTCCTCCACTTGGTTGCCTCATGTCACTCTATTCATGCCTTCACAATTGAAATTCATATTTGTTTAGTGAAGACAATATCGTAGAACATACTAGTCGCCATAAATATTAGTATAAAATATGCTACAAGATCCATTAATCGTCCTTATAGAATTATTACTTTGAACATTGGATATTCCATTCAATGTGCGCTACCTTGTTAATCCATGTCCCTTAGGGGCCTCCCCTTGTGGTTTTAACACCAATCTGTTCTCAGATCTCCACACCCACAGCTGGCGAGAACAAAATTAGAAAGATGCAAACGTTCCACTGATTGCACATTATGCCCTCTTTGATTTTCACGTTGGCCACCAGCTGATTTGAAGGGCTTCATCTATTCAGGAAGACAATATAGCTTCGACCAGGGAACTAGATATTAATACGGTATTGCTTTGTGATGTAACTGTGTGAGCATCCGCAGGAGGACTTAAATATTATGCTGAATAATTCCTCGTGTCTTTGGAATGATGGCAAATTAGGTGGCTGACATTTTCTACTTCAGGGAATTCAACTTTATTTCAAAAAGCAGCATGCCACTCACAACTGATTTTGTCTTTTATGTTCTATGTATTTTATGCTAATCCATGGATAGCTTAGAGTTAGTTTTTGCAACTAATACAAGCATGGACTTACCATTAAATTTAAGTCTAGTCATCAGTTGTGCTTTCCCTGTGTGTGGTACAGGTCACATCCCGCTAAACTAAATGTCGGTTTCTCTCAGTACCAATGACTCAAACACAAAGTTGCACACACACGCGGATGTTCTTATTTCGGTCCAGCGGTATGCTACTGGTGAAATTGTAGCCTTGGCTCGCATCATTTCAGAACTACTCTCTATTTGTGTGTGGGAACAAAAACAGCAGTGCTTTTGCTGCTTTCGCTGCTTTCTGACCGCTCGGGCAACAAATCCAATTCTATCCCCTCAGCAACCAGGAATGTCTATCAAAGACTTCTGCTATCGCAGTTATTAAAAGCAGAGTTACATATAAAACAAAACAAACAAACAAACAAACAAAAACACAACAACAAGCTAAATTGAACAACATTCAGTGTTACACAACTGAACAATGCTAATGCAATTAGAGCACCTTTTGTTGCACAGTATGTGAAATGAAGGCCAGGTACATAATCTCTTCTCAAATTTGAAGGAAACAAATACACTATCAGAAGAAAAGACCAAGTCCTGTCGAAAATTTGCGAGTAATGGACGACCTTGCCCAAATAATGCCAAATCACGACTATTATGGAAGTCAGGGCTTTAAACTGTTAAAAAAACAGTATTTTGGCAAATGAAGTTGCAACAGGTTATAGTCATTTCTGTAGGTCAGAGGTCTCCAAACCGGTCCTGGAGGGCTGCTGTGGGTGCAGGTTTTTGTTCCAACCGATCCAACACAAACAGTTTAACCAATGAGGTTTCTGCTGAAAAAAAGAAGCACCTGACTGCAATCCACTGATTGCACTTCTAGGATACCAGATTGGTGGAAAGGTTACCTCTTACCGGTTGGAACGAAAACCTGCACCCACTGCGGCCCTTTCTGGAATAGTATGAGGTGAATGCCGCATTTCAAATCATGCAAATGGAGTTTAGAGACCTTCCTGTTTTTCAATTCTCAAAACCCAAATCAAGTTCTATTTTGCACAGAAGTCTAATTGCTTTTACCGTGCACAGTTGAGAACTTGAAGTGTTTACTAAAACACAAGATGAACACTGCTGTCAAACTGAAGTGACAGAAACCGTATTAGGTAAAATTCCGATAGAAATCTCTGAATTTAGGGCAAGTTTGTGTTGGTGCTTGACATCCTTTCACTATGCTCTGCTGCATATACACAGAAGTATTCCACTTCCAAAACCACTTGTGATCATATAGATAAAATGGTGGCCAGTCATCTGCTGAGCTATTATGCACATACCCGAATTAAACTTCTGTGAATCCAGTAAGGGATTTTAGCCACTTCATCTGCTTTATTTTTCACCCATATAGGTTTTTACTATATCACAGTGTGTATTAAGAAAATGCTTATGTCTGATAGTGTGTAAGGAGGATGAATATCCAGACCAAACTGCCAGCTGAGGCCAAGAGGATCTACTCTATGCTACTTTGCGCTCCACTTTCCCTGGCGGCTCTTGTCTGCTCACTTCATCATGCCAGTGTTTCACTTGTTAAACTGTATTTCACTACACTTGGTGGAGTGACTGAATAGAGAAGACAAGGAGAAAAAGGCAAGAGCAATTAGCCTGCAGTAGAAAAAAAGGATATATTTTTTCCCTTCAAAATGCAACAAGTTTTAAGCAAGAGAAGTGAATTTATTTGACATTGTGTTGTATGGGAATACGCGGAACTACTTTTGACACAAATGATGGTTGGCATTATTAATAACTATAGAAGCTTAAGCTTGGCTGAGCAGTGAAGAGAAATTCTGGGGACTTCAATCTGGAAGGTTGAAGAGGTCAGCAATCAAGTGCTCCATTGAAAACGTCAATGCGGACCAGTGCACCCGCACCTTCAATTATTAAACCACACAACAAACCGCGTTATGCACCCGATAACAAATTATACAGCAAAAATGAAATTCAAAATGAAAAAAAATGTCAACTGTAGTCACCTATCTTCAGGGTCAATTTGATCAAAAACATTTTTACTGTTCAAGTTGCAGTATCCCACCAAAGCAAGCACTGAATTCATGAGGACCAAGTTATTATACCTGCCAACTCTGTAAAATTTCACAGAAAATGTGTGGTTTGTCATGGACTGAGGTCATGTACTGCATCTAAAAGGAGACAATAAAAAAGTCAGGCCCCTTACACTGATCAACTCACAAAGTATTGCATTGCTCGACACCAATTAATCTATAACGCAATCAGTTAAGCATTAGTTCTAAAAAATGGACATGCTCTAGACCAGGGGTGGCCAAATTGGTCCTCGAGGGCCGCTGTGGGTGCAGGTTTTTGTTCCAACCGATCCAGCACAGACATTTTGACCAATGAGATTTCTGAAGAAAACAAGAAGCACCTGACTGCAATCTACTGATTGCACTTGTAGGACACCCGATTGGTGAAAAGGTGTCATCTTGATGGGTTGGAATGAAAACCCGCACCCACTGCGGCCCTTTGTGGAATAGTTTGGACACCCCTGCTCTAGACAATTCAAAACACTAAACTGTTAAAAAAGGCTTCCGTGGGTCATGAAATGTTCATTTACATTTCAGAGATGTAGCATTTCATACTATGTATAGAGAATGGAAAACATCACTTGTCTGAGTTTTTATTTTTTTGCCCATTGTGAATTAAAGTTTGAATTTCTTCAAAAGAATAACAAGTGAGGAAGAAAAAGATCAAACCTGACCGGCATTGATGCCATGTAAAGGTAGTACTGATTGTCCTTACACTGTCATCAGACTTTATTTATCAAAATTTGGTGCAAACAGAAAATTGCCAGAACATCACACAAACTGATTAATGTTTTATTTATTTCACAGCCTTGCAGTGGAAGTGGACTGCTATTGAAATTGTACACTACAAAAGCACTATAATATTTTTTTCATGCGCCAAAACAAATCCATTTTATTTGTATATCACATTCAAATCTCTGAACAGTGTTCAACAATCTATTCGTTTTGATGAGGTTATGACTTTTTTCCCCTCTGATGGATTCACTATAATTACTAAATGTGAGCTCAACTTATTGGAAGTTGATTGTTTTTATGAACAGCTGTTATGATATATGCACTTAAGAAAACACTTGAAAGATGCATAGTTGAAAGCATTGGAGTTGTGCTTCTCTGCTCATAACTATTTTACTTGTGTTGTTACCAATTACTCCACTCGACAAGATCTTGTCTGGAGAATAACAAACAACATTTCATTCAGGTAGCAAAAATAGCTTACTGTTAATAAGGGTCATTGTACAATATCCGATTGGGTTTGACATATCTCAATGATGGTAAATGGGGGAGGTGTATACTTACTATATGGCAATTATTATCTACGCCATTACAGTGTCCAAAGCACTTTATATTGGCTCACATTCATACACCATTGGGCATTGCTGCAATAATGCAAGGCACTGCTATGTTCACTTGGAGCAAATTCAAGTTCAGTCCCCAAGGACACTTCAACAGTGGGCATTCGGCACCAGGATCACATTCCTATTCCTGCAGTGACAGGGCAACCGAGTATCTCGTATAGAATATACAGCTCACATCATGCAAAGGCTCATGTTATGCCTTTTTCCCCTAAACTTTCATCATCATAATACATCTCCTATAAACACCACTTGACAACATAATTGCCCATATTGTCTTCCTGCAGGAGTAAAATTAGCCCCGCTATATTATGCAATTACAGTGATTGTGTTCCTGGTTATGTTTCATTTTTCTCATTATTGCCTTGAACATTTCTTTCTCCTAACATGTTCTCCCAGATGTTCGCCCCAATTTCTCAGTCACTGAGATCTAGCCTCGTGTGCCACTCAGTCTTGGTTTTAGCAAGTGCTCGTGTCATTGAGACGGTGCATGTGTATGTACAGTATGCGTGTATGTACAGTACACATACATGTACGAACAGTTCTGTGTGTGTGTTTGTGTCTTGGTGTGTGTTATCTAGTGCAGCCAGCCTTGCCTTAATCTGACGTGCTCACTTGTCTTTCTTGAGTTGAAACCTTGCATGACTCCCTGACAATTCTTGTTTAAGCACAAAGACAGGACAAACCTTTGTGTGTGCGCGTCTGTGTGTTAGTCCATTTACGATATACAGGCACAAAGAGAAGAAAGTGAAATCCAGAGTAGGCAGAATATAAAATGTATGCTAATTCAAGTGGGAGAAAGACATTAAACCTGTGTGTTAGAGAGATCGAGAGGGATGCGCTGGGTGAAGAACATTACTTTAATTTGTTCCCTTGAGGGAACATTTTTTTAAATTATTTTTTATCCTAAACCATTATGGATCATGAAATGCTAAACACCCAGGCTGGAAATACACATAGACAAAGCCTTTCCCTATTGAAATAAATGGAAATGCTTGGAAATTGTGGCAAGGCAAGGAGCAGAAGTTGGGGGGGTGCAGTAACGAGGTAGGGATTGTGTGGAAGAAACCATATTTAAGATGAGTTAGTGCTGCATTTTTGTTTGTATATTATTATTAATTTTGTAACCAAGTACTTTGGTTATGATGTACAGTATTCCCTAGAATTTCACGGATAATGTTGACCAGACAATGCTGGAATAATCAAAAAACCACCAGGTAGGCTCACTCATTTCTATTATACGTAATATATAATACAAATTGTTGACACACTGATAATTCGATGCTAATCCCACCACAAAAAAAGTAATTTTAAAAGAAAATTCATCATATATCATAAAATGAATTCAGAGCTCAGTCATTCATTCATCTTACTTACCACGCATCTTTGTAAGGGTTGCGAGGGTTGCTGGAGCCTAGCCCAGCTGACTTCGGGGAAAAGGCAGAGTACCCCTTAGACTGGTTGCCAGTCAGCCGTAAGGCACACAGAGAGACTGATGACCATTCGCAATCACAATCATTGTTTCCACTAAATGTGTACCCAAAAAAACAAAAAACAAACCTTTAACTTATATTATAAATACTGCATACAAATATCCACAATTGAGATCAGTGGGCTTTTCGATTTATACCGCTGTGCAAAATCCACAAAACAAGCCTCAATCTCTCTAAAGGTGCTACAATCTCAGAGGAAATTACTACTGCAGTATGAATCCCGCCAAAACAAATCAATAGGAAGTTGCTAATAAAAAAAGTATGTGGGATTTTGCACTTGGCAGCAAAGCTCATCCCTACACCTGCGATCTTTTTGTTTCTGTTGTCCTTAGTTTGTCCAGCACATTCGGGGCTTTGAGACATTTGCCATGAAACAGTTTTAGCCATTATTTCTGCTTCTGGAAGCTTTTCTTTTACGGAGCAACAGGATTTCTCCAAATCTTCCATCATCCATAAACCCAACAGAAACACTGTCATGCCCTGATGCTTCCTTTTGTTTCAGTGCTGCTTGATCTTATCAAGCACAGTACAGAGCTCACACAAATACACACACACACCCACACACACCCACGCATGCCCCCAGTGCATATACACGCAGGACCAAGCATGTAATCTGTAAACTTCGAGTCCATTTTTTATTTATTTCTTTTTAAATAATTTAAACTTGTCTCACTCTTACTATGGGTTTTATTTGATCTGAAAATATAATCATAATTTTTGATGGTGGCTTTTCATGGCGATGCACGAAAAGAAACCATAATATCAATACTAGCATTTGTGGGTTGCCACAATCTTTTTTCAACTTTTGCGCTCTTTTGCATTTTGTTAAGAACATGTGAAAGGCACACCAAATTTGCATCCAAGAACAATCTTTGTGAAAGATTTGGGGTTAATTTCTTAAGGGTTTTTTGTCTGTTCAGGCTATTTTTTTACCTCTTCTAGTTTATGGTTTTTGATGACGTTGAAGTAAAGACTCATGTTAGGTTTCTAGCAGAAAATTGGAAGAAATGCAACTCTCCCAGAAGTGAAAAAGAAATGTGTCTTTGGATGTTAAAAAGTAAGATTCAACAGGAATGCAGTTGCCTAACTAATTGAATAATTATGTGGAGTTTGTCAATATTTATCCCTTTTAGTGTTGTTATTTGAGAGTAATAATTTGGTGCTTCTGAACTCCAGGACTGCCTCTTGAGTTTGTGATTTCATATTTCTGGACAAAAGCGCTTCACAGTATTGTGCCTCCACTCATCAACAGTACATCAAGAATGATTAGCAGTTCAGAGTCTTGCTCAAGGACACCCTGACATTTTCTCAATGAGAGACTTCTATGGCCAAGTCCAGGGATGTTTTTCCCCTCTGATACCTGCCAATTACACCTATTCACAGTGCTTCAGTGTGACCTCTTCTAATGTAGCAAAAAATACACTCGCCAGATGTTTCATTGGGTAAGATGGTCATTCTTGTGTTTTGTATTCTTAAAAAAAGCTTTCATAAAACTAAAAATGCTCTATTGACAGACTTTGAAAGGGTTTCCATTTAGAAGAAAAAAAGTTACCGTGGTTAAAGTTAGCACCACAACATAACTATACTTGTTTTGTGCATAAAAGGTATTAAAACAACAACATTGATTTCAACAGTATAATTCATTTTATTTTCTTTCACACCTTTCTGGTATCTCTGTAATCATTATTAAAACCCTTTCATTGCACACCAAGGAGCTCGCGATGACATGTCATGCGGTGTTTCTCCCTCAGCACTGTCAGATAAATCGTTGAATGTTACGTTAGATGAAAGCACTTCAATGATTTGCAGGTCTAAAACTTTCCATACCTTTTTGTTTGGTTTATTGGTCCATATTTGTTCAAGTTTCCCCTTGCATCAGTTTGACATTTTGTATGAAAGGAGTCTTTCTCTGCATGTTGTTGGTGTGTATGTGAACTTCAGTATAATGTCAGGATCTACAGGTGCACTTTATGTCACCCACTTTAGGAGGAGAGCCTTGTGTTGGGTAGAATCGACTTGCCAAGCCCTCTGGGTTTGCTGGGAATTGAACCGGCAACCTTGAGGGTCACACAGACTGAACATCTTCATAGCTGTTCTAAATGATCTGGATAACGAGCCCGTTGAGAGTCGATGCGCGTGTAGATTAGCATGCATTAACATAAATTAGAAGGGCAATTAATATTCCGCTCAATCTGTTCAGAAGTCATCGGACGATCTAGAAGCAAAGACAATGAAGAAAGAACAGGAAGGCAGAGTTTGGAGTAGAAAATAAGGGCCCTCTCCAATAATAGACTGTCGGAAAGTCTGAGAAGACGCCATCCGTCACTCTTTTATTCTTAAAGAGATGTAAATGATTCATCGTGAGTGCCGATATGCATGATACCTTATGCTATGATATTGAGGAAATAATGGCAGTGATCATGGTTAGTTTTTACTGTGAAGCACAACTAGGTTTCAATTCAGTAGCATATCTATTAGTACTGTCAAGTGATTATTTTTTTTTAAATTGAGATGTATTGCATGCAGTTCCATCCATTTACATTTAAGCCTTAAAATAAATGCGGGTTAGGGCAACTTTTACACTTGCAAAGATGAATCAACCATCATTTTGTCCAAATAATTTGTGAAAAGAGCGTCACTGTAGATAAATGGTTAGCACGTATGTTTTTTGTTTTGTTGTGCCCTGTGATTGGCTGGCAACCAATTCAAGGTGTCCCTTGCCTACTGCCCATAGTTAGCTGGGATAAGTGATACTGAAAATGAACAAATACATATAAACCGATACAGGCAATTCTCTGAACACCTTTGATTGAACACAGTATATCTGTATTGTAACTTAGAAGCAGGAAGATCCACAACCATGAGGCTAATGTAAGTCTACATCAGAGAAAAAATAAATTAAACCCTATAAGGGGGTGGTAATAAATTTGTGTGAAACCTACCTGAGAATACATTTGGTTGACCTCTCACGGCACATTAGTCAGAATGCCTCACAGCGAATCCCAGCAGTGTTGAGCGAAAGCTTTCCCAAGTTGTAGTGAGACTTTAAAAAAATCCGGAAAAACACTCGCAGCCATATTTGTCATGCAAAGAGGCACAGCCGAGGAGGCCAACAAACCAGGGGGAATGTCTGTATAAACACAATATATATATGTAAAAGCTGAAGAGCAATGCTCAATAGTCTGAGAGCCGGGTCCCCTGCAGCTGACACATTCATGCTAGCCACCAGCGCAAAAGAATCCTCAGTGGATGGCAAAACTTTTTTTTGAGGGAACTTCATCAATGTCTTCAGCTAATTACACGACTTCCTTCATTAATGGCCTGAGGCTTCATTCACTTCACCTTCACTTCATATCTGTTAAAGTTATGTTTGCTTTTAGTCGTATTTTAGCTCACAGGCTCTTTGTTTTCTAAAAGGATCCAGCATTAATTATGAATCCAAGGCATTTTGTAAATAAATGGCAGGATTTTGGTAAATATAACATTTTTTCATCATTTTTTTTACACGCCTTCTTCCCATACTTTGACACTGATTAACCTGTGATTTGTTTGAATGTGTACTATGTTCTTATAGCTAACTATACAAAGGTCAGACAATCTGTCATACCTCTTCCAATTTAAGCAATTATGTCCATAAATCCAGTCAATTTGAAAGTTTTATGATCAAACTTTACAAAAAAAAAATTAAACAATATTTATTCAATGGCACATGATTTACATCAAGGGTGCCAGACTCGGGTTGGTTCGCGGGCCGCATTAACGTCAACTCGGTTTCGTGTGGGCCGGACAATTTTAGATATAACATTCAGAATTTTTTTAAATAAATGGATTAAAATAACTGCATCAAAAGTCCTGAATATTCTGTTTTTTTTATAGGTGTAAAAAAGTTTTTTTTCTTAGTAAGGAAAATCTTTTAATCGATTTCAAAAGGAAACCAAATTTTTCTTTATGTTCCATATTAAAGTGGAAAACAGAAAATATTTTTATATATTTTTAGATTTTGCAAAATGATTTTTGAACTAAAACACTGAAAAAAATGATTAAAAATTGCAATTATTGATTTAAAAGGGAGAAAAGCAGGAAATATAATATACAGCTATAATCTTCATTTTAATTTGATCCTAAAACAGAAAGTCCGCACTCATGATTTACTTTCTCGGGCCGCACAAAATGATGTGGCGGGCCAGATTTGGTCCCTGGGCCACCACTTTGACACCTGTGATTTACATCATGCGAAATATTTTTGCCACAACCATGCAAGTAAAAATACAACAATTACCAAATACAAATTGACATGGCACCTTGGATGCCTTATCATTTCCCTTTTACCTTAGTTTTCTCTAAAAGTAGAGACACACTTTTTATCTTCATTTAGATTATTACTACATTTATTCGTTTCGTATAGTATGTTTTACATGTTTACTAGCATAGATGAGATAGCTGCTAAATGGATTTGCAGATAAGATTTGATATGACATTTCTGGGAAGGTGTTCCTTCTCTAAAAGATAGGAGTGTTCTGCTATCATTGTGGACAAGTTATATTAAACAATGCACTATTTCTTGGTAACATTGATATTTTCCTGGGCATTTCATACTTATTAATCAATACATAGTTTTTACTGAACACAAATAAGAGGGTGCAAAATGGCCATGGTGTTTAATCAAAATAAATTTGCTCAACTGGCACACAAACACACATAAATGCCGGAGATACAGTAGGAGGACCAATAACAGCACAATGTAATGTTAAGGATCACTGCAGCACATTAATCTTAACCAAGGTCTCGGATTACCCTGTCCTGTTAGAGTCAAGGCGCACTCGTGTAATTTTTATCTGGAGACTTGAGAATAAGAAAGCACATGAATTTAAACTTTGATTTCGAATTCTCTTTTATATTGGTTTACACTCTTTTGGGATGGACAGTGCAATAGTCCAAATTGGAAGAAAATTAAGTGCAGTCAAACACAATCTGTATTGCAGAAGGGGAGGCTCTTTCCATTCCCTTTTATAGATTTCAATGTGTACAAATAAGTTAATAATAATAATCGGACATAGGCTTTGTCATCATCATTGACTCGACAAAAGCCTAATTGTCATCATTAACCACCTTAAAAATAAATAAATACAATGAGACAACCTACTGAGTTAAGTGAGTGCCACCACAGGCTTAAAAAAATGAAAACACAGTTTTTGCCACATAATTTTTTAAAGTCCTCTCTTTATTCAGATGTTTTTCATCCGGCATAAAGAAGACTTGTTATGCTTTTGGAATAAATGCAGCAAAGAAACGAATATAACACACCGAGCTAATCTTTATTTCTCATAATTTGTGCAACCGTAGTGGCATTGAACATAGAGGGGGGAAAGGGATTCAATAATGGCAACAATGTTTGAATATTATATTTAATTGTCAGAATAAAATAATGGCATTTCAATAAAAATATATGTATAGATATATATTCATGGAAGGCACTTGCAATATAAGACAGATGAACTTTCTTCTGGGTGGAATCAAGATTATGCTCTGTTTCCACTGTTTCTCGGATCTAAAATGAAATGTATCGCTTCCTCACACCTCATTTTGCTCAAATCCCAAGTGAGTGAGTTTCACGATGAGAAGCAAGAACAGATAGCCTCACACATTTTCCCTCTGAGACATTTTTACATCATTTACTCATTTTTACATCATGTCAGAGAGGTGAAAAAGCTCTTAAAGGATTGCACTGTCACAGTTGCAAAGGTTGCAATATATTATTAGTTCAGTTCTTGGTGTTTTTAAAACTCAAAGGTCAGTCAATACTAAATAAATGTAAGCCTGTCTAGACTTTAGTCAACTAAAATATATATCACTAAAGTATTTAATTACAGTAATCCCTCGAATATCGCGGTTAACGTAGACCAGACATGGCCGTGAAAATAAAAAAATCGCAAAGTAGGGTCACCCCTATTATAACTTTTTTCTCTTCAGTGCTGAGTCCTAGTAGCAAAAGTGGCTTCCACTTACAAGTTTGAGCGTGGATTTTCACATTTTTATGAACTTTAAAAAATTAAAAAAGTAAATAATGAATAGCGGAAAAAATCGCAAAGTAGTGGATTCGATGAAAACGCGATAGTCATGAGATTACTGTAATTCACTTTAATTGTAGTCAACATAGCTGAGAGATTTTTTTTGCATTTATATTGCTTAATAATAATCCCAGTGATCAGACTGTAATCCAGCTATCACCAAGCATCTTCAAACAGCTTGTAGCCATTGTGTGCGACCTCAGGGGGGCACTGAACTTCCTCAGTGAAACAACATTTCTCCTACAGTATGTGTTTCACTTTTTTATGTGACTAACTCTCTCCGTTTGAGAAATTAATATGATTTTTTTTCCATATAAAATATTAGAATTCTTTAGAAATTATAGTGCTTACTTTGATTTCAGGACCAAGGACAGTTCTCTTAGTGAGAAGAAAGCTCCATAGTAGGGATGTCCCGATCGCATTTTTTGTAAAGTTCCTGTTGATTCTATTAACAAAAGTTAAATGAGGCATTAAGATGCCACAATCTAGCTCTCTTATCTCATCTCTGTGCTTGCAATTCAAGGTTAACTATAAATTAATTGATCAATGATGCTTTAGAAAAATCAGTCCAGTCAGTTCAGTGTATCTCAACAAAAACAAAATATCTGCATATTCACAAAATCACAAACTTTAAAATGAAATGAGTCCATACAAGAAATTGAGCGGAATGCGATTCTAAAATGAAAAATGGTAATGGAACGCAGTTAATGGAAAATGCAATGTGCAGATACTTTGGAGATATCACAGAAATGAAATTCCAAATCCTCAACATGCCAAGCCAAAATGATGGATTGAAAATGATGAAATGACAGTTTGAGAGAATGGCATCTGATATATGGGGTCCGCAGAGATAATGGGTTACTCCAATGCGCTTTAAAGGTAAGAACTTGAGATGAAGCGATGCGAATGCAAAGGTGTCAAGCGGCTGCTAATACATGGTGACACTTTACAAAGGAGAGCTGGGGGAGCCATAAAGAATGGGGAGATGAAGTTAAGCTACTGAAGGTTAATATGGAAACAGAAAGGGTATGCATGCAGTACATTCGTGCATGTTATGTGTGTGACGGGGAAGATGATAATGCAAGAGTGGGTGGTGACAGCAAAGCAGGTGCTGTGTGTTAAGAAATACCAAGAAAGTCAGGGAGGGTGAACATGACATTGTTTAGAGAGGAAAAGGGTCAGAGGAAGTGGAATGGTAGAAGACAAAGGATGCAAAAGAGTTAAAGCCTGGGTGAGAGTGCTCCCATCCATTTTCACCTTTTGTTAACGGGGTCAGTATAAAATTAGGTATGCATACCTAGGCATTTTATAAACCAATCTTTTAAACATGAGAAGCTACAAAAGACATGCAAGTAATATAAAAGCTCTGTGCGTTGATTGCATGTTGTAACCATAGAAACCATATCATTCATCAAATACTTCTGCACATTCAATTTGAAATTTTTGGACAAACAAGTTACAAGTGCTATTTGGAAAAAAAAAGCCTCTGGTTAGCTAACACAAAGCTACTCATTTGTACCTTACCATCTCTTTTAATAAATCACTGCTAAACATTGAGCAAATGATCTGAGAACATTAGCAAACTGTTTAAAGTTGAAAATGAAAAATAATGTAAAAGAATGTATTTCCTTTCTAAGCCTCCCATTGAATATGTGTTTTCAGGATGCTGCATTCAAGTTCAAATATACAATTACTGTATACTATATTACTTGACAATAAAATTATCGCAGTTTTGAATCTGAAATTTTGAAAATCTACCCGAGGGCCCACATTGATAAATTTACACAATCATGTAGTACCATTTACATACAAAATTCATGACAATAACCAATAATAATCAATGCAATGGGTGAGGGGACCCAAATGTGTTGGTGGAGTTTTCTACTATTTTAGTCTTTTTGGCTTGACTGTGAAATTTTCTGTCTGGAGAAATGATTTGGCTGATGCACCCTGGTGACAAATGCATTAGTTCCATTACCTTGACAGAATTAAGACATGTTTAACTCACAATGTCAAAGTCTGGTTAGTGGCAACATGAGCAGCTGACCCCTTTGCTATGAAATTCAATTAAAACATGAAATGAAGTAAGTGGTAACCCGTGTACTCTGTCTTTTGCCTGGAGTCAACTTGTAGAGGTTCCAGCACCTCGCTACTCCTCAAAAGATAAGTGGCGTAGAGAATGATGGATGGAGAAATATGAAATTAGGAAGTGTGGACATTGTCCCCTGCTTGGTGCGAGGGCCGTAGGGCTTGTCTGTTATTAATTAGTAGCAATGGCGAATAAACCAATGACTAATAACTTAATTGAAAGTGCCAAATAAATGTTTATTATGTGTGAATAAACTAAGTATACTCTTGGCATGAGTGTTCTGGGAATAGAAACCTTTGACATTACTTAACTTGGAGAAGTAAAATAGAAAATGGATTGATGGATACCCATCAATTGCTGGTGTATTGATGATACTGGTCTGTACAAATATGAGACCATAATAGTAATAATTACGATGAATAATGATGACATTTGGACTATTGCTTGTTCAGACAATAAATATTATGGCATTGTATTGACTGGTTTATGGGGCGCAATGTCATTTATTTTCAGGATGTCCAAAATCTCATTAGTATTTGTATAATTATTACAGTTTATATGGGTGACTCACTTGTGTCCATCTTTTGTTTTGTGCCTCATTAAAGATTTTGTCAGTTATGCCATCTGCAGAAGTAGATAAGAGGCGTTTTCTGTTTGTGCAGGGAGTCATGAAGGGAATGCACATTTTACTTCTATTCCTTCACAGTGCCTACATGTGAATTATCCAGACAAGATGGATAGTTTATTGAATAGTCAATGTTGATCATGTTGATCATCCCCACCACCGCCCTGCCACTGGGAATATCTGTAAAGTCCCAGCAATGTGTCCTTTATGACCTCCCACACTGTTATTTTCTACTCCAGTTGCCCTCACTCCGAGGACCTGATTTACTAAAGGTTTGCATATGCTTAAACAAGTGCAAACGTTATTACATTATTATACAAATAGATTCAGAGGCTGAGCTACTCTTCAGTGGGGGTCATGCAAATGTGCAAAATTCCTGCACAATTAACTGTGTGATATTGAAGAATTAAATGAATAAAGAGTCCGTTTCCTGCTTGGACCCATTGCAGGTTGGTCGTTGCATTGAAAAGCTCAAACAATGTCTGAAATATTCACGTGAATGCAGATTCAGGACAGGTTCTTTGGCCTTTGCACCAAACCTATTTTAGTTAAAATGAACAATGACTGCCCAGTTCCCCAAATGTATCATGAGCACAGAGCCTTGCTAAGCACATCCGAAGAGAGCATATACCAATTACTGGCTACTTCAGCACTTACAGGCAACTATAAGTGTTCGATCAATTAGTCAGCTCTGAAAGAAAATATGAAAACCATATACTATATTGGGCTTCCGAGGATCGTAGTGGATACATACATCCCAAGAATATACAGTCCCTACTAAATCTAATAACAGATGACTAGCCATTCTAGTTAGTCTCCTGCCAGGATGAAGAACGACTTAGTAAGAGATATTGAGTCTTCTCCTCAGGCAGTCTAAAAATAATGGAAAAGAGTATGAACTAAAAAAAAAACAGCCGACAAACAAAGCTTCGAAATGACAGTATTTTCTACTTTTGGTTTGGTAAAAATATAATTTCTTTATTAAGGCTTTGTATTCATTCCTCTTGTTTGCCTCAACTGTCCTTCACCCTCTGCTGAGAGATAGATGAATGAAAAAGAGGTTAATTACACAATGAGTGATTTCAGATGTAAGTGTATTCATGTGTGTTTGCACGTTTTAAAGAATGTGGATGAAAGAAAGAGGGGTGTGATTGTGCGTCATTCACCATTATGTGTCTCCTTGCAAGTGTTTGTAATGCATTTGTGATTAAGTGTCATGAATGATTTTGGCTGCCATTCATCCCAGTATGCCTGGTCTCACTGTGAGACTTCATTTACATCCATGAGTGAGGTCATTACACCTGTGTATTTGCCTAATTGTATCTAGATTCAGAAATAGAAATGTTTTTCCTAGTCTAGGAAAACTATCATATCCCATAAAAATGCTATGATTACAAGGTATTTTCAATGAGCTGTACTTCTAGGGTTCAAAGCTCATTGCATCAGTCGTGAGGTTTTTCAAGCCTTACAGGTCATCAAAATTTAGTGTTTAAAAAGGAGCTTTACTGTGTGCCACTGACTTAGTGCCATGGTGCTAGTCTTGCGCTCTAGATGTTGGGAATATATAAAGACTAGCAGAGATTTAAATCACTGAAGCTAGCTAGTATAGCTCACTGCTGTTTTCATTCACAGCGATCTCTACTTTTGGATCTGTACATGTGGAGACTTAGTTGTCTGTATCTGTACATTTAGGAGCTTCACAATGTGTTACATGTATTTAGGCGATAGGACTTGACAGAATCATCACACATAAATGTACTTTTGTGGAGATGATTAATTGTGTCTGCTGAAGATGGATAAAGAATAGACAGGAATATTGCCATTTAAGTGTGACATCATTATTGTAAATGTTGACTGAAACAAGGCTAGCTACCACTATTATTTCACTGCATATTGCGTAAATTTTAAGTACAGCACCTGCTAAGAAAATAGATGTATTATTTTAATGCATAGTTTGTGAGATTGGACAAGTATATCCCCTAGGTAAATTAAGTTTAAATGAGTTTGTAACGATACTTATAGCTAGACAGCATATGTACTACATGAGTAATAACTAGTGCACTTTCTCAGAGTGTTTGCCTACATGTCACTTTAATCACTTTGAACCAATGCTGGTTTCTGCTCAGTATTAAGGCATGTTGTTCTCAAATCGGGTCAGAATGCAGACTCACGTGAATCTAACATAATGCTTAGTAACTTTTTCGTTTTCAGGTTGGTTTAATGTTATTGTACGATTAAAATATTAAAACAACTTTAATTTATTAGACTAAACTTTCATAACCGTAATATAAATTGGAAGAGTACTCATTATATACACCCAATTATGCACATACACACCACATAATAATGGGAGACAATGGTGTGGCGCGCCTTATTCATGCATGCTTTCTCATTGTGCTGTTGTTCTGACAAGGTGATATGGTTACAGCGATCAAGCATCCACCAGTGATCTTTTCTCTCTTAGTGTATTGCTATTTTGGGCAGGCACGGCTCAGTTCATCTTAATTTATCATTTCTGTCATTCTTCTCTGGCTTGATATTGTGATGCAAATCTGTGGATCTAGGGCACAGCAGCTTTCTTTACTGGCACCGGAACAGTAGAATTTCTTATAACAATACACCTACCCTGGATCCATTTGGCACACACTTGTGCACACTCATGTTCATTACCACACATCCTTCACCACAGCCGTCATCCACTTATGTTGTAAATATGTTGAAGCACTTAAAGATAGTTTCTTTTGACGAATATGTGCATACTGAGCTAAAGCAGATGAAACCCTTTAAGGGTCCTTATATTTCCCTAAACACAACATATTTGGATCCAGAAAGGTTGCTAGCATAGAATTTCTCACTCACATTCATACACACGAAGTTAACTTCTGGCTTCGCATACATACTGTAATTTATACAGTAGTTGCACAGTGTAATCTGAATCCTATAAAATATCCAGTGCATTCAAAATAACAAGAATTTACTTAAAATGGGATATTCTGGGATATTTATGCTAACAATATGAAATAAATACTGATGCCTGTTCATTTGATTTGATCTCTTTTTTCCCTTTTTATTGCTGATTTTATAATAAAGCAGAAACAAGGAGCTCATACACTTATCTCATTTGTTTGACTTAATAATACAGCACAGAAAAAAAACTTCACTAGATAAGGTTTTCTATAATAATGCTGCCAAAACACGGTCCGGTGGAAGAGTAGTTAGTGTGTCGACCTTACAGTTCTGAGATTGAGGATCAACCCCAGGTGTATTGCGACCTTGTGGCGTTTGCATGTTCTCCCCGGGCGTGCTTGGGTTATCTCCTGGTACTCTGGTTTCCTATCACATCTCAAAAACATGCATGGTAGACTGGTTGAACACTCTGAATTGCCCCTAGGCACCAGTATGAGCGTGAATAGTTGTTGGTTGCTGCCACCAATTCAGGGTGTCCCACGCCTGGTGCCCATGGTCACACTGACCGTGACCCTTGGGAGGAAAAGATGTACGGGAAATGAACAAATGCAGTCATATAACAGTTGTTTCCGCTTTATTATCATTTCAGCAATAAAAAGGGTACAAAAAAAGAGATCAAATCAAATGAAAATAGGCATCAGTCATATTCCATTTTGATTTCCATTTGGAAAAAGGCTCCACTCTGATCAACATAATACATTGGAGAACTCGGGTGGAAAAAAGAAATCTGAGTTGTGTCACTTGAAGCAATCCTGCAAACATTGTTTTCATGTACCTACTTCAGGTATATAAGATGTTCTATTGTCTCGTATCACAAAGCATCGCTGAGACACATCACAAGATGTATCATACCAGGCAGCAAGATTGAGTGTTCACTGAGAGTCTGAACTAAGAGTGATGAGGGTTGAATGAGGCGGTAGTGAGTAGGTGGAAAATTTAGTTGCAGTAGTCTTTGAGCCATCTGGAGGTCAGGTGGATGATGACATCTGTATTACATTTTTTTAATGCACCTATTCACTGTGACTCACCTTTTGAAGGTGTGCGTGCAGTCTGTTTATTTAGTTTTTTCCTTTTTGATAGACATCCACCAGAATATAACAAGTAGGACTTTTGTATGTGCGCAAATATTTTTGTCCGCAAATTGTTTGTTTGTGTGCTTTTGTGGCATCTTCATGATATATGAGAATAGTTGTGACATCAAATTTACCCACAATTCTATGCTGCCCTGGGGACCACAAACTGTCACCTACCACGGAAATTGACTCTTTTGCAAACATGCACAGAGAGAGCGAGAAATACACAGACCTACTTCCGCGCACACACGCCACACACACATCCACACACACACACACACACACACACACTTTTTTGAATTTAAAGAAGCTGTAAAGTAGCATACAGGTGCTTGCAGATGTTTACATAGACAAAAATGCAACCGTCCGTAAAGACATTAAAATATACAGAAACAAACAGGAAGAGAAATGGATTCACATAGTATGCATATAGAATGAAGACAGACACACTCACACGAACCCATCCATCCATTCGGCAAAGTGAGTTGACAGATGTAAATGTGCCCAGAGGACAGCAAGACTAAATGAAGATGCATTAGACCTTGTTTTGTGCATGTGTATGCGTGTTTTAGACTGTTTAGGAGAGCAAGATATGCCTGAGGAAACAGTGGTGGAGATGATAAATGTCTATTTAAACATTGCAGCAATATACACTTGTGGTCGTATTGTATTGATCTGCTCCACTTTGTTCACCTCCAAGCATGCGTCATTACCGTTGTAAATCCTGCTAGGTTTAACATAAATCTGTCATGCTAATTAATGTATTGCTCGTGTTATGGTCTCATAATCAGATTTTACACTGAAAGTAAAGGATGAAGTATGCACGTTTAACCTCACGATATTTCGTTATCCACTAAGGAGCCACAACTTTAGATAATATAATCATAAAATAGCTTAAAAAGGTTCTACATTGCTAAAAAAGGTAGTAATTTTGCAGTTTTTTATGATGTTAGTACTGCACTGAAAGACAAAAAAATCTGTATAAGTGCTTAGCCCGTCGGCCTTTCAGTTCTGAGATGATGGATCCAATTCTGGATTCTAGCTTGTAACATAAAAAAAACACTAAACCAAACCAACAATCCTAATAGTGTTACATCAGATACCACTGTCAAGCCATAAAGTGCATTAAGATATTTTTGTAGGTGGATGAGTGAATACAAAATTTGAACACGAGAATTTCCCCTACAAAAAAAAATTAAAAAAATAAACTTGCTGATGCTGGTTGTAGTAACATTTTTGGTCAACATCCCTACATATTAAATGCTGAAAAATAACATGCGTCAACAGGGGAAAAATCATCTTCCCTTCCCTTCAGGCAAAAGGCAGATTACACCTAAGACTGGTCGCCATTTAGCCGTAGGGCACACAGAGAGACAAACCATTCACATACACAAAATTATGCCACCACATGTGAGAAACAGGCGAGTGAGCCACTACACCATCAAGCGGCACAGAGCAAAATTTTGAAATACAAAATCATTGCATCTTAAATCAGATAGACACTCTTTTTAAAATATCTTGCCACCAGTTACAGGGGTCATATAATAATCAATATTTGTATATCAAAAAATTACAATTGTATGAGAAGATGAGCCACATGCAGACAAACAGACTGTTGTGTAAAGGATAAATAAATAGAATATGTTATTTCTTGTTTTCCGTGTGCTACCAGCACAGCCTGAGGGCAGACCACTCTCACTGTGCCCATTGTGGCTCAGGTCAGAGTTTTCATAGCAATACTCACAGGACTCTTGGCAACCGAAGACTCAGGGTTTGTGCTGGGGGGAGTGATAAGGGACAGTGGGAAGGGATGAAATTTTAAAGCTTTAGATGCTGTTTTATCTCACTTCTTCTTTCTTCAGTCCTGCTTGCCATGATGGAATAGTATGGGGCGAGTCGAGAGGCTATTGGAGCCCCAGCCGTTTGATTTTATAAGGCTCACACACCGTAATGTGAACTGAGCATCAACCTTTTCCAGTTTCTGCTGCATTGTTTTTATTGTGTAGTCTGAAAATTTTAAATAATAATAATACTCATCCATTGCTCAGAGGCCCGTGCTTTGCCTTTGTTGGCCTTTATCAAATCATCTGGCTGCTAGTTCTTCACTCACTCATCTGAAATTTTTCCATTTATCTTGACTATAAAGTACATTTTAGTGGTTGAAAATGCAAATATATGTTTAGTTTCTTTTAAATGCAAATAATCAGGCACGTTTTTGTGTTGTTGTCCTTTTTATGTGCAGTTTTAGTGTTGCTGACTGATGTCTCCCCAGGTTGTCCCCTGCAGTACTCACTGGCCTCAGGCTAGGTCATTGTTTCCATAGCAACCACTGTTCTGAAGCCCATTGCCCGAAAGTGTCATTGTTGCACATGCCATCAGAGCAGCTGTGATTTGGAAAAACACTGTTGTTTAATTATTTATTTTCGTTGAGCGGGATGCAATTTCCATCTACAATCAGCCTCACAGTTCTGGGGTCCAGGGTTCGATCCCAGGTCATTCACACTGTGTGGAGTTTGCATGTTCTCCCCGGGCTTACGTGGGTTTTCTCTAGGCACTCTGGTTTTCTCCCACAACCCAACAAGCATGCACGGTAAGCTGGTTAAACACTCTAAATTGCCGCTAAGTATGAGTGTGAGCATGAATGGTTCTTTGTCTCCTTTCGCCCTGCATTTGGCTGGCCACCGATTCAAGTTGTCCCCCCACCTGGAGCGTTTAGTTAGGTAGGATAGGCTCCAGCACCCCGCGCCTTCTGTGAGCATAAGCGGTTCAGAAAAAGAATGAATGAAAAATAAAAGATTAAAGAAACTTGTAAATTAACTAAATCCATCCATGTTTAATGTTTAGTGTTTTTTGCAAATACCATTTGCAGGGTGACAAGCTAATGGCTATACGTACACCTTACCTTTTTTAAAGTTCAGTTTTTTATCTTTTATGTTGTAATTCTCTTGACAGCGGAAAATGTTTAAACGGCAAGTCATTGCAATGCATTATGCCCTTTATACAAAAAATAAATGATAGTTTTTATTGTTCTACGTTTTGTACTTTATAGTAGCTCCTAAAAAATGTTAATATGTCATGGTGCCATTTTAGATTCACAGTGACATCAGTTGTCCCCTAGAAGTGTTACAATTGTTTTGTGTAGTTTTACTGGATTTGAACGAAGTTGGAGGTCGGCCATTGTTCAAGGACAGATTGGGTTATTCTTTGAAGGTTTAACTTCATTAGATATATTGTACATTGCTTAAGGGCACATCAGCAACAATAACGGAAATTGCTCCTGAAGCTAATCTTTCATTCATCTTCAGCAACACTTATTCTTTTCAGGGTCACAGCACAGGTTGCTGGAGCCTATCCCAGCTGACTTGAATTGGTCACCAGTCAGTTGTAGGGCACACATAGACAGACAACCATTTTCATTCACAATTAAACCACCACTGAGTGGAAATTGACCACACACTGCCCGCACTGAAGTCAGGCAAATGAATCACAACACCGTCAGTGATCTTAATTTCTTTCAATTTTCTGTGGAATTAGTAGTAGATAGTAATGGCATTTTGGTCCGCAGTTGCCTCCAAATTGGGGTCCTTCAAGTCAAGTCCACTCAAGTTATAGGAAGCCCTGCAGGGGAAATAGGTGTGTGCCACTGTCATCATGGTGGCTGAAAGTTGATGTAAGCCTTGAGTATTCATTCTTTTCTGTCATAGAGCACATGACAGTTGATACGAGAGTGAATGGTTCTCAACTTGACTTCCCAAGCACATGCTTGAGAGTCTGAAAAGCCCTGGCCCCTAATCACTCACAGTGACTTTCGGTACTGTCTTTTTGCAAGGCTTTGCAGATTTCTAAAGAAACTGGTGGGGGCGTGGCACCTTTTAAATGCTCACCTCTAAAATATTGATAATTAAAGTTTGCTCCCATTTTTTTTTCCAAGTTGTATTTTCCACAGTTATTTCACATTTTCATATAATGATAACCACCTCAAAGAAAGAGCCCAAGGTTTTAATTATGGGTACAGACCCCCCCCAACCCCCCCAAACACACACATTTTTATCTCTATATAAAATGCATACTATCAGATACCTTTTCAGTCATAAATCAGTCCAGAAGATTAACCACCAAATATAAACCCCTAACAGTGACATGAAACATTGCAATATTTTCTTTTATATCACTCAAAATGATATATGTACATGAATAATATATAATATCGAGTACACATTTTAAGCATCAGAACCAATAGACAATACATGTTGTCTGAAGCCAGTGTTGACTGCTGCAATATTTTCACCCTCTCCCAGAGGAAAAAAATAATACCTAATATTATACAATATGTCCTATTATAACTTGATATATCATTTATTGCACGTCTTATTATCTGATACATCAATTAGGGAGCTGGTCGAAAGAATCCATCATAATCTATCAAAACATGGTAATTTCCCCCATTATTCAGCAGAATGTTAATTGATGTGTTGAGATGACAGCAGCATTCAACACTTCTCATTTTGTTGCCCCCCACACCCCCACCCATCGTGTTCTGTACTGTATATAGCGAGTGGGTGGGGTTGAATGTCCCTTGTGATAAACCCTTTGGAAAAAGTTAAAAATGTTCTCAACCAGTCTTACGATTATATTAACATTAAATGTATTTCAATTTATATGTTCTACAGTGTTTGATGGTAAAAACAATGTCATAATTGAAATCCAACAGGGAAACATAATGGGTTTCATTTAATTATTATGTAGTTATATAAAAAATCATGCTTGCACTATGATTTGTTTTCCTGCTCTACAATTCTGATATTCAGGTCGTCAATCTGTGACCACTGTTCACTACCACAATACGGGTACTTTCAATATTAGCGACCCTTTAAAGCTCCATACTCTGCTGGAAAAGGTTGTGCAGAGTTGGTGTTTAACAGACTGTGGCTGCTACAGTGATTACTTTGTTTAGCGGGTGATTGATGAGAAACACTGCTGGAAATGTCATTTGCCCTGCTAATGTATTTCGACCAAGGGAACGCAGGGAGGCCTCTGTTAGGACATTTTAATGCATTTACAGTGTAGAGGAACACATAAATGTTACCTTTGCGAATTGGTCAGGTTGACAGCAATCGCGATTAGGCATGAGTTTGGATGCAGTGCAAGTACAGAATGTGTTAGACCACTAATCTTTGGCCTTGTTTACGTTCTACATTTGAGCCTACAGAACAATACAAATGATTTGTGAAGGGCATCAAATAACTGCTCCTATTCAACTGTTAGGTGGCTATGAAAAAAATGTAACCTAGCATGTTTGGTAAGTATCATAATTACAGAACACAACCTGTTAAACTGGTCTTATTTAAAAATAATAATAATAATCTGGTTTCATTATTATTATTTAGAGCACATTCAAACCTCACTTTTAAGGATTCCTCTAACCCAGATTTAGTCACGTTTTAAGAAATCTATTACAAATCATAGGAAACCTTGGAAAGGAAAAAGATAATATTTGGTTCCTTGCTCATTGATTCGTTTATTCTGGCATCATCAGAAGTGGAACCTCTCAGTGTTCATGTTAATACATTTACTCCTTGGGAGCACTATCAATGTCGACAAGTCCACTTAGCTCCAGGGTTTTTCCAACATTTTAGTACACCCATGTAGTGTCAATGGTGAATGTCCCCAAAGCCAACAAAAGCTCTGAATAAACCAGCAAAGGCTTGCTTATCAGTAAAATATTGAGTGGATAAAAATCTCTCTCTCTCTCTCTCTCTCTCTCTCTATATATATCTATATCTATATATATATATATATATATATATATATATATATATATATATATATATATATATATATATCTATATATATATATCTATATCTATATCTATATCTATATCTATATATATATATATATATATATATATATATATATATATATATATATATATATATATATATATAAAGATAAATTGTCTTTGGGAAAACATACTCACTGTCTGACATTTGTTCTGGTTCTGCTTGGTGTTAACTTTGCAGCCGTGGGAAACCGAACATGAAATTTGTAATTCTGCCAGCAAAGGGGAATGGAGGATATATATAATACAGCATCTGTTTCAACTTTGGGTAATGACATGTTGCGTGGATTATGCAGATGCTTTTAAACCTTGTTTTTCTATTTCTTCCTTTTAGTTTTTTTTTGACAGTTGGAATAGTAATAGATAATGTACTTTTTGCTATTTCTCTGTTTCTGTTTCAGCAACAACCGTATTCATTTGTTCTATAGGTGTGTCAAGATAGCCAATGTAGCATCGTTTTACAATCACACATACTGTACTTCAATTAATCTCATTCTACCAACGCAAGGTCATTAATGGATTAGAATTATGATAGTAAAAGACAAAGGTCAAATCAGTGTTTATATCTCACGGTTTTTAAATAACTTATAATCAGGGCTGTTGTTGTAGTATGACTTACCTTACTTGATCTTTTCCCACTTATATAGTTGCACCGAAAAACCTGAACAGAATTACTTTGCGGCCTCAGTTTGACTGATTTACTCATGTAGAAGGCCCTTGCCTTTTCATGTATAATGTGCAGTGGGTTGACTGCATTAGGTATGCATCCAGTTCGCAGGTTGGCTCCTTACCGGAGGCAATGGCCTCAGTCTTTCTGTAAAAGCATATTCAGAAAGCTGTTTGCTTGGCTATTTTTAGCATGAGGTTTGCTAATTTACGTCACCATATACATATTTATACCAAGAGATAGAAAACTGAAGAAAATGGTTGTGCAGATGACATGAGTCGGGTTATTTCGCTTTTTTTAAAGGATCTGCTTGTTTTTTGTTTTTTTTTCAATATCTCAGTTCTTCATCCATATTATTTTTTTTTACTATCCTCGCATCCCCTCTATAATTGACTTATTTCTTTATACTGAGCGAGCATAGCATCACAATTAATTGTTCTCAGGCTATGGACAGCCTGCAGAGACATACACAAAATATGCTTCACTGGTCATTCTACTAGACAGCACAAAAATACACAAATACAAGCATGCATGCTCAGGTACCACACAAAATCCCACACACAAAAGAATTGCCTATATAACCTAGATAGCACAATTGCTTCTTAATGAAACAAAGTTTTGCTGTGGAATTAAAATCACAAGCCAAGAATGTGAACTTTTTTACAATACTCCACATTTTTTATTAACTTAAGTCATTAACTCAGTGGAGCCATCTGCACAAACGGCATGGTTTTAAGGAACACTTCATCTAATCAGATTGTGTAGGAAGTGGACCAGAGGTTTTAATTTTACCCTGCTATGGCAGTCTAGATTCAGGTTGTCAGAGTGATATAAACCCAATGTAACAAACACCATGTATTAACACATTGTTGTCATATTAGTAAGGTCACCAAAAATATAAACGCCTTTCAGTGCCGCCACAATACATACTTACTGTAAAAGTAGTAAAAATAAGAGCTAAGACATCTTTAATTTAAAAAAAAATAAATCCTTTTGAGGATAAGCAATATAGAAAATGAATTGTTGAAATATAATCAGTGTGTGGGTATCCATATTTCATCTAAATAATAAAGGATTACATTTTACCAGCCTAACCTTAATTATTCAAAAGAATAATGTGACTGACAGCACAGCCCTGAGTTGTGTGTCAGAGTCTACCTTACCCCTATAAAATATTCCTGCAATTCTTTCAGATGACTACCTCAGACAATGGTTGAAATGAGAGACTACCTTAGTGCAGTGCACTGCTTGAAACACGGCAGTCTGGCAAACACCAGGCTGTATGGTCACTGAAGTATGACTAATCACTTGGCTGAGACACATGAGTCCTTTTATTGTCTCGTCCCAGCCTAGCACAGTATTGTCAGGGTTTTGAGTTTTTCTTTTAGAGCCAAGCCAGTGCCATATTTGGTCTTTTGGTCTGCTGAGTATAACTGCTCATAAGCTTGACCTCATCCAATAAAAAAGTCAATTAACCATTCCTAAAATATATGGTATCGTAGTACATGAAATACTATCTCAGGACACAATTTGATTTTATGTTAACTTCCTGAAAAACTAAAGTAAAAAAAACTATAAAGAATAAAATATAACATTAAAAAATACTTACACACACTAAATTACAATTACTGAAAAACTATAATTAATAAATATTAAACAATGACAAATTACATGTTTCTTGTTCCACAAACATGATAATGGGTAGTGGACCACATATTTTGCACATTCTGGGACATACAATGCATTCTGGCTTTAAATATTTGAGGGTACTAGTTCCCCATTACGAAATACAATTTGGACGAAATATAACATATCAAAGTTTAACATTCTTTGATGTCTCTTGTAGTTTAATGCAAACTGTCTTAGTGTCATCGTGTAAAAAAAAAAAGAAATCATTAAAACACAACTGGACAATGAACCATACATTATATCATTCATTTTCAAAATCAATTACACCTGACTCCGGGCTAAAGGCAGTCTACACCCTAGACTGGTTACCTGTCAGTCGTAGGGCTCATGAGGGTGCAGACATCAATTTAAACTCCCAATCATAATCACACCTCCAATAAGTGGGAATCGATCCCACACTACCTGCACTGAAGTCAGGCATGAGAACCACTCCACCATCAGGTGGCTTCAGTATGTGCATAGACACATACTGACATTTTTTTTTTGGTGCTCACATCAATTGCTTTCAGGACTCTTTTTTTTTTTCTTCTTTTAGAGTTAAGTCAGATAAACTGTCTTTGTCTTATCACCTCCCTTTCATCTCTTCATTTTGGGTCTCTCCTGTTGCTTTCTTCCCTCTTGTCAACTTATCATTCTCACCATTCGCCCCTCTTTTTCTTCCTGTCCTAGTTCTCAGGGTCTCATGGTGAAGCTTTGTCTAATTACCATGCCAGTATTTAATTGGAACAGCCTTCACAAACTGATTAAACTGAGTATCCCTTAAATATAGACAGGCTTTATTTTATACACACACTGCCACACATGCACGGCATTTGGATACACATTGCCCTCACAACAAGTTAACATGCTCTAGTTGTATAAGAACACAGCAGACACCAGGGTTAGAATTGATGGATTTTTTCCAGGTTGGTACTTCAGTGACTATGTTGCTGCCCTCTTTGCAGAGCTGAGGCATGTTGGCTGTGGCTGCAGATTGATTTTTGGCCTTGTTCAACCACAAGCTCCCTGTAGCTGCTGCCACTGTGTCGTCCAATAACTGCTGACAGCACATGCTCATTTAGAACGGATCATAAACAAATGTCATACATGTTTTTACTTTATGATTTAACATTATGTACTAAGTGGAATTTTATTTGCAGTCCCTCTAGAAGTAGTACTTGCATTATTTCTTTGAATAGCATAGTTTTAAATTATTACTGCACCTCAATTTATGCAATTCATCCACATGTAACTAAAAATCACCTGTGCTCAAGTAGAGACTACCTAATTTATTATTGTGTTTTTCATCTTGTTCTTTTTTTACAGTATTTTACATTATTAAATTATTTTTATTTTAACACTTAAAAACATACATTTTGCATTTTGTATGTGTTCATTAAGACTACCAAATATAGAGGTATTCTTTTGGATTGTCGCATTGTACTTAATCAAGCTATTTTCTAGACCTTATGGGATATTCTCTTTCTAGTTTTTGAACAAAATGTCACGGTGCTATCTTGGCCAGGTCTTAGTTGCTAAAACACTTACTGTCTTGATTAGTTCATCATATGAAGCCTCAGCAGAGCCTTTACTTTATTTTTTCATTCATTTATTTTTTATCTATTTATTTTTGGATAAATGCGTCTGGGCCCTGCCCTCAGCAACCATGCAGGACATTGAACAGCTGACATCCTTTGACATTTTCTTAATGTTAGGGAGGTGAAGGGAGAAATGATCTTTCAGCATATGATTAAGATCATTATCTTCATTGTAATTAATTTTGATATTTTGTGTTTCAGTACTGCCCAGCCATACATGCGGTACCCCTGGACTCATTCCAAATGGAGTCATCCATGGTGCACGGTACAACATTGGTGACAAAATCCGTTACAGCTGCGAGTCTGGTTTTGTCCTGGAAGGACATAATATCCTGACATGTATCGTCTCTCCGGGCAGTGGGGCACAGTGGGACTTCCCTTCACCATTTTGTAGAGGTAAGAGCACTTTACCTTTCTTTATTCCTCATCCTTGACTTAAATAAGCACTTACACTATCTCCCATCGGATTTGTCTACTGGCTGGTAATTCACAAAGTAGTTTTCCAGAATTAACCCAGAAAGTGCACAAAAATAATTGCCTGGGTCATGAGAACAGAGCAACCAGATCATGCGGTCATAGGCTGGGAAAGGATGAGAAATACCTGTGTATCGATTGCCTAACAGTAGAGTAAACGCTTGTATTAAACCATACTATGAACCAAAGGAAGTATCACACCCTGACACAAAGCCCCTCTAATCGTCAATTAGTTTGCAAACAACCAGACACCTCTACATAGTTCTGGCAAAGACAGCAGCTGAACAATCCCAGGATAGGATTTAGAGTCAATTTCTTGCAAGGAAACTAGTCCAGACTGTGAGACCCCTGTGGTTTAAAGTCAGATAGAATAGGCCGCTCATGAACCTAACGGGGATAAACAGTATAGACAAGTGTTGCATTTAAATCTCACATCAATAGAGTGCAAAAATGAATTACCGAAACAGACAGGCAAGTGTCCAAACAATCCATCACATCTCATTTATTCATTCACAATCTTTTCTTTCCAGCGGAGGGGGCGTGTGGCGGCACGTTAAGAGGCACCGCAGGTTCAATCACCAGTCCCAGCTACCCTACAGAGTATGACAATAATCTGGACTGCACATGGTCTATCCTCGCTGAGCCCGGGGACACGATAGCTCTTGTCTTCAATGATTTCCTCTTGGAAGACAAGTATGACTTCCTGGAAATCAGCGGAACAGAGGCACCTAGCATATGGTGAGTAATTTCTCTTTGTACACAGCCGAACGAACTACAGAGCACACAATTCTTTATATTCACCATTTAGAAATGACAGTTATTTATGATTTAAATGTACAATGGACATAAAAACACCCAGAACATGCGCTTGTCAATCATTTAAAAATGATGTTTAAATAGACTTTTTTTAACCACACAAACATCAGAGACTGCTTTGTACAAGCCCACACATTACAGGTGGAACCGGTCACAAAGCCCACTGTTCGGTTCAGTTTGTGATTTTCACTCTGGCTTGCTATACTTTTAGTTTAAGGAAAATCAATTATTATTTATACAGTCGTTTAATCTCTAGAGGGAAGATGCAGTCTGACTTTTGACACATCATGACAGTCTGAGCTTTAAAACTGCCGGTAGGTGATATTCTGTCAGCAAGGAAGAATACATTACCAGGTCTAGCATGCTTTTTTTAATGAAAAATATATTTTGTCAAATCCACAAACCATCAAAACAGGCGGAAAAGGGTTAATAATGACAATTAGATCCCAATCAGTCTTCCTTTCTCACCTACCTTTGCCCTGACCAACAACAAATCTCCAAACAACAGAAAAATATGCCTTTTTTGAAGTCTGCTACCATGTGCAGTATGTATTTCTATTCTGTTGTTGCCATGTAGCATTGGCATTTACAATGGAGAAAGCTGCGTGTCCTTTTTGACTCGTCAAAAGGCAATGGATAAGTTAACTAATGCGAGCACTTGTGTACGTTAATTTAGAAATGAGTTTTTTTGAACAGAGCAGATCATCATCTATGAACTGTATCGTGCAATGAATGTATAACTCACATAATGACTTTACATTACTTATGGTAGAAATTTGACATGATCACATGTACCAGATCAGAATGTATTTTCTCCGAGAAAGTGTTCCTTCCCAATTCATGGTTCAAAGCCTGCAGGGAAAATTCTTTTCGCACTCCTCTTTTTAATGTTTGTGTTTTAAATATAGCAGTTTTGTTCCAATACTAGCTCCGTTACTTTTTTTCTTAGCAATTAATATACGGTTTGCCTTCATCTTCTCTAAAGGCGTATAATACATTGGAGCAGAAAGTGAGCCTGCCTTCTAGTTAAGCATACAGTCTTACTTCAAGCTGCTGAGAAATGTACAAACGCTAAACATAGTATAGTGTCGTTCATTTGAACATTTCGCATCCGTGTAGAGAAACCAACTTTGGTAGACTTTATTCTGATCTGAAGCTTTATTGAGACAAATTTTCATGAAACATCAATTGATTGAGGAAATGCGGAAATGCCACTATTGCCGAGGGACCTCATTAGCTTTTTGTGACACCACTTTTTCCTCTCCTTCTTCTAGTATGATGAATGACTTTGCGTTCAAAAGATAAAAATAAATTGGTTTCATTAGAACATTGATTAAATCAGTTTAGAGATTTTAAAATACAAAAAAAATCTCCTCCAGTATTTTCTTATCTCTGTAAACCTCTGGAATGCATTCATTCAAGGTTTATTTTCAAATTCCAGCCTCCTCACAGCTGTGCAAGGTGAAATGACATTTGTTCCCACTCATTCAGCAAATACAAATATCAAGCAGATCAGGTATTTGCATGAAAAGGGCACGGAGGGCTATTTCAGGCTGTGCAGCTGTGACTGTATTTGATATTTTGTCTTATCTGTCGCTTGATTAATGATGGTGAAAGAAAGGCTGATTTTATGTGGTGGTGTCAAAATTGCTCTACAGAAACAAAAGTATGCAAATAATTGTGTTTAGTCCTGTCACCATTTGAGAGGTTAGGCATCAAGTGTGATGTTCTCATGATACCGTTTATGTTTATGTCTGCGTGTCTATGTCAAGTCTTAAGTGGCCTGCTGACAGCTTGAGCTGTTGCTCTTTGTCCCCAGGCACTGACAGATAGCAAACACGTATGCATTCGCATACTTGCCTGCCTTATCTCGGAAAGCTTAACATTCAAAGACCCATATCGCACAATTCTTTGCAATGAAATAAAGGGAATTTATAGTGAAAGTCACAGTACACACAGTTTTAAAGTTAGGGTTGTGGGGGTGCTAGAGCCTATCCCAACTAACTATGGACACCAGGCAGGGGACACCCTGAATCGGTGGCCATCCAATCTTAGGGCACAAGGAGACGGATTACCATTCACGCTCACACATACCAATTTAGAGTGTTCAAGCAGCCTACTCTGCATATTTTGGGGATGTGGAAGGAAACTGGAGTGCTCAAAGAAAACCCCTGCAAGCCTGGAGAACATCCAAACTCCACACAGTGATGAACTACCTGGGATCGAACCCACGACCCTAGAACTATGTGGGTGACACGCTAATCACTCGTCCGCTGGGCCGCTGCCCACCCCTATTAAACATGAATTTTAATGTGATTGATTAGTTCTCAACACAGTCACACAATTTGTCATGAGATTGTATGCCCTTACAAACACATTATCACTCGTTTTTAAACTTTACCTCTTAATCCCCATTTTCTTTTAAGATTTTAGAACAAAAATGATTTTTTTAATCAGCAAAGTATCTTTTAAGCACAGGATTTGTTTCTGATAGAGACTCTTACAACAAGAAAACCTGTAAAACATAAGTACATTTCGGCTGGAACAATATACCTATACGACAGATGGATAAGTGGTGTGGAGAGCTATCTAACAATACAACGTAATCACCTGTGTAGTAAATGATATTGCGACAATTGTGCTAATGATGCCGTCACCAGATGGATGCATGAGCATTTTAGGGAAAATCGTTTATCTCGGGATACTGTTTTAAATGCAAAACCCGGCATTTAAATATTGGGTATGTAGACTTTTTATGTCCCCTACAGGTAGACCGTGACAATGTAAAATGATGAACGGTCAATGTGCTTGTGCCCAATTACTTTGTTTAAGTCCTGCATGATTACGTATATGCTTGGTCACTGCTCTTTAGAACCAAACACTAACACCATATCTGTTTTTGGTTCCATTAGCAGGGATAACTCATGCTTGAATAAAATAGCACATTAACACAATATTTAATATTCAGAATCCCCCAAAAAACACAGATTACCTTTCAAAAGATTTGGGATGAAGACATGCTTTACAGCTTAACTGAAGGATCTTGGCAGGTCATTATGAGGATGATTGACATCTGACAGGACAACTTTGATGGGGCATTTCCGTTCAACATGATCTTTTTTTTTCTTGATTGGTTGTCTCAAAATCAATTTCCTGTTCCATGTTTCTGTCTACTTGTCTACTACCTGATGTGTTCAGTTGTGTTGACTTTCTCTCACATGTTACTCTCACCCATCGCTACACACGTATTCAACCAGCACCCACATACTACATACCTATTGGTCTGGGACCATTTGATGCTTTTCGACCCAACTCATCACATTGAAGTCTTTGATTCACACTTGTCAGAATAATATTCTGGCAATGTAGAGATATTTTGTTAAAATTTTATATGTTCTCCTGGGATATTATCTTGCTTCAAAGACACCAAAAAATGTTTAGCCACAATTTCTAACAAAGCAGAGTTTATAGTTCCTATTCAGTCCTTTTCTCACACTTACCATTTGCCCAATAACTGATTCCACTTTTGTTTCATGTTTCACTATGGTTCAAGTTCTAAAATTGTATAATCCATATATTATTTTAGTAGCTAAATTGTACTGGCCGCTACAATTTTTCATATGGCTAAAAGATGAAACTCCACTTCAAAATTATCTCACCAACATAACAAAATCCCAGATTATTATTATTATCATTTTTAACTTTGATCAGAACAAAACACGTATTTTAGTGTTTACGTTACATCAATCTGTAACGTTATTTTGACTGCAAAACCCATGATCTTGGTTACAGTTTGTCATAGTATTTGGTCAGGAAGGCAAGATAAATGGATAAGAATTATCTTATGAATGTGGATAAAGCATAGCCGCATACATTGAATGCCGATGCATTCCAATTCCCCCCTCTTTTCTGGACAATCAACTCTCCCCCTGGCTAAGCCTTCCTTTTTCATTCTCCTCTCATATTATCTTCCACTCATCCTCTACCCTGGTATTCCAAGTCATTGCAGTGCCACCTTATTCAACTGACATGATTATTTTTTGGCTGAAGTGAACTACATTCTCAAACAACAACAAAAATCAAACAAAAAACAATTAATCATATTTTGGTCCCTGATCTCCACTACAATTCTCATATTCATTTCCAAGACTGCAGCAAACACAAAAAAACTCACAAATTTCCAGTATTATACACTAAACTCATTAAGATAGACAACCATTTTAACAAGGAGCAGCTTTTAATGCATTTTTTTACAGCCTGACAGAATCTCTAAATGTTCACATCAAATGAACCGGTTTCATTTTAGTGTAATATGGATTTTAGCTTAATTTAAAAACCTTGGTTGCTGATTATAAAATTAATTTGTTAATGGGGTCACGGCTGATAATTTGAAGAAACTCTGGCCCATAATACATTGCTGTTCAGGAGCTCACCCACTTTTAAAAAGATATTTATGCTTTATATTTTATTGTGCCTTTAAATTTGATAGAACATACAAAAACAAATTAGTTATACCTCTAAAAAACTGTTAATTTTAAGAACACAGAAGCCAACCTCATTCAGAATTCAAGTACTTTTTTTCAGAGTAGACATGGACATGCTCATTACATCACTTACATTGCATGCAGATTGTAGGTTAATGAATCAACAATACCACATCTGCAAACATACTAAATACCAACCATGTATCCTTGCACATTGGCTAAAAGTCATGCACATCATTATCAGCAACAACTTCCAATTTTTCCAAACACCTTGATTGCTGTGAGACCTCCTAAAACCACCGAGGGGAACCCACAGACATTCTACATCAGCTCAAAACACAAGGAGAGACTTTGAATTTATTAGACGTTTAGATTCTTTATCCCATTGTAGTACTATAAACTGTTAGGGTTGAAACTTATCCTTTCATGATACGCCAATGGTGTGCACATATCTTTTTAGTTAAAGGGAAACTGAACTAAATATGGTGTGAATTTGCAATCCCTGTTTAAAATAAGGTATTCTGATCAGTATTCTGCTTGTTGGATAAGAATTAAACACAAAAATCGAACACTACAAATTATCCCAAGGTATGACTGTGAGCGAAAATGGTTATTCATCTCAGAGTGCCCACCGAATAGGATAGGTTCCAACACTCCCGCAACCCTTAATGACGAGTTGTCACCTAACTCTCCATCTTTGCTTTGCTCCCTCTCTTGTTTTCTCTCTCTTATTTTCTATCTCTTGTTTTTGCTCTCTCTCTTTCTCCCTCTCGCAACCACCATAATCCTCTCCCTTCTCTTGATTGAAGTGGATTCGCATTCCCTTAAACGCACTGTCCCTCATCTGGTTTTCTTACTCATCTCCTCGTCTACCCATTCTTAAAGTTTTTGGTCCGTGACATTTATTCCCATTTTCCAGCAACCTGCTTTATCACTACTGTCTTCAGAAAGATATGCACATCATTAGTTAGCTCTGCTACTCTCTTTTCCTCCCCCAAGATCCATCTGTGGTCACCTCTCATTTGCATTTTCTTTTCAGTCCTCTTCTTTGACCTCTCGCCGCTCCCTCATTCCCGTGTCAGGTGGCTGGCCAGTCCGAATGAATAATGGAGCAGATGCAGCATGTCTCTCCCCCATTTTTCACCTCATCTTCATGCAAAGCATTGCACTTCAATACATTTCTTGTCTGTTAAAATGCTTTTCTGTTGTTGTTGTTGTTGTTGTGGTCATTGTTATTTTTCATGTATGTTTTAAGCTTATCATTATCTGAATAATTCAACAATTTAATGGGGTGCCATTCCATGGATCGCGTTACAAAAATGAATATTTGGTATTACAAATATTCCCTAGTATGCTCTCAACTTTAGGTGCATTTACATGTTTGGTTTCCATTGTGTGCAAATGTCTCTTGAACAAGGTGAACATTCTCCACAAGATCCTGATGCAAATATACGTGGCAGGAACACAGATGCCATCTTATATTTACTGCACTAATTTTGGAGTATTCTTTGGGGAAACAGAAGTGTCAGATTCTCCCCTTTTTGTTTTCTCTTCAATGAGTTTTCTTATAGAAAAACTAAAGAGCTGACAATGAGGTATAAGTCACATTCTCCCAGAAGTATTGCTAGAAGACTTTGCTCGGTAATTTTAAATAGTGGAGGAAGAAAAACAATACAGTAAATGAAAAGAGGGCATCATGTGTATCTAAGTAAATATGGCAGAATTAAAATAAACAACAAAAAACAATAGAACGTTTCAGCCAACAAGCTATTGATCACACACTCAAAATAGTTGATGTAAAAATAGGATCATGGGTTTCCATTTATTTATCTATTTATGACTATATCATCTGACCGGCATCACTCATTTTTACAATGTTGAGCAAGGTTGGCCCACTGCATCGAACTGTTGACACAAATGAGCCTACAGAGGAACCCCCGCGGTGCACCAGCTGCTTGTTTTCAAAATTCATCATATCATTTGGAGGAATTTTCTGCTAGTTAAAAATGTAATGCTAGGACATGGAGTTATGCGCATTTCATTCCAGAAGATGTACAACAACTAATGATTTACATATCAAAGTCTCATGCTCTCATGGGTGCAAACTGTTGTATTTTGTAGTCTATGTATAGATAAATGGTATATGGTAGTGTTTCAGAGGTACATATTTTTAAAATAACACATTCCACTGGCATTTATCATTTATTTCTCTTAACATTAGTCACCAAACATATAAACATTATACAGGTTTGTATGTTTTCATTTTTTACTTCATACAATGAATACATACATACTTCATACTTTTTAGACTAGTGCATTTTTCTTTTCTTCCATGTGCTCGGAGTCTAAAAAGGGGGCTTATATCTCATACAGCATTACTATTGATTCAGAGATACCTTAATATAGTTCTGGAGTCAGGGTGTACTAGATTGCTACTGCCTTGTGGCTTACACATTTGCAATGTGGTGTTTTGATTTTAATACTTTAAATGCCAAACTTTCTTGAGCTGTCTTTTTTTTAACCTAATAACATCCCAGGAATGCATCTTTTGTGATAAGTGCCCAATAAAGTTCTTTTAATATTTTCAAACAACCTTTTTCCTGACCTGTTCCTTATCTGTACATGTTTCCCTTCTTTATCACTTCTTTTTACCTGTGGCATTATTAAAGGGCAGTTACTCATATTGCTTGAGGGAGGGTGACAGACTATTTAATTTCTGGAGAGTTTGCAGTCTAAACATCACTTTTTTAGTTTTTTCTTTTGTTTTGTTTTGGTGGTTTAGTTGTTTTAGTCATTGCACTTATATTGCCACTTTTAAAAACACACGCACACACATGTTTTATTCCCTGTCAAGATTGCCTTTCCTCAGAAAAAATAAAAGTAGTTGAAACTGACGTAAGACTCAACCATCAGTAACCAACAAAGTCTTAGTGGTGATGCTTTGGAAAGTCATTTTTAAGGAATGGAACTGCAATTGTTTTTTTAACATTTTATTTAGTTCTACATATTTTGGAGGAACTGTGGAAGCTTTGCATTAGATTAACAATTTTGATACAACTAGAGATGTGTTAATGTAAAAATATTTTAGTCAGCAGGGTTATACAACCATGTGTGAATTACAAAGAATGCTCACTTTTCATCTTTAATTTGGGTTCCTGTACTTCAACGTCAAACTTGATTGAAATACATCTCAAATATGTAAACAAATATTTTTGTATTTGTTTCGTTTCAGGCTAACTGGTACAACCCTACCCTCACCAGTCATTTCAAGTAAGAATTGGCTGCGGATACACTTCACTTCAGATAGCAATCACCGAAGGAAAGGATTTAGTGCTCAGTACCAAGGTATGTTAGACAGAGAAGGAGGAGTTGTGATCAATAATTATTGGCAAAAAAAGTTGACCATTTATTTTTTTCATAAAACTCTGTTTCTATATTAAACATTTTGATTTCTTTTTAATCCTGCAGTGAAAAAGGCTATAGAGTTGAAGTCCAGAGGAGTGAAAATGATGCCCAATAAAGACTCCAGTCACAAAAATGCTGTCTGTAAGTCAACACATACTTGCACAATTACTCATGTTGATTAAAAAAAAGTTATTTAGCATGTTATTGTTTGTGTCTTGGTCAAAAGCAGAAGATATAGTGCTGTGTCACATTATAAATTATACGCAAGAAGTGGGTTTTTCCTCATAGTCTTTCTTATAAGGCATAATACAATATTTGAAATTCATATATTCCTTACCTACTTTAGATTGATGACAGTGTCTATTTGATGGAAATGTGCTCCAGCTACACTCCCACAAGAAATGTGGAATGTATTAATGCTGTTGTTTTGACAAACCATTTGATTTCAAATAGTAGCTTATTTACACACCCAGCAGCGGCAACCTAATAGAGCTGTTTCCCTTTAAGCCAGTGAAAGTAAGTCCAATATCACCGCTCCCTACGTTGCATTTATGGTCTGTATTACATCCTGAGGGAAATATCAGACTTCAGTCTGTTCCGCAATGTTCACCAGCTTGTCCATAAATAAGTCTGTTTTGCCATTTGGTGCTTTGCAGGTGTAGCAAAGTGGGGTTTTTAAGGCCTTTTCTGTGGAAATGAGCTGGATGCTGTTTGTGATAATGACCCAATAGGAACTGTGACAGACTGGCAAACCAGCTAATTCTTGGGGGTAGTAGAGAAGATAAATAAGGGTTTTTTTTGCACTACACTTGAAAGCCAACATTTTCTTTGTGTTCCAGGCGTAAACACACTGTACATTGGTAAATTAGTGAAAACAGTGTGTGTGCGTATTTCATACTCTTAATTCACAAGTGTATAATAGCGATTTTAATTGACACTGTTAAAGATATACTAATCTAAGAGCGTTTGCTTCTGTATTTTTAGATAGCATTGTTTTCCATCGAATGCCATTTTTATGTTTTGCATTTTCAATTTGAAAATAATTTTTAGTACTCAACGTGAGCCAATACGGATACAATGTATTTAAAAAACAATTGTCTGTCTGATTTGAGTGGAACTGATCTTCAATGACATGATACCAACAAATGCAGAAAGCCGAATGGGATTCATTGTGGCCCTCTACAAGCTTAATTCCGAACGCGTATATTTTTTAATGGGTCATTTCCAGTAGATAAGAATCAGCCTTCTCACTATATGGTGTTTTTCAGTCTACATCATTACACATAGGTACTTATTTTTTTTAAATCATATCTCTTTTTGGAAGCAAGAGACAAAAAAATGCAGTTGTTCCCAAAAACACCAATGTGTTTTGTTCCAGAATCACTGTATTTACATACCTAAAAAATATTGTACTTTAAGTAATGATATTTTGAAACGTTTGTTACTACCTATTTGCTTCAGGTCAATGGGCATTGTAGTGCTCCATCTGATAATTATTCTTTTTTGTTGTTGTTAATTAGCCATGTAGTCAGCAAAATACTATTTTTTTCCTCCAGAAGGCCGAGCTCATACTTTAGGTATTCCTTAGCTTTCACCTTCATCATAAAACTCTCATCAATAATTTGTTCATTTACATGCTCAGTCAAGCATGTGCAGCAGCAATTATCATTTGTGTATCTGTGTTGATGTGAATGTTTGACTTAGATATTTATCAATGATGTGATGCCTGGTGAAGAGTTGAGATTACCCGTAAGTCCCATTGGTCATGACTCTCTGTGCATGTTTCCTGTAGGCTATGGAGTGAATGTATTATGCTAGACACGATACTTGCAGAACAAGTGGCTCTGGGTGTCTCTTAAATATATATTATATTAATGTTTAAAACTAACTGAGCTCAGCACAGCTGCAAAAAGTCAGTTAATCTTCTGACTTGTGAAATACTTTGCTCCACCCGGCCTAAAGCTCACAAAATATTGCTCTTTGAGGATTCCTGTGTGATATTTAAGAAAAAATTACAACAATCTCCACTGTATTTTGTATGTGTTTTAAAACACCCCCAAAGTAAACATTGACCTAATTTATACCTCTACACAGAAGAAAACATTCCTGCTATCTGTAATAATACGGCACCAAAGAATGAGGATATAAATGATTAAACGTGTTGTCTGGGGACACTTCAAGCATCGTTCAACCCTGGACCAAAATGAGGAATTTAATTTCTCACTCTGGGACTAATGCTCATTAAAACAAATTGCAGCATTGTTGTAATGGAGACTAAATTAGTTAAATAATGCATCACACACAGGTTCAAGGGGTCTTTGAGATCATCCAAGCATACTACATCAAGGTAACTTGGAAACATTCAGGATTAAAAATGATTTCAAACATTTTTTTCATTTTTTTGTTTACCATTTGGTAGGAACATTTTAGCAGTAAAACAAATATCTTGCTGCCTTTGTTCAATATACATATATATGATTCAAAACCAGGCAAATTCTTTGCTACCAAATTTGCATGAAAGGATTAGGTCAAGTCATATTATTTTGGAATTCAAAGTCAAATGGATTTAATTGGCTCTGTGACCTCCGGTATCATTAATGTTCAATGTGAGAGACAAAGAAAAGCCCAGAGACAAATTACAAAACGTTCTAAAAAGGCTTCCTGTGGAACATGTTACACCAGCAAATGAGAGATCATGTCCTGCTTTTCTTTAATTTTCACTTGTAGGTGTGACAACAAGGGGATATATTCCATTCAGAATACTTGTTTCCTTTTTCCAAATTACTTTTGTGATCCATCTGTGTTTTTATCACCCATTACCCAATGGCAGATAGGGTTGGCATGAATGACGTGTGTACATGAAACAGTTTATGGGAAAAAGATTAAAATTAATGTGAGGCATTCGTCATAAGCAAGCTCATTTTCAAATCACACATATGCTTATTGAAGAAGCATATTAAATGCTCTGGACAGAAGAAAAAAACTTTGGGTAATTTCACACAAACTATCGTGTTGCCTTGCTCTTTTGCTGTCCGACTCTTAGCGATTTATTTCATGCTTACCTCTGCTAAAAATGTAAAAGACACCATAAGATTGTTCCAATTACAGATGGTCCCCATTGATACCTGTGGTGATTCAAAGACTTGGAGTCAAACACTGCATTACACATCCTTAGAGAGGGTTTTCCCAGGTACTATAGCAGAATAACTATAATATTGTACTAGTCCACACAAACAATGAAAACGAGCTTATAGATGAAAGGCATGAAATCTTTACACACAACTGAATTCATCACAACACTCTTTAATTGGACAGGAAGTAAATGGATACATGTACTGTACTGAAACCAGAGGACAACAAATTATGGAATTGCAAGGCATCATCACAAATCATCCTGATATAGCACTGCCACCGATGGCCTGACTTAATGTTCTAAGAAAGGAACCAAGAAAAGACCAATAAAACAGCTACATGTGTCATAAATATATGTTTCTACTGCCACTACAATTCAACAGACTACCTAATCTGTGGTGGCAAGAAAAAAAACCACTGGTCCAACCACATCTGTAACGTCCAGAAAACACCCATCCATATAACTACTACTCCATAGTTCTTTTACAGTGATCTATGTTATTCAACTGCAGGATACCAACTTGAGATAACCATGATCGTAGGGGAATCAATAAATCTTACCTCTTGACATGTTCATCCAATCTTCAATTTCTAGGATTTAATCTGGTCCTTATGCAAGGTTGCCAAAATGTGTGGGTGGCGAAATAATTATTTTCTGTCATTCATTCATTGATACACTTCATCAAATTTCCTTGTAAATTTGTGAATGAGTTATTTCAATTTGTCATCTTAAACCATCCGATAGTTGTCGTGAGCATTTAGGCATCTTTTAATTATCCTATTGTAGCAGCAGTTCAGTTCAAGACTTTAGAACTGTGCATGTACTGAACACCATTTATGAAGTGGCGTCACTGTATAACTTTGTTATCATGTGTTAAAAGGACTATTCAGTCAAAGCAAAAACAAACAAAAAAACTGTTTGATTGGGGGAAAGCAAAGACATGTTAACAAGTCAGCCAAATTTACTTGAATCACACAACTGATGAGAATACGTAAAAAGGTTTGAGGCACTAATAGAGCATACGAACTGTTCCAATAACTGAAGGATGCTTTCTCTGAGTAGATCTCTCTTTGTGTGGCTGTTAATTAAGTATTTTTTATCTCCTAATTTTTCATCGAGTGAATGTAGATATTAAAGGCTTTGTGCTATTTGTCTTTTTTTTTTTAAAAAAGCATGACTAAAACTGATGGTGCGCATAGCCTTATATAGTCTTATTAGAGGTGGGCCAAAAAGCAGGATATGACAAAATCTGGGGCTGACGTCACCCATTAGTTCAGTGGATAAGGAAAACCTCTGCTTGATAAAATTACCATTTAGTAACCACTAAATTAAAATAAAATGTGAAAAATAAGTCAAAGGTAAATAAATTTATTAGATGATCACATAATTTGAAATAAAAACTATAACACTGAAATTGCACACACCTCATTTAGATGTAGTACATTCTATTCTTGTTTCTAACTGTTCAGCTGTTACTGATGACAGGTAAATATCCATGAGTGTATATACAATTTTTGGATTTTACAGTATATTCTAGTGCATTCTGCTGCAGATGTCTATACGGCAAAGAGAAATTGATCACTTTCCATAATTTACTAAAGAGTTGAGTTCTATAGATGAAAGGTCTGGTGAAGACACTTTGAAGATATGGAAATGACATTATGCATCATAAGCTCATATTTTAACATTGAATAGTCTTTTAAGTGCAGATACAGGATTAAGTAAGTTGGAGAATTTGTTTTAACTCTGGCACAGCTTTCTCTGTTACAAACTCAGATAGTTTGAATGAGCAGTATTTGGAAAATGAACCTTTGTAAAGGATGCCAATGGATGTCATTTGAACATGAGTGGGGCTGAAAAAGATGAGAGAAATGTGGCTGAGAGGGTGCGTTTTCAGGATGTGTTTATATGTTTCTGTGATGTGTTTTTGGAAAGAACATCAAAACCACGGTGGAGCTGCAAGACAGCCTTTTCTGTTTGCATCATATCCCACACAGCCATGCATACAAATTGTCCATTCACTCACAACCCACAGCACACAAGAACATCCCCCGTCTTGTATGCTTGCATTGGTGAAGACTTCCACAGCCTTTTACTCATTTGAAGGTGAAAATGCAGGCGGAGGTTTAATTATAAAAACAATATCTCTTTTATTATATTGTTATTCTTGCTGCCCAGTGGCGGTCCGTGCATTTTCTGTTAGCGCCTTCAACGTATCAATCCAACCCTCAAAAACTATTTTATGGCTATAAAACCTCTACTGCAGCTACAGCTGCGACACAGAAAACAATCAATAAATCAATGCACAAAAATGGGGTAAAATCCACTTCCTAGCAGCATTTCATGATTAAATACAAATACTGGAGCTTTTCAGACATTAAAACCAGGCCAGGGGGGGGTGATTTTCCCGGGAAAAGACAGCGATGAACGTCAATGGCGTACGGGCAAACATTGTCCGAAAATGGGGTAAAATCCAGCTGAAAAAAGCATTAATTGATTAAATACAAATACTGGAGCTTTTTAGACATCAGAACCGGGCCGGGAGTATCATTTCCCTGGTAAAAAGACAGATGAACGTCGATACGTCCATATACGTCCATACCTGAAACAGCAAAAAAAATGCACTAAAATTAGGTAAAATCCACTTCCTGGCAGCATTTATTGATTGAATACAAATACTGGAGCTTTTGAGACATTACAACCAGGCCAGGGGGGTGATTTTTCCCGGGAAAAGACAGCGGTGGACGTCAATGGCGAAACGGCAAAAATTAAACTGGGGTAAAATAGGGTAAAATCCACTTCCTAGCAGCATTTAGTGATTAAATACAAACACTGGAGCTTAAATACAAACACTGGAACTTTTCAGATATCAGAACCGGGCCCACAATTGAAATATTATTTAGGAATATAGCCATATTATACTCACCAAAAATCATTTTTAACTGTACACAATATCCATCCTCCTTTCTTTCTTCCTTCTTTTCTATCGCCATCGAAACTAATGATGAAAGTCGAGCCTGTCCTGTCATATTTACGGCATAGTCCATCTTGAAAATGGCTTTAAATCAACACAACAATATATTTGCTTGTGCAGCTAAGTTAGCGCACTGAAAGTGACGCACACACCCTTTTCCCGGCTGTAACAGGCTTGCTAGCTTTGGAGTTGATCGCCCTTTCTTAATGATGTCCATTTTTTCTGGAAAAGTCTGTCTGGAAAAAAGCTTTGTGAGCAAATCTGCAACAAAATCCATTTGTTTTGCTCTGTCGGCCATTGTGGGTGGAGTTTGCGATCTCTGGCTTCCTCACTATGGCTTTGGCCCGCCTACTCTCTATAGCAAGCCAATAATAGTTGGTGAAAGCAATGACGTATCCCAGCCAGCAAAATGCCAATGCATATGAAAAAGCATTGTGGGGTTTCGAACTCGAATTCTGATTGGTTAAAAGCAACAGTCCTGTTTAATGCAGCAGAACCCGCAGAACTGATTGTGAAGGGTTTGAGGCAGATTTCTGATCCTGGCAACAAATAATGGCTGAAATGTGATTGGTTAAATGCTTCACTATGAAAACACACATCTGGAAGCAGTGCAACCAGGGGGAAAAGCAATGAAAGGAAGCTAACAGACCATTTGGAATAATAAGGATTGATGGACAAAATATAATATGATTCAGATATTTCTTAGGCCAGCAGAGAAGGCATTGAAGGCCCTGACGACCCGCCACTGTTGCTGCCATTGTATTATTAGTGATATTCTTCATCTGTTGATGCAGTTGGTTGATGTTGCTTTGCTAAGTTATTCAAAGGTCGAGTTTTTCGTCTGAAATCTGCTGGAATTGATGATTTTACTGTAGTGTCATTAAATTAGCCAATCCTTTCCTTCTACAGAATTTGTTAACATAACATTCATTCATTCATTTTCTGAACCGCTTTACCCTCAGAGGCAGGGGACACCCTCAATCGGTGGCCAGCCGATCGCAGGGCACAAGGAGATGGAAAACCATGCACATTCACACCCATACTTAGGGGCAATTTACAGTGCCTACCATACATGGATTTTTTTTTTTTTTTTTGGAATGTGGGAGGAAACCGGAGTACCCGGAGGAAACCCACGCAGGCCAAGAGACAACATGCAAACGCGACACAGGTGGACCGACCTAGACTTGAACCCAGGACCCCAGAGCTGTGAGGCAGACGTGCTAATCACTCACCACCGGGCCGCTCATAATGAACTTTTACAAGAATAATAATTGTTAGTGGTTGGAACTTTAAAAAAAAAAAATTCTTAAATATATTCACCAATATTCATATTTCTGCTGTGATCCTGCAAGGGTGTCAACACATCAAAATGAAGTCCATGTTTCAGAGGGCTCACATGCACTAAAAGCTTTACTTAAGAAAAATGGAGCATTATTCATGAGAAATTCTCTTGATTTAGTTGAACTGGTATTATTTTTTTGGCCATCTTTTTTTCAACCCCAGAATACATTTGGTATAGAAGATTTTACAGGTGTCTGAAGTGCTCGTCACATCTTTTGTCAGGATATTTTTCAAATGCGGTTGCCGCTTGCTACCTTAGGACTTCAAGGAGGAACAAAACAAAGGGACGAGGGTGATGAGGACAAGGCTTAGGCTGGTTTTCACATATACATTTACTTGTTCTTCAATAATTGTCTCAAGAGCAGTCTCTCCTTTCAACCATCTAATTGCATTTTTTCTTAAATATTAAAATTACAGACCTAATGAATTATAAATACTGTTTGATTTTTCACTTGGCTTCGTGTTCAAACTAACACCGATACTCCAAGTTAGACATGTCACTAATATTTTCATCTCAAAAGAGCAGCCAATTTGTCCACTTTTAACAGGATGAAGCCTGAATTAATTTTAAGGGTTCCTGGGTTGTGTTTAAAGACTCACCATGGAATTCATATTTTGATGCGTTAGAAATAGCTATGCTTTTCTCCTCTAAGATATGTCAAATGTCTCCTAAAAAGAAAAAAAAAACATTTGTTCATGCTGTCACATTGAATAATAGTTATCCCAGCGTCTCCTTTTTATCCAGGGACCTAAACTGTTCTCCTCCTTTTGTGGACGACAAGAGGTTTATTTTGAATTTTGAATGTGTAAATGCACTAAGATATATTTTACAACTCAACATGTTGACCATGACTCCTGACAGACGACAACATGCCTTTTGACTGCTACTGTCATGTTTTCTCAATGTTTTTATAGCCTTCCGTGTTATTTTTGCTGTCAGACTTTGGGAGTTTTTCTACGCCGCTTAGTAAAAGTGGCAGTGCAAACAAAATCAGGGAATCCAAAAACACAAAAATGAACCAAATGCCAGAGAATAAAAAAAACCTGGGATGCACACCTAACACTGACATGAGATTGACAAGCATGCAACAAGAAATAAACAAAGGGGACTTAAATACACACACATGGGTTAACGTCACATGGAGAACAGTGGCAACTGATAGGCTGCGACACATAAGGGAGGCAATAACAGGTGAAAGCAATGGACAATCAGGACAAGTTACACAGGGAAGAAGTCGAGACAAAATCAACACAAAAAGACCAAAAGCACACAAACCTAACTTTTGCTGAAATGATGTGTAGTTAAGAATATGAACTTAGTCCGTCTGTTTCTCTCTCAGTGAGTCAAAGTGGCCTTGCTGGAGATGTTTGTCCAGATCCTGGAGTCCCAGAAAATGGAAAGAGAATGGGATCTGCCTTTCAGTGAGTCCACATTATTTACTTCTTTTGTTAGTAAAAACAAGATATAGTGTGTATATATAGTGTGTGTATATATATATATATATATATATATATATATATATATATATATATATATATATATATATATATATATATATATATATATATGTATATATATATATATGTATATATATATATGTATATATATATGTATATATATATATATATATATATATATATATATATATGTATATATGTATATATGTATATATGTATATATGTATATATGTATATATGTATATATGTATATATGTATATATATGTATATGTATATATATATATATATATGTATATATGTTAGAAATACAAAATGTGCATGAAATTAATGATCCTCAAATGTGTTTTTACATTGTTTTTGTCCAAACCAACAAAACCAAAGATCTGTCCTGTTTTTTTCGTGCGTCCCACGGTTTGTCCGTTTTTTCTTCTCCGTGGGGAGGGAATATGTCAGAAAAAACATTGTTGGATCAATATGAATGGCTGAAAAACAGTCATTTGATGACTCACTGGTGTGCCATCTAACACCAAAGGCCATAAGAGACAATTTATGATTTTATTGTGTGATGCAATTATCATGAGAACATGTCATCTGAAGCTGAAACTCCCATGTTGTAACTACTGGAGATTCAAGGGAGGATTTTCCTTATTCATTTTTTTAGGTCTGAGCATTTTATAATTGATATTCTCGTTTAGTCTCATGTGGTTCTTCATCGCCATTAGTTACTCTGGCATCACAAATATAATAGGTCCATTACTGGAGCTTGTAAAAGGCCATTACTAACGTTTATGTGAGTACCACATAAGATAACATACTATATGAATGTACTTAATTTGTTCGCAATTTTGTATCAACTTGTAATCAAGAGGGATATGGAATTGTGGCAATGAAGAATACAATAACAAAGGGACTTTTAATATTCAGGGGAATAGGAAAAATAAATTAAATTGGAGGGAAAAAAACTAAAAAGTATTTTGTGGCCTTACTTTTTAGGCTAGTTAAAAACATGCCCTTTTATGTCACTGTCAATTTGGTATTCTCTGATTTCATAGTGCCTCATCCACTAAGTATGCTGCTGCCGCAGGAGCAATTTGATGAAAATTGGATAGGATTGGAATTTCAGATTGTGTCTTGTAACAATATGGAACATGGCTGCAAGAGTTTTATTGAACATTTATCCTACTAAACAGGCATTTCAAAGCAAAACAAAGAATGCATGTTAGGTTTTGTTTTTAATAGTGAGGATTGTTTTCTTTAAGTGTTGTTGCAATACATGTTTGCTTTTGTTTTTATAATGATTACCATCGTCCTTAAGTTTTATTAGGTGCCTTCTCAGGCAAATGATGTGTCATAAGAATTTAAGCAAGAAAAGCTGCCTAAGATTAATTGGTGTGATACAATATACCTTTCTCATGTAGCTGTAAATTACACAATCGGACCTGTATGTAATTTGCATATGAATAATGACCCAGTGCCGCTTGCTCCCAGAGAGATGTGTACGTTGTAGATTGTGTAATAACAGCATGGAGCCCCTGGAAAAAAAATGTGCAGTGGCTGGGCCAGGAGGCCAGGTTGTATCTATCAGCAGGGATACGACATTGAGATTTACATGCAAGGTGTCATGCAGACTTGTGCTGACATGGGAAAATGTTCCGCTCATGTTAGACAGCAGGCGGGTCAAAGCATTAGTAAATTGAGAAAATGGAGAAACACATGGCAAAAGTAGCAGGCCTCAAAAATACAAACTGAGAAGACACATGTCAGCAAAGAAAAGCATCAATTTAGAATTGAAACCAGGTATTGAAAGGTATTGAAAGTACTGAACTGTTGACATCTTTTGTGTTTTATCTCCCAATATACTAGAGTGGGCTCCAGTGTCCAGTTCACTTGTGATGACAGCTATGTTCTTCAAGGTTCCAAAAGTATTACCTGTCAGAGAGTGACGGACACATTGGCTGCCTGGAGTGACCACCGGCCCATCTGCAGAAGTAGGTTTTTACACCTGTCACCCCTACAAAACCCTAATTGTTTTTAAGGTATACTATTTTACAAGCACATTACAATACACTTTACAAAAATCTGAAGCTTTGCCCCTCGCCAGACAAAGGACATTTTTAATTCTTGCCATTGTTTTCATCCTCTAACCGAGGAAATTGTTTTCAAAACAAACAATGAAATAGCGAAATACAATCTATACCCATTACATACAACAAAGTTAATATTTTAACTGACAATTTATAATGTCTCTGTAAATAAAAAAAAGCTTAACCATATTTTTGGGTCAATAAGCACCTGAGTACAAGTTGCACCAGCCAAAGAATACACAATGAATTAAAACATATAGGTCACGCCGAAGTATAAGTTGCACTTGTGCAGCACAATTTTTTATTTGAAACCAAGACATATGGCAAAATAACGATAGTAAATTGAAGGAGAACAGGCTAAATAGGCATCTTTTTAAAAAACTGGATTTTCACCTATTTATAGGCTAAAAGGAGAAACATAACAGGCTGTCAGTGTTCAGAGAAAAAACAAACAAAAAAAGCATGTTGCACTTGAGTATTCTTCGCACACCCAGCCAAAGTATGAAAAAAGTGTGATTTATAGTCCGTAAAATACAGTAGGCTTGTGTCAAAGAGCTAAACATTTGATTGTTTTTGTCTACATTTCTAATGATACTCCAAAGAAAGAGCACCCAAGCTGTGAAAAAGTGCTATGGACATTTCTGTCGGAAATATTTATGTTGCCTGTTACACTCGGGGTTACAATACTAGAAGAACTCTTGTGATGAAGCTCTACAACAAACACCTAGAGGATTCCTCCTTTTTTTTCTTCTTAACCAGGGCTGTACATCTTTACAACAACAAATGAAAACAATACGCTTGTCTGCTCTTTATACTTGCTTAGCAAGCCAATCTACATGCCCTGTTCCTTCTTGTCAGGGTTTTTCTGCCCTTGTCGACTTTCTACTACAGTTTTCTCTTTGCTCTTAATTCCATTGACAGGTTGTCTATTTGGACTGCAGTGCATTGTTTCAAAGAAGAAAAAAATATCATAGCAACGCACTTCTATACTACTGACCACTTCAAATTTAAATTTACGTTATTACAATACTTGAATGACGTGTTCACTTTGAATCTGTTTACAGCCAACCCATTTTCTCTACTTTTTAGATAGTTTACTTCGGAAAATTATTATAATACTTCTAATAAAAAATAAAAAATGAAACAAGCAGTGTAGCTCTTGTTGCAGTCTAATAATTTAAGAGTAACATTCGTGATAAAAGGAAATAATAATGACCGGTCTCATTTAATTCACAAGGTTTGAAAGGTAGACCCATTTAGGAATCCAAACATTATTCAGTTGTATGTAATAGGAGAATAGACAATTTAATAAGTCATGGAAGAGCAGTAATTTTTCAGCCCGTCATAAGTTTCTAGCATAGCTAAATGAACAAAGATGCTTTGTAACAAAAATAATCACTTAAAACAAGCTAATTATGAGAAATTGAATCAATAAGTACAAATAATTCCAGGAAGAAACACAATTTCTTTTCAACAGGATTGGTTTCCCTGTGAAAATTGCCAACTTGATGAAGTATTATTGGCCATACCTCTGAATAAATCTCAACAATTTAATGTATTTGTAACTGGAAATAATGCATACTTTGTATCTTCAATCAATCAATACTTTATGTAGACATACCTAATGAATTGGGCAGTGAGTTTAAACAACAGTTGTGTAAACTTTGTCGGTTAGAGCGCAATGCTATTTGTCTGTGCATGTGTAACAGATATTGCCATATTAATATTCTTTTAGTTGCCAGCGTTATAAGTACATTATATCATTTACATTTGGTGTTTGCTATTGATTGCACCACTGGTTCCTCTGTGAGTGTCAAACCAATAAGTATGGGTTCTCACTGCCCACGTATCTCCTGACAACACCCTGTTGATGGCATTGCACCACAATACAAAGCCAGAGAGTTGGCATCCACAAAACACATACATACACACACACACACGCACGCGCACACACGCGCACCCGCACACAAGCACTGCATTGCCTGCATTGACAGCACATATCCAAAGGATCATGTCACACACCTCTGCAGCATTTGTGGCCTCGAGCTGTGTGTATTTGTTTGACGGACAGACCGTCCCTGTGCTCAGACACATACTGTAAGATTCCTGTCACATTGTATTACACTGTCTGTGTTTGTGTCTAGAAGTAAGAGTGTGGCTGTAGCAACCCAGCCACCCTCATGATACCGGCTACTCTTGTCAGGAGACAAAAAGCCAAAGGGCGCATGAGAAGTTGACTGAAATAGAAGGATGCCATGGTTCTCTATTCGAAAACTTTCTAATGAATATTTAATTTTATATTGCACGAGCATTCATGGGCAATTGCCAACAAAAGAAAAATATTCTTTATAATTAAATGTTTGATGTGTCATTTGAATTGATATAGTAGCCACTCCCTCGAAATACTGTCTTTTTAAATAAGTTTATTTCTGCTATTACACATCAACAATTGTATTTACACTTTGGGACTTTTGTGTTTGGGGTGTCATTGATGCCTCCAGGGTTTTCTGCAAAACCTTAATGAATGACAGTGTTTATAAACGGGAATTGCGCAACAACTTCCCTACACAAAGTTCACAGTCACTTACCCTTCAATTTCCGTGAACCCAATCAGCACATAAACATATCCAATGATTAATTGGCATGTCTTACCAACAGGGATGCCTTGTTTCTTGAACTTTGAAGTCAGTATTTTTGTCTGCCTTGATGCACTGTCAGGCAGACAAAATAATCATACCTCAATTGGCCCACTGAGTGTTCTGGTCTGTCTGGTCTGTTTTTGGCCCTCTCTGGGGATTTGAGCCCATGAGCTTTCACTATTTCCCACTGAGACCTAACTGTTAATTAGAAGCTGATCTGTGGAATGAATAGCCATTAATGTGTGTGCATGCGTGTGTGCGTGTGCGCGTACACTTACAGCACAGTGTGATTCAGCTATCTTCTCTAATTAACAGGCAAAGCAGTCATCCTGAAGTCTCCCTCTCTTTCAGCTCTCTTTCTGTCTCTTTTTAACCTTTCTGCCCTTTCTACATCACTCATTTTTGCTTACTTTTTTCCCCTCTGTCTCTTTTCACTGTTGAATGACACTGAAGCTGTCTCTATTAAATACCTTTTATTCCTTGCTTTTATGAAAGCTGTTAAAAATTACAACTGCCTTCTGGTTTAATAGATATACAATTAGGAGGAATGACTTATTTAAATGGTATAATTCCGGTTCTAATTATTTTAAAAAGAAAATTCTTAATGGTTTAACAAACAAAATTTGTTTTAAAATGTCCTTTTTAGTGGCTTGGCGACCTCACTAATTTCGTTATACGCAGCTGTTGTATAATGACAATAAAGGCTTTTGACTTGAGTGTTTAGCACGTCAGCCTCACAGTTCTAAGATTGTTCATTTTCTGTACCGCTTATCCTGTGAGAAAGAATGGTTGTCCGTCTCCTCGTGCCCTACGATAGGCTGGCCACCAATTCAGGGTGTCTGCCGCCTGGTGCCCGAAGTCAGCTGGGATAGGCTCCAGCACCCCCGTGAGCCCTGTGAGGATAAGCAGTTCAGGAAATGAATGCATTGATTCATTAAATCAAATTCCTGTACTGCTTTTTCCTCAACTATGGGCAACTGTCGGGACGTCCTGAATTGTGTGCCAGTCAATCTCAGGGCACAATGAGATGGCCACCATTCAACCTCATACCTAGGGACAATTTAAAGTTCTCAACTGGCCTATCAAGCATGTTTTTGGGATCTGGGAGGAAACAGGAGCACCTGGAGAAAACACAGGCCCTGGGATATAATCAATCATATTTCTGTCATCATTGTGTCTGTTTACTGATATTTATTTTTTCCCATGAAGCTCGTACCTGCGGAAGCAACCTACGGGGCCCCAGAGGGATCATAACATCTCCTAATTACCCAGTCCAGTATGAGAACAATGCCCACTGTGTCTGGGTAGTCACTGCCCTGGACTCTGCAAAGGTTGGTGAAACACCCCCACTCCACCCTCGTCATTATGGATATTATCCCTTTTTAATGATAAATGCTCACCTTTGCTATTGAGTGAAGACCTTTTGGTTCAAAAGCAAACAATTACTAGGTATCAAGTTTGAACCTAATTTGGATGTTTTCTCATATTTTCTGAACTTCAGTTCAATGAATTTTAAGGAAGAATAAACAATTACTTTCTTTCAACTAAAGTCGCCACGAAGGGGGAACAATGAAAATGTTACTTAAAGAATGTGTGTAAAGCCAGTGTTATTTCACCCTCCAAGCACATGTGTTTATTGTGCACTGCACTGCAATGCATTTGTCATTCATATCCATAACAACACTTGACTCCTATCTTGTATTGGGTAATGGTGCAGTCAGAGTGTACCAAGTATGACTTCTCGAGGAGATACATCCCCATAAGCACTCTCTATTCCAGACTGTTTCAAGGTAGATGCACTGTAACCCAGGCAAAAGTTCAAAGTTGAGCTGAAGGAGAGATGATGGATGACTTTCTGGGTAAAGACAACTTTGGGGCTTTATCATCCTTTTCTTTGTCTTCACACATCTTTTACATTGACATGACAGCTGTGCCAAAGAGATCCTGGGGTGTTATTGGGGTGTCAAAGAGAATCTCCTTCTTAGTTGACAGAAATGTGAGGTTCTGCCACCAGGCTTATCCTTGCACGAAACACCACATAAGAACTTGGTGGGAGATTGACTCCTCAGTGCGTAATTTGAATAAAGGCAGTCGAGCATATTCACAAAGCCATCAGTGACTTCTTATACGTGAGCTGGTCCCCTCACTCATCTGGTCTGTTCAGCTTTGGTTTAAGCAGCAGAAATGATAATGTGGTGTGGTGTCTGCCAGGGTAAAGTGGAAGAAGCTAGACTCTTGCTGATAGTTGCAGTTAACATCAGCTTGGGAGACATTGACACTTGTTTGTTTTAAGTCTTGTCATTTAATTTGATTAGATTTTAAGTGACATCTCTACAATCAAGTGCCCTAGCGTGTCTTCAGTGTCTGGCTATTACAGCTCGTCATAAAGGGAACGTGTAAAGCACCCATGTCTGCTGGTTACGCGTCACGCTCAAGTAAGAGACAGTTTCAAAAGACAGACTTCATAGAACCGCTAGTCTATGTATTGAATTTCATTTGCACGCACAATAATGTTTCCGATTTAGTGTTAGAGATGAATGACCTGTTCATTTTCTTAACCGCCTATCCACAAGTGCCGTGAGGGGTGCTGGAGCCTATCCTACCTAACCAGGCAGTGCACAACCTGAATCGGTGGCCAGTCAATCGCATGTCACTAGGAGACGGAGTACCATTAACACTCATATTTTGGGGCAATTTAGAGTGTTCAACCAGCCTACATGCATAATTTTGGGATGTGGGAGAAAACCAGAGTACACGGAAAAAATGCATCCAACCCCGGGGAGAACATGCAAACTCCAAAGTGAGGACAGACCCGGGGTCAAACCCTCGGCCTCAGAATTGCAAGGACGACACGCTAACCATTCGTCCGCTTGACTAGAAACAAATACTTGAAATGCGAAGTTACTTGCAGTGTGAGTGAGGCGTGCTAACTACTCGCCCACTGTGCAGGTCAGAGCTGGTCAGAAAGAAACAACTTGATAAAATGCAGCAGCAGAGTTCATAGGGATGATACAGACAGTTGGTTTCACACGGCTACTTTCCGCTGTTGTTTTCATTCAGAGAAAAACTGAAGTTACACTTGAATAATCTAATTGGTATGTTAATTTAATGTTCAAGTTACACCTACACACTGGAGCTAATTCTAGAAAATGTTGGTCAGTAGCCAAAGATATACAGCAGTAGACTATACTACCCACACGTCAGTATTTTCTACTGCAGAGCCAGTTGAAGTATTGCATGATTCTCTCTTGGTGAGCCCAAGGTCACCACACCTCCACAATTTTGTGAATGCAGATTGGTTGTTGAGTCATTGTTGTACCTGCATGAATTATTTATAGAGCTTTGCTACGACATCTCAAGTCTTTCCAGTTTGCCTGGCACTATTTTCTTCTCTTCATGTCTGATCACATATCCCATATCTTGTCCCCTGTCCTCTTTCTGTGCTTACCGTCTCTGTTCCCATTAGAATGTACTTGCCTCATTTTCTCTTACCTCTCCTTCATCTTTCAGCAATCGCCCCATCATCTGCACCACTCCTTTAGCATCTAGATATTCTTGGCCCACTGTACACGGTGCAAGTAGAACGAGGGAACACAAAATGAGAGCAAGATGGCTCTGAGCTCGGTCTGAAAGTGAAGATGAGGCAAAGAAAAAGTGTTCAGTTGACTAACGTTTTTTTCCTGATGATGGAAACAAATTGATGGATTAAGGTTAAGAGTACAAAACTATGTAGAAATCATTGTGTGGTCCTCACTGCTTTGACTCTCCACCAATATAAATGACATTTTCTTTGTTTTATTTGAATTATGGGTTAACTAATATATAGAATCAATAATTAAAAAGTGTTATTCCAGACAGACAGGAAAAAAATCCAGTTTGATGAACATGAACTTAGACAATGGAAAAATAACAAAATATATGTAAAGGCTTGGCAATTGTATTTGATATATTAATTTATGTGTGAATGTGATTAGTAGTACTTATTTCTTGTTCGATAACATTCTACTTTTACTCCAAGAGCCTTTCTCAGTACTAAATCTTAAGTAGGCTGCTCCCAAGGTTATGATTATGTTCTGTTTGTCTTCAGGGGTTGGGTAACAATAGGGTTGTTATTGTTGTTGTTGTTGTTGTTGTTGTTGTTGCTGCTGCTGCTACCGCCCCTGCTGTTCCCAGGTTTGCCTTATGAATGACCGTGCTGCATACTGACTTGCTGTTCACTTGCCTTGTGGCAGGGAAAAAGTTTGGTTAGTGGGCATTATTCCCTTGAAATATAGCAATCTTTGGCAAAGACCTATAGGACATGTTTTGTTCTTATGGCTATGCAGCTTTTGTCTGGGTGTTGGTGGGTTTGAAACGCTCGCTGTCTTTTTTCCCCTTTAGCTCAAACCCCGTTATATTTGATAGCAACCTGGTATAACCTGCATGAGGAGCTGGATTATCTGATCCAAATTGACAAAGCACCACATAGGAATTTAACAGCTGAAGTCTGTCCATCTTGAGAATCTTGACAATGCAGAAACTCATTCTAAACATAAACAAACAAAAAATGTTCTACTCCTACTAAAAGCACATATTTTGTATCAAGAAAAAAATAAATTGGCCCGTTTTTGAAATTCATTAATTCATTTTCTGAACCAATGTTCTCCCCGGGCTGGCGTGGGTTTCCTCCGAGCACCCCGGTTTCCCCCCACATTGTAAAATCATGCATGGTAGGCTGATTGGACATTGCCCCTAGGTATGGGTGTGAGTGTGCATGGTTGTCCATCACCTTGTGCCCTGCGATCGGCTGGCTACCGATTCAGGGTGTACCCTGCCTCTGGCCCGGAGTCAGCTGGGATAGGCTCCAGCTCTCCTGGCGACCCTAATGAGGATAAAGCGGTTCAGAAAATGAGATGAGATTTTATGAACTGCTTATCCTCACAATGGGGGGTGCTGTAGTATTTTTATTTTTTTTTGCATAGACTTTTAAAATGTAATCTGGGTCTTTTCCGCGGATACTGTGTAATTTGCTCCCATCACAAAAACACTGTTTTAGGTTTAATGTTTCAAAATTGTATTGTTTTTAATAATTACTGACAATAGGGGAATGTGCACACAGTGCTGTACCACATTATTAACTGACTGCTGAATCTGAAAGAATGAGTTTTCCAGAGCAATATGCCAATTACTACATTTTCAAATGTTCTTATGAGAATAGAGGGATTTGCTAGTGAAAATAAATTAGCCAGGAAGGCCCATTCATTTTCATTTTTCTGGTAGTAGAACAGGCCTGAAAGTTCAGACCAAATACATTTTCAAAAACCAATCTGGAAAGTACGGCGTTGACTTTGTAATATGCTCAATGTCAAGTTCACTTTGAGAGGAAAGCTGCACTTATTTCAACAAAAGATATGCTTTGTGAACTCAAAAGGTGTTATTTTCACCTACGGTGGTTGATTCACAGTTCCACTGTCATTGTTTACAGTGTGCTTTCTTTTCAAGAAGTAATAAGAAATGAGCTTACGCATTTGAGACCGAGCTTCTTGTTTGGAGGTAAACCAACCGCCGACGTAACATTTGAGGCTGGTTCTGTTTCGCGTAGGTGGGCTGCCAAAAATGCTCCTTAAATTTCAGTCTGGCTAGGTATGAAATGTATGTGTGAACTACCTGTATAAAATTATTTATGCTAGTGTAGACATAGCAATAGTCAACATTCACACACTGATATATATGAAACACATCATATAGTTGTTTCATAGGCAAGAGATTAAAATCTAGAGCCAGGATTTAAAAAAATGTTTTTTTTTCTTTGCTAAATAAATTTCGCTGACATCATTCAAAATTGAACCGTAGTATCAGATCTAATTAGACAATTTAGAGACTGTCTCAAAATAGGACAAGTGTCTGCTCTTCTAAATAAAATGAAACACAAATTAATTGCATGATGTCACATCCAATTTATCTAATCTGTCATTTTCTCAGTGAGTTCATATTCCATTACTTATGCCATAGATATGATTACTAATATATGTATATAATAAATGCAGGAAAAACACATTACTGACCTTATTTTCTTATGAGTTTGTTTTTTTAAATAACATGAGGTAATCCTGCATTTTGCATAATGTTTTGATTATGACATTATTTTGCGATAAAACTTTTCTGGCGAGAATCAGAATTCATGATTATACACATCTTGCAAAAATGAAATGTATGTTGCTGGGGAAGAAAAGCTCCCTCCGACCTGATCTGTTCAAGGAAGACAGTACTCAAAAGGACAGAGGAGATAATCTAAGTATTCAAAGAGAGGAAATGAGTGTGTATTAAGATGAATAACAATCATCTTTCTGTCGACCTCTCTTTTCTTCCCTTTGAATCTCATTGTCCCTTGTCCACCTTGACTTTTCTGCCGCCTGATTTGTTTCATCAATACTTTGTAAAGAGAGACAAATTATGCTATTGGCGTGTGTTCTTTTTTGTTACGCTATGAGGGTTCATACTCTAATGTTTAATCAGGCAATATAAAAGGCTTAAGTTTTTCTTTTGCTTTGCTTCGATTCGCTTTGCTTCGAAGCTGGCACTGTCAGTACATTTTGAATACATAAACCAATCAATGGTCAAATTGATTATTTGAATAATTGGATTGAAATTAATATAGCATTCCGTTTTATTTAAAAATGTATGTTTCATGTTTTGTTTAACCTGTTATTGGTTTTATTTGTTTTCTGCAATATCAAATGGACAATTTCAGATGGGTCAGGATTATGTACATTTTTTGAAATTAGGAGCTACTTCTGAGGTTACCTCATTATCAATTACTACATGCTAATTATAAAATTTATCATCCTTTGACCTAAAAATAAATTGAATTAAATGAAGAATATATTAAATTCAAGATTGTTTTTTCATAGTTTCTTTTTTACTTAGTTAATATTTGAGTAAAAATCAATGTTCAATGTTGATTTTTATATTCTAAAGTAAAAGCACATGTTTGCTTAACACAACTCAAACACAGTCTACTTTCATTAAAGACTATATAGTGTATTGATTTGGGAAATGCTAACTCACAATGATGACCCATTTAATTGCTAATAAAATACATACATAAGTAGTTGATTATTTGATAATTGTGACGTCTCTTGATCATAAGAACTCCTGATGTCAAATAATACAAACACAATGTACTATTAAGACATGATTAATTATTTATTCTTCTAAATATATATTTAAGACTTGGAAGGGGAAAGTATTTGACCTAAACTAAGTATAAAGTAACTTCAGGAAAAGAGAGGACACATGGTGCTGTGTGTGTAGTTGGTGTGTACATGTCAGTCACTGGATTCATCAGTATCAAGAAGATAATTATTTTGTTTAAGTCTGAGCCATGCTTGACTGCTCACAGGCGTAACTCATTAGGTGTCTAATCACTGTTGCCTTTTTCCCCCAATGAATTAGTATCAATGTGTGTGTGCAAGTGTGTGCTATTCTAGTAAGACACATTTGGCCACTTTCATTCATGGGTCATTTACTTCCTCAACGTCGTCACCAGTCAGGACACATTAAGTAAATTTTTGTCTAATTCTGACATTGAGGTCAATGACCAGAGAGGATCTTTCAGTCTCAATATTCAGGATGATAAGTGGCCAATTGAGACGAGTTTTGCAATGCAAATATATAGATTACTTATAAACTGGCCCACATGGCAGTCAGAAACTCTCACCCTAATGTTTCCACGCTCATTCCATTTACCAGTGTTCTCCAATTAATTCCACGAACGGCTTCAGTGGGTGCAATATTGTATTCCAACCAAACATGACCACACCTTTATACCCATCCGGTGTCCAACAAGTTCAGCAGAACCTTTATATGTTAAACAGTCCTGAATCATTCGGAACAAAAACTGCGACCCCTGAGGACCGGTTTGAAAAACACTGCCGTAATTTGACATCTGCTTGACGAAATGCTAGCATACACGCAAACATTCCAACACTCTGGCTTCATGTGGCTCAAATATTGTTTCTTTTAGTAGCACATAGCAGTGTGAGCAGCTGTTCCCTGTGGTGAAAATGTAGGCAACATCACATAAACCTCGCCTCATTGATAAACACCTGCAGTCCTGAGAATTTGACAACACTGAACCTTACCGTCAGATGAACAATGCTATTGCCAAAAAGTATGTGCCAAAAATCCAGCTCTGATTAAATGGCATAACAGCAAACAAACCTTTTAATTAAAAGTGTAACATTTCAGTGGACTCTTTGTTTTCCTTTTATTTAGATTTATGCTAGTTTGGAGGCGGGTATTTTGGAATACCACTGTGTTGTCTGTTCTGAATAACATGAATCTTTATGATGTACCTTGTTACCGGCTGATTTAGGGTGAATCATACCTTTTGGCCAAAGTCCTCTGGGATAAGCTCACTCACCTACAGAACTAACAAAACGCATGATTTCAAATATGTAAGGTGAATATCCTGTTCCAGAGTTACCATGACTCTTATCAAATCTTAGGTTCTGGCAACCCACTCTTTGCCTGTGGCAAAAGTAGGATCATAAGTATTATCAGAACTGAACAGTGTGTCGTCTTTGTGGGAAAAATAAGAGATCAACCATTCCTGTTTTTAACAAGAAATAATATTTCTGTTGATTCTTCTCAATGTTGGGGGATGAAACAAAGCATCTTGTTTCTCAGTTTATGCTGTTTCCTTCTTATGCTTTTGATTCCATTTGAGATCGACAAGATGTGTTTAATGGGTGCGTGGGTCACATGCCATTTAGGGCACTAAGTGCTATCAGTGCTTCCTCCCTCCTATCAAGTGTGCACCGAGAGTGGCTGATTGGATGCAGTTTTATGAGCTGTGACTCGATGACAATTTTTAGCATCCCACTTTAGTACATTTATGATGGCTTTCCTTTGGTCCACTGTGGCAATTATCTACATGAGTGAGATACAATCATTTCTGCAGCACTGCAATTGAAACAACATGAAGTTCCACATCACTGTGTCACGGACCCATTGATAGATCGCAATGTGCAACTAAGGTGTGAGGTAAATAATAATCCCTGGTCTCATAATGCCATCCTCTCGTGGTGCCAGAATTAGCTAATTTTCTCAATTCAAGGCTTTTAGCTCTTCTCGGTTTTGAATGACAGACTATAATTTAGTGAATTAGGTCTGTTGAACTCATTCTCGCGCTAGCGTTTTATTTTATTTTGTTTTTGTATACTTTACTATACATCTCTGGCCTCAAACTGAAACCCACAATATCCGCATTTGTCTGTATGTCCCTCCATCTATTTATTGCAGTTCCTCAAACACATTTTATGCTCGTTATTTTTCAAAATTTATGTCACCTCACTCTCAACTTCAACATTCATTGGATGTCTGAGTATTATATGTAAAGTTCAGCCATTGGCATGAAGCTGTTCAATTGATTTTATTTTGAAATATATATATTTATATTTTTATATTTTTATATTTATATTTATATATATATATATATATATATATATATATATTTATTTGCATGTATTTCATCTATGTAAGATCAATTTCACAGATGGTGTCAACAGCCAGGGCCTGATGATGAAATTGCCGAATATAGAGCAAATGCTCTTGGGCTTGATGCAGTAATTCTGATATTATGCTGCTCAAAATGACCTTGACACATGTCATCTGTAAGGAAAGCAATTCCCTGTGGAAAAATCTCAAGTTAGTCAGTCAAACTTTCTTTTGTCTTTCATCTTTTATCTCCGGTGAGATGACATCCGCTGAATGCGCCAGCTTGACTGGTGACACTGGTCATCAATTATGAATGTCAATCACTGTGATTAGATTTTAATGGCATTACATTAAAGTACTCAGATTCAGTCCATTCTGTCACATGCAAATTGCATGCAGAATCCTCACAAGGTCTATGAAACTAATTTTCAGTTTTTTGTTTTTTTATGTAGGATTATATGTTAAACATGTGAATAGACATAATGTTGCGTATGGGGATTATACCTATTGAGTAATAACAAGCATATTTAATCCACCTTGGTTTATTTGTGATCCAGTTCTATTACATAATTTATTGGCATTCGAGTCGGGCGTACACTGCAAATTTGTGATTGTATAACGATTGTTTTTCTGATTTGACAACCATATTTTGAGGGGCATCTCTTGTGCCCAAAGAGTGGGGAAATCTGAACTATTAAGACCCTAAGAAATGATTCCAAATATTAATTTGTGTCACCATTGTGTATTGCTAGGCATTCAAAATCAGACATTGGTTGCACTAAAGGGTAACTTTTAATTATTAACATATTTATTCATGCATACTCTTTAACTTTTAGAAGTGTGAGGGGTGTTGCAAGATGTCACATTATTTAACTCGATACATTTTTAATATGTCCTGAAAAAAATCACATTTTAAAGGTATTTCCTTTAAGTGACTGGTCTGCCCAAGTACCGATATGTGTATATCTATATATATCATACAGGTTCATTTTTAGTCTCAGTGCGCAAAGTAGATACAAAGAAAAAAAGAAAGACTTTCCCTCAGAGACAATAGGCAAGATGATGGAACATGCTGCAAAGACATTTTTCAGTGAATTGAGGTTGGAGGGAAAATATAAATGAAAACACACAGAAAAGAGCAGGAACAGAGACAACCAATTTGACACAACAAAACAAATTCAAATTGGATCAAACTATTGCAAAAAGAGCATAATGACTTACAAACAAGTGCATATCAATTTTATAAGCGTTTTTTTCTCTTTAATGAGCCTATTGCAGAAGACCTTGAAATTTAATTAATGTACACAACCATAGATTTTATGCTTCATGGCGCATCTTAACCAATTTTAACTGGGTATTGAGCCTTCCTTAACTGGTCTACGGCTCACTAATTACCTTAATGTAAAAAAAGCCTCATTTATTCTTTAAAAGTCATCTGAGTTTAAAAGAAATGTCTCCTTCTTATAAGTTTGATCCTCTTTATTCAAAGCTTAAACATTTGAGTAGCCACACGGTAGAAAAGTGGTTTGTACGTCCACTTTATGAATCTGAGATTAAGGTTTAAGGGTTGGACCTTCCCGTGTAACGTTTGCATGTTCTTCTCATGCATCGGTGGGTTTTCTCTGGGTAATCGGACTTGCTCACACATCTTGAAAACATGCATGGTAGGTTCATTCAACTCTTAAAATTGGCTATAGGTATGAGTGTACGCGTGAATCGTAGTTTGTCTCCTTGCGCCCTGCAATTGACGAGCAACTTATTGAGCATACCATATCTACTGCCCGTAGTAGCTGGGATAGACTCCAACCTACGAATAAATGTTCAGTTAAATAACACTCCTATCATGTGCCATACTTCATTTTACTTAACACCCACACACAAACGCTAACATTCTATTTAGACAAAATTAGTCTTTCATTCAGATTGCTGAATTCACAGTTTTCAATCAAAACATTTTTTTTCTGTCAATTTGTATAGTTATACTCAAATGGTACCAGGTAACCGCCTATCATATATTGCACGGGATGCATTATTTCATGACTAAATGTTCATGCTAGGAGGATTTTGCCGAAGCTTTTGTGAATACAAGGGGGCAACCATGTTTTTGTAAACAGTAAATAATTAGAATAACCTTTTTTTGGCAGTGTTCTCAATTTTACAAACACACGTCGCCTCCATGTTCTCTTATGAACCCACTCTTTCAGGGTTTGGCTCCATTTCACGAGGCTTGCTACTTTTTTTCGAGGTGACAGATGACTGCTTCTAATAGGACAAATTGTAACTCTTTGACTCCCTGTTATCATCTCTCCTTCACCTGTATTCATGGAATTCCTACTTGTCGACAAGCTTTGAAATGTACAAGTTCACTTTACAAGCTATTAAGTTAGATATGTCTCTCTCCCAATTAGTGCAACGCTGATCGGGTAACATTTGTCAGTGCTTTAAAAGCTTGTGGTGGGCTAAAATTGCCTCCTAATTTGATATGCAGGAAATATTCTGGTTTGACTTTTACCTTATCCTCATGGGAGTGAAATAATAAGCAAACAGGCATAGATTGGAACCTGTAGAATTAATGTTCAGTCAGTTTAAGTTTTACATGACATTTTGCAATATAATGCTTAATGCTTGATTTTTTTGGTGTGCATGTAAATCAAGAGAGTGTGCTTTAATACTTAACCATAGTCATTACGTGACTGACTTTTGGGTAAAATATTGACAAATTATGACATAAAATGATGGTGTCACCACGAAGCTTTATTGCATTTTTATTTTTTTGCAAAATATCAATCAAACAAAAACATTTATAATTCAGATATTCCTAAATTGTTGCATTTTTATATCCAATATACGAATGTTTTAGCTAGCATACCTATGTTAGCTAGATAAGGGTAATAATGGCCAGAAATTGTCCATTTTTGTCATTAGGAATTTTGACATTTTAGGAATTCATCTTAACATGGACCTATTGTAATTTCATATTTATAATAATCAAGAATAAGGCTGTAAACATACTAAACCGATATTTTTATTAAAAAATAATTGTAATGAATATCTATTTACTTTATTATTCTCATGCATAATCACATACCGATGCTACACCGGAGTACTCTTTTCAATCAGTCTCTGGCTGAGACTAGTTCTGCTCTCTTTGAGGTTTCCTGAGCACAGCAGAAATGTTCCATCTTTCATGCTTTCACCTGTATGATTTACAGCTAATGAATAATTGACAAGCAGCAAATAATGGAATACCCGTATTACAGCATTTTAGAGTGCATGGTAGATTGATGACCCAGTCAACTATACATGCAACTGAAGCATTATGCCTGCAAGTAAAGCATTTAGCAGTCCATTTGTCTGGCTCAGACAGCAGGAAGTTGCACAAAGGACGGTGTGTAGCCTTCAGAATTCATTTTTAAAACTAAATGGATAATCCGGACAGCCAAATGAGAGCAAGCGTTTTGCCTCGGTGATCAGATTGGTGATTTGATCTGTTCTGTTCAGTTACATTTTTTTTCCAATTAAATTGTATTGGGTCATTTCATTTAAATGAATGCATTTGTCACAAATTGATATACCTATGATCAAGGAAGTAGTAAGGTTAGGTTATGTTAATTATTATTATTATTTAATGTTCTCTTTTCACTTTTCGACTGGTAACAATTTATCTCCATGTTCCTAGGTTATAAAGCTGTCATTTGAAGAATTTGACTTGGAACGAGGATATGATACACTCACAGTGGGCGATGGAGGGAAGATAGGAGACACTAGACGGGTACTTTACGTGTAAGTATTATTTGAATTGTAAAGACTTACAAATTTGTATGATTGAGTAAGTATACAAAAAAGTATTTGAATTAGAAAAAAAAAGTTAATTGTCAATAGCGAAATACCTTGCAGTATTACAGTAATAATAATTACAGTATATGTTAATCAGTGTCTTTGTGAATACTGTGCGGTCTCTAAATTAATTCCATGGTGGATTTCAAAGTTCTATTTTAAATCTTTCCCCAAAACTATGGTCATGGGTGTCCAAACTGATTGTGAAGGGCTACTGTGTTTTTTTATGCCAACTGATGCAGCACAGACAGTTTAATTCTAAGTTTTAGTCTCTGCACTCAATGAATTACACTTATGAAACACCAGATTGGTGAAAAAGTGTCCTTGATCGGTTGTATTGAATATCTGCCCCCACTTCTCCCCTTTGGACATACCCTTGTCCTATGGTGTTCATGTTGTTCCATGTACGAGAAGAGGAGGGTATTGGGTTTGGATAAATCATGGGCAATTAGTGATGGCTAAATTTAACCCTGAGGGTGTAACTAGTGGAATAATTGTGGCTATTTAACTTTCAAAGTTGCAAAGAAACATTCGATTGTGTTGGTCCTGAGTAGCAGAACAACAACACATCAATGTGAAGTGTACTTGTTTTCAAATTACCACAATAATATCTCGTTTGTTTTTCTCTCTGTAGACTCACAGGGTCCAGCGTACCTGACATCATTGTGAGTTTGTCCAATCAGATGTGGCTGCATTTGCAGTCCGATGACACAATTGGTTCTGCTGGGTTCAAAGCAGTCTATGAAGGTATGCCCTCTTTGAGCACCTTTAACATTTTGACTCTTCCAATACCCAAATACATAAGCACACAGACACACTACATACTGTGAAAGACAAATTGTTTCTAATGCACTTATTTAGTCGTGAACGCAACCTCTTCTACACCTTTTTGAATGTATTCTCACTTATTTTACGATGCACAAATGTGATGCAAGTCAAGTTGATGTTGGTGATGCGTTCATTTATTTTATTTTAGTGCAGTACAATGAAAACATATAAATAAAAAGGCAGACAGTGGGAGTGGTTTTCAATAGAGTAGTTTAATATTTACTATCTAAGAACAGCTCATACACATTGGAACACAAGACCTAGCCAGATGTTGCATGACAGCTTTTTAAGCAGACAGACATAAAAAAATCCTCTTGATTATTGTGTCTGCTGCTGAGACAACCAGGTACATATACAGTGGAATATTTCCAGTTAGTCTGGTAAAAAAAAGAAAAAAGGAACGTTTAACAGAGCTTCAGCCGTGCATTTCCACATTTATTGGTTCTCCCTCACTCACTCCATCAACTAGTATTCAAAAATAGAAATTTAATCAACTAAATTGACAGAATAATTGTATTCTGGTAAAAGCACCATTTGTTGCCAGCACATTTCCTCCTCATGACAAAAATAAGATGCAATTAATCAGTTAAAACCTTACTCTAAATATCACTGTGGAGTAGTAAAGCAGAAACAGATGTGGCAAAGTAGACACTGCAGTGTCCAGACCTAAGATAAGCTAAATATAATAATAAATGAAAAGGACCAAGCAGAGTGAGAATCTTTGTTTGACCAATAGTGATAGTAAAAATGTGAACTTGTAAAACAAATTTGGATTTAAACAGATCATCATTGATGTTCCTATTAAATGCAATTCTTTCACAGTCTGTCCTTCTAGTTCATATGATTAGAGTTAGATTACACAGACTTCCATGTAGTAGGAATCATCGCTTTTCCTCCCAAAGGTTTGAACCTTTTCAAACTACATTTTTATTTCAGAAACATATTTTGTTGGACTTTTATAATCTGACTGCCAAATTGAAAATAGCTGAGTCACAGCCGAGAGCAGCTCGCCTCTCAATATTTCAGGTTTTCAACAAGAGTAATATAAAACTGTTCCAAAGACACAGTCTGGTGAAAACTTTTACCCGTCACTCTCTCAATTTGGTCTTAGAAGACGGGATAAAGTCAATGTTTAAATCGAAATGTTACAAGAAATAACATAAAATGAGAAGAAAACACACAACACGATGTAAAATAAAGCTAAAGATAGTCTGACAATCCTTGGGAGAACTAGACTATTGGCTTTTGATGTGCTTTCTGTGTCGCCGCTATGCTTTCATAAGCTTTAATGTCATCCTTTTAAGGATCTACAGTCGTGTAACAGCCCTATTGAACCCTGCAAATAGGTGTGTGTGTGTGTGTGTATGTGTGCAGCATGTGTGCTGATGGATAACCCTACACGTTTGAGCAATTGAAACTTGGTAGGTTTATGTGCAGAAAGATATACTGTGTTAACATCATAAAGGAACACAGCACATTACAGTAAGTGAAGCTTTCAATGAACTGTGACGCCCAACTTTCCAAGCTCAAGAAAATTGGCTGAAAAGGCTGCATTAATGTGAATATTGTATTTTTCTTTTTCGAGCGATCACAGTGCTGGAATTGCTTATCTTTGTCTGAAGCAGTGCACACTCACCTTTGGAAAATTTCAGATTTGAAATCATTTGTGTTCATTAGGAGTAAGGATACAAAGCTAATTGCAATTTTTTGTGACAAATATCATTGTGATTCAGATGGAAGTTACATTATGACTCAAAGACACTTTTTTTCCTGACCTGTCACAATGATGAATATTTAAATGGTAAGAAACTAATCTCACTTGATTCACAAACGTATTTACTCATTGTAAAATGTATTCAATTGGATAAAAGTTCACATGGCCTACAATGTTCTAATGCAGTGGTCCCCAACCACCGGTCCGTGGACCGCTACCGGTCCGTGGACCGCTACCTAGCTACCTAGTGCCGGTCCGTCAAAGTAAAAAATATTAACATTTTCAATCGCGCCCTCCTACTTGAAATGTAAAAAGTTGTCATAATAATAAATAATTGCTATTATGCTTGGGACTTTTTTTCCCTGTCATTCGTGGAGCGACCCTACCCCCATACAATTTTGTCTTAACTTGTCACCTTCCCCACTAGCCGGTCCGTGAGAAAATAGAAAGCTTTACGGGTCCGCGGTGAGAATATGGTTGGGGACTGCTGTTCTAATGGATATACAGGATTATTGCACTTTCTAACAATCTATTAATGTGCCTTTATTTGTTGTTGCTCTCACTATATATTGTTGGCATCAGTAGCTAAGCCGATAAATATTTAATTAATAACTAGTAATTAAAGACTAAGCAGGTAAAATTGGGTAATTTAATGCGGCATGCATGAATGATCTATTATGGCATACTACATGTGATTCATTGCTCTACAATGTGATTAAATAAATGCTGACACTAATTGCAGACTTCATTAGATTCCCCATTGAGCCATAGTTGTTCAAAACATGTTTTAACTTTGTTGTGGAATTTTAAATTTAAAAATGAACCAAAGGACACAGATATGGCTTATGGGTGGTGTTTGTGGGTAGGCTAAATTAAAAACATCGTTATAATAACTGGCTAAAGACCTTAACAAAGTGTCTCCCAAAATATGCTGAGCTATGTGTCTATTTATTTTCCATTAAAATTAGAACTCGGTCATTACCAGCGAATCAAAGGGAAAAACAATCAGTCGTGCTCACATTCAGACCTGAGGGCATATTTGGAAGGTTCAGCTACCAGGCATGATTTTGGATGTGGAAAGAATGTGCAACTTGAATATCAGCCATGATCTGAGAACTGTTAAGTAGATGTGCTAACAATCCTACACCCTGCCCCCTATGGAATTTACCATCAATATTTCTTTTGATGGTATATTTCTTTTGCCTGATCATTCGGCTTTGCCTAATAAGAGTTGATGTGGACGCAAAATATAGAGGAAGACACTCAAATTGAGAAATGAAATGTGTAAAATTGATATCATACACTCTGGTAAAGCTGCTCCTAATCTTAGAAATAACAAAACATTTGAGAGAATCTGAAAAGTTATGTAAAAAATATGAAACCAATGTTTACCTCTCAGAATCCCTTATTGATGTAGGAACCGTTGATACATGTACTTTTTCAATATTAACATTTCTCTCGTAACTCAGCTTCACTTGTTTATTCACACAAGTGGTCGGTAAAACACTTTTGACTGAAAACCTTTACAATCAAGGGAGAGGGGGATGAAAATCAGTTGCCAAACTCAATGAAAGTGAATCCAGCTGCTCCATTCTAATGTGGCACTGTCACCAACAAAGCAGACAGTATCGATCGAATCGAGGGATGTGACTCTGTGAAAGCAAGGCATCCAGGGTAAGAGAAGTAACACCCAAGAATGACATACAATGCAAGTGCATGTGTGTTTATACATATTTACTTGCTTGTCATAAACATCACCCTGTTAGTGAAAGGAGCATGCTGCCACTTATTGTTTTGTCTTCCACAATTAAAGCTGTATTGCTCCTCAACGGCCCCAAAGACAGCATAGCTGCTATAGGAAACACATCGGAATGGACTTGCTAACAAGTTATCATATTCATTAGCTCTGCAGTTGAGACACGCATAAATGCACACACACACACGGAAATCGGACCATTTTCTCTGACTTGACATCGCCATATTAGCTTGGCTCCTGGTCTTCGCTGCAGTGTTTTTGTCATGCTGTTGACAGGCCAATCAGGGATGCTGTCAACTCACTTAGACAGAAAGTAGCATTTGCTTAAATTTGAAGAGCAGGATCTCATTTCTGTGATAGAATATTGGCTGAGTGGACACTGTGTAATTTTCTTGAATCATAACAGTGCAAGCATTGACATCCACAATGCATAATGTAAACATTTACTGTGTACTTCTTTATCAAATGTCATCTTTTTGAAACGCTAATAATGAAACTTCCACATACAGGGAGTTCTGTGATTATAATTTCCTCGACCTACGATGTTTCAACTTTACGACGCCCGTGCTTTGTATGCCAGTCACCAATGCCAGTGTTTCTGCTTAGTGTGTCGTGCTTGTCTGTTTGTGTGCTCGGAGAATCTTTGCCTTTTTCACACTCGGTTTTTGGAATGTGGTCCTAAAGAAGAGAGCTATGTGTTCTAGTGATGAAGGCTTAGTCCCAAAAAAAGCAGTAAATATGGCACGATATCTTAACATCATAAAACGATTGGAGAAAGGACAGACACCAACAAACATTGGTAAAGTTATTCTGCTTTCTGACCAAAGGTAAATTGTTCCCCCAAAACACCTTGCTTGTGCTGTACCCATTAATCAGGATGAAATGCAGGTTAAAATGCCAGTGTAGTAACATATAGCGCATTTGTAACTGGATGACTCCGTTTTATTTTTCTGTCAGGATTAAAACCGGCAGTCAGAAAGTCTGTTAGGGTTATTGTTCCCCATCAGCATAATGATGACCTCCCTGCAATTCACTGAGGAGTAGTGACAGGCGGTGCATGTTACACCAAGCCTTCAGTAGTGCTCCGTCTGTATCAATCCAACCCTCAATAACTATTTTATGGCTATAAAACCTTTACTGCTGCTACAGCTGTGACACATACAAAAAATAAACCATCAATAATAACCTCATGAAATTGCAGTATTATTTAGGAATGTATTTTACTAAAATGATTTTACTTACCAAAAATATTTTTTATTTGTACACACAATCCATCCTCTTTTCTTTACTGAAGATTTCAACTACTCTATCGTACAGTTTGTCCAAGCGTTGCAGTCAACGCTTGGACAAACTGTATGAAATGAAAACATTAATTTCATCCCCTGAAATTAATGTTCAGCAATCTATTCCATTGAAAAAGCACTTAAAAGATTTATTTTAAAAATCAATAAATTAAAAAAAAAAAGTACAGTTGTTAGAGCACTCCATGTCAAATTTATTTGTCACTTTACGTCAACTTTATCCCATCCTGATGAATTTTAATGATATCTAGTATTATGAAATGTCGTTTTGGTACACATTTGGTACGCACTTTAATGGTAATGTCTGACTAATTGCCATAGTTGCGCATCACTAATCACTTCCAAGGAATGACTGAAGTCAAGAAAGGATGTAAATATTCCTCATTTAGCGAAAGGCATAAACTCAAGCAAAAATGCAACCACATAATTTTCTCACCTGCGACTGAGGAGAAAACCTTGTGGAATATTTTACCTCTTTTATAATGTTAGTTAAGAGCCAAATATTTTCAGAACATCTCCATGGGTGTTCTAGAAAACATGTTGCAACACAAATCCCTCTAGCACATCTGTTGACCTTGTATTATTTTTTTCTTCCCCGAACATGAAGCAGCACTCTCACTCTGTTTCTATGCAAATTATGTTTTTGTTACTTGCATTAATTTAAGGAATTGTACATATTTGTATTAACATGTCTTGACGTCTATTGGACAATTTTGGTTGATATCCCTGAGTATTCCTTGTGAAGTGGGTGGTAAAAGTTACTCAAATTTAATTTTAATTTTATCTTGTTCTTTAGTCCAAAGTGGACTGTAACGGTAACTAATGAAATTAGATTGCTTGATATGCACATTTCTTGTGGTAAGACTAAATACTTACCTTAACCTTACTGGTTTTACCATTTTGGGGTTAACACTTAAAAATTCCATAAATTAGCAGTTTTCAAATATCAAATTACAATGAAGGGCATTTTTACTAGTTTTTTTTTTACTTGTGTTGTCACTGGATAAATAAATGTGACTTCAATATTGAGATAAAAGAGATCTTTAAAAACTTGAGACAGTAAATCCAAATTCTCTTTTATACAAGTCACCTCATCAGTCAAACATTGTGTTCTTTTAATTTTGTTAAGTACCTCATTTCAAAATGACTGTCATTACGACTGTAATTAACAGAAATCTAGAGGTGACCTAAAACATTTCCCTGCACAGTTTTTAAATTTTAATTGTCTACTTGTCCTTAGACATTTTTATGGATTCTTCTATACAGTTTCTGCTCGTTGATTTGCTGGTGTATTGACAACAGCTGGGATAGGCTCCGGTTTAACCACTACCATAATGAGATATGCAGTGCGTGGTAAAGAATATTGATGGAAGGGCTTGTCAGTCAGCTATTTGTACCAATGATACATCGCTACAGTTGTTGAATACAGTTTTCTAGTAGGCATTCCACTCAATTGAATGACCATGTTGAATGTGAATACTAATTACGAGAGCTTTCTTTATCTATGTGTGATGCAGAGATTGAACGGGGAGGCTGCGGTGACCCTGGCGTGCCAGCATTTGGCCATCGTAGCGGAGAGAGCTTCAAACATGGGGATGTGCTGACCTTCTTTTGCCAGTCTGCGTTTGAATTAGTTGGGGAGAAGAGTATTACATGCCAGCATAATAACCAGTGGTCTGGTAATAAACCCAGCTGCATCTGTAAGTACTCACGTAGTATTAGCTTTCCAATTACTTTTCTGCTCTATTTTCCCTCAAAACTAAATAATTTAGTTCTGTTTTTTTAATTTATTCCAAATTGTTCTTTATCCTTGTAGTCTCGTGTTTCTTCAACTTTACGGCTCCATCAGGAACGGTGTTGTCCCCAAACTATCCTGAGGAATACGGAAACAACCTTAATTGTGTATGGCTGATCATTTCTGAACCTGGGAGCCGCGTTCATTTACTCTTCTCGGACTTTGACCTGGAGCCACAATTCGATTGGCTGGTGGTCAAAGATGAAGGTGAGGAACACTTTTATTGGATTAAACATATGTATATCTTACTGCCCTAAGAATTATAAATGGACTTCTCATGATCAATTAGCAATTTTATACAGTTACCTTATTACAGTTTATAGCTCTTAAGATAAAATGATTATTTTCAACAATTGGCTTACTATTGGTTCACAATAGGTTTTAAAGTGTTGACGCACCAAGCTACAAAATCTAAATGAATAAATAAGTAAATAAATAATTATTGTTATTGTTATTTTTCAATCGGGTCAAAACTTTTAATTCTGTCTACAGGCACAAAGCAGATAAGTACAAAGCAAAAAAGTTACATCCAAAATGCTTTTAAATCCATCTTTTAAATTATTTTTCTTCAGAAAATATTGCATATGTCATCTTGGTGGGTGCAAATAATTGTGTGTAGGTTTGATATTTATAAAATACACAAAACACCAAATAACTTGGCTCATGTCAGCTTTTGTAGTCAAGCTAACTTATTGAATAAAGTCAGGGTGTCTTGTGACTGGCCACTCATTGTATCCAAAGTTGTGTTTAATTGACTGGCGATAAGTGTGTCTTTTCAGAGATGTTATCTTTCTGACAATGTTTTTGAAAATTGCAGGGCAATTAAGGACTCCTGCACTGGGCAAACTGAAATTAAAGTTTCATAGTACCCAAGTCTTCCAATTCGCGTCACTTTTTGTCAATCATGACAGGTTCCCTACAAAGGATTTTTTTTGAGAATATGGCATGTGTACAAAATAAACCTTCAATGTAGTACATGGTGAGCCTGCATTCCAATTTAATTGGCGGAATGTTGCACTAAAATGGCAATTGTTCTGCTTTTTATTTTTAGATTCTATTGAAAATAAATAAAACCTTATTAAAATATTATTGGTATTATTAATAAATATACCTGACCAAACATCTGTCCTTCGGGTCATTGGAGCATGGCATTTTGTAGTTAAATCAAATAGAAAAGGCCAAAAAATTGAGTCTAATCCTGTTTAAATTACCTCTTTCTTTTTTGGGGTGCCTGTTTTTTTAATTATATTTATTTTTTAAATAAACAGGCTTGTGTGGATCTGCAAAATTTCCCACACATGGTCTAAAACGGTAATGGAAACCCATCAATTTGCACCAGGGAGAAAATAATAATAATTATAATTGTAACTTACTGACATAATAATGCACTTCTATTCCAGTTAAGCCACAAATTGATGCTTACAATTTATTTCTGTTATTTTTTTGTGTCCTTGAGGTTTATCTGAGCCTACCACATTTGGAACATTTTCTGGAAAGGATGTGCCATCCCAAATCGCCTCACATGGACATATCATGAGACTGGAATTTCAGTCAGATCACTCCAATACCGGGAAAGGCTTCAACATCAGCTACACCAGTATGTGTTCTTCATGTCTGTATTTCAAACTCCTCCGGAACACATTGTAATTCCACCCCTAATGCCAGATTTCACATTTTACATCCAGTATTCTTTCCTTATCGAATCAGTGTATTTTTGTAGCATCTGTCAGGGTATCAGACAAAGAGCCAAAATGCAGAGAGACGAAGTGGAAGCAGGAGTTAAGCACAACAAAAACATCACTGAAGTTGAGAGACAGCAGAGAGAGAAAAAAACAAACAAACAAAAACATTTTGCTCCAACTCCTGAAAATGGCAGTATCCAGATCGAGAGTAGGTGGCAAATAAATAAATAAGATACCAGATGCAAAGGCAATATGAAGAAAAAAACTGCAGAAAACTGACTGTGTAACATCATTCCTTGCACAGAATTGAAAACTAAATTGGATGTAAGAAAATGTTCTATTTAACTACTTCCGATTTTTCTTCCTGGAAAGGAGGACACAATGTTTCTATGCAATCATTTAATGAAAGCGTTGGCCACACTTGACATTGTTTACTCAATAAATTTGAAAATATTTATATTTTTAATATCTATCAAATTACCTGGTATACGTATTCTATTTAACATTCTTTCTGATTGTGCTAATTTGAAGCATTTGGGCAGAACGAGTGTCACGATCCAGGCGTGCCGGTTAATGGTCAACGGTACGGAGACCAATTTCAGCTTGGAACCTCTCTGGCTTTTCTTTGTGACCAAGGATTCATTCGGACACAGGTGATTCATAGTGAAACATTAGAATTACTTCTCATTTTGTTAAATCTACAAAAAGGCTCTTGTATGTCATTTGTAAATGAAATTTGCAGGGGTCAGATCAGGTGACCTGCATTATTCAAGATGGAAATGTTGTTTGGTCTGCAGCTGTGCCTCGCTGTGAAGGTAAGCATATTTCATCTCTTTTTGTCATTCATTAGTCATGAATTACTGTTTGAAATATCTAGATCGGTCAGGTTTGCAAGGCTTTCTCAAGTGTCTGCCTAATAATCTCACTCATGCTTAGACAGTTGAAATTGTATGCCTTTCACATCTTGCCCATGCAAACACTTATATTGGAAGGTTTTTAGATCTCAATGTTAACTTCATTTGTATTTGCACGGGTTCTAGCATTGAAGAAATGGTCTACATGTATTCATTATAGACGCATTCTAGGCACATATGCTGGAGGGCACACATCTAAGTAATTCATGCACAGTGAATAAGGCAAATGAATATATAAAAACTCAATGGACTGGAATGAAAATAAGTTTTGTGGAGAACAAAATGCTGGTGCCTCTAGTCAACTGAGCTGCAATGTGAGAAGTAGGTCTGTTGTCATTTGAAAGAAATCCTAGTGTTATCGCTGTGTTCAATGGGGATATCACCATTTCAGATCACAATTATTTATGTACCTGAATGTGTTATTCTTTCCTCTTGCAAATGTGTATATTCTGCAGTTATAAATATTCTGATTGTAGCTCCATGTGGAGGCCATCTCACTGCTTCTGCCGGAGTTATTCTCTCTCCTGGTTGGCCTTCTTTCTATAAGGATTCTCTTAACTGCCAATGGGTGATTGAATCACAAGCAGATCACGCTGTGAAGATACACTTTGACAGGTATAGGTGTATCTTATTTTTCTAAACACAGCCCCCTTTTCTTTGGTTTGGTAAGATTTGTATGTGATTAAAGTTGCAGTGTGTGCAATAAAGGGACAATATAACTCACCTAAAAATGTATCCAAGGCCACAAATCTACCATTCAAGAATTTCTACAAAATGTTAATCTGGCTCTATCCAAAACTTAACTTAACTGTATGGCTTTTAAGAGGCATCACTTGTTGCATTTCAACTTGATATGGTTCTAATAATTGATTTCTTAATTATGAATACATTTGTCTTTTTTTTCATCATTTTCAAACATCGCCTTACATAATGGATGGTAATTATGAAAGTGTGTAATTGTGATGAATGGCTATCTTTCTACAGAATGTACTAATATACAGTAGTACATTGTTCACTTGTTTTGATGTTAGGAAATGCCATTTTGTCTAAGGTTAAAGAAAGTATATATATCTAAAACAAATTCTTCTGTTTGGGCAATTGGTTTGCCAACATTTCGAAACACTTTTTTTTTCAGTATGAGACCTGCAGTTTATAGGAATTGCAGTCACTCTTTCATTCAGTCTGATGCTGTGATAAATTTAAAGTAGTATATGCTGCAGTAAATTGGAGTTTCACTTTTTTTCTGGCAATGAGCCCTAAGCACAAGCAGCATTGCATGAAATTGCTATGGATGGAATCTATCTATTTTGGAACTTCAACATAAAGGCCACATCACACTCACAGCCGCATAAGGCATTCGATTTGTGGAGGATAGCATTAATGGAAATATGTTGTGCAGACACAAATTTGTGTTAGGCTGTTTGTAGAGTTATTCAGAAAATTTAAATTGCAGTGTGATTTTTTTGGTAGTTTGCTATATTGTTTTATATTATAGACAATTGATAAGTATATTGTAATAATAGTACATTCCTAAAATGTTTACAACTTCGTTGAAGATAGAGCATATTTTGGATTTTCATATAAGTAGATTGTAAATCGTCACATTTAGTTTTCTCTGCTTACCTATAGGAAAGTACAGTCTAGTTAGCTCACCATACAATTATCATAAAAAACAAAACTAAAAACAAACAAACAATTCAGCCCAATCCTTTTGTCTAATTCATATTATAATGATATTAACTAGTTTAGCTGTTTTTTTAAATGCTGTTTTCCCTCCCCACCAGTGTTCCCTCTAAGCTGCGCGCGTGCGCAATTGCGCACTACTCTCGTCTTCTCTGCGCAGCAGCAATCATATGGCGCGCAGTAAAAAAACAAATCGGAATATTTTTTTTTTAATGTTTTTTTTTATTTTATTTATTTATTTATTTTTTTTACCCATGATGGCGCCGTTTAAGCGGCAGCCAGTGGCAGTAGCTCTGTCCACTTATGTTTTTCGTGTTTTACAGCATGTTTTACATGAAAAATGGACAGGTTGCCGAATGGACGTTCTGCCAAACGTTCATTCGGCGACCTGCCCGTCTGTCAAACGTCCGTCGGCGAAACGTCTTTAGGCGAATCATCCGAGTACCGATGATGTCGCTCACACTGGTACTCAGTGCGCTCAGGGAGGTTGACTTTCTGCTCAGACCAACGAAAAATTAGAGGGAACATTGCTCCCCACTAATCCAAGTGTGTACTGATTATGTTCTTTTTTTATGCGTGACTGTCCAGGTTCCAGACGGAAGTCAATTATGACACACTGGAGATCAGGGATGGCCCCTCATCTTCCTCGTCCCTAATCGGGGAATACCACGGAACCCAGGCACCTCATTTCCTGATCTCCACTTCCAACTTCCTGTTCCTGTTGTTTACTACTGATAATAGTCGCTCCGCAGCAGGCTTCAGCATCAGATATGAGAGTAAGAATTGGCTCAGATTATAATTTTGCTGTCATAAACTGGAAACTAGATCCTGCAATCATGAAATGGTGTTGATGTATCCGTCATGTACTCTCAGTTATGCACAGACCGTCTTAATCTCGGATGTATAAATTTGTGTTTTTTTTTTCCAGGTGTAAAAATGGAGTCAGACTCTTGTCTTGACCCCGGTATTCCAGTCAATGGGCGTCGCCACGGCAGCATATTTTCCATTGGATCACGCGTGTCATTCACATGTGACCCGGGGTATACTCTGAATGATCAAGAGCCGATTGTTTGTGAGCAGAATCATCAGTGGAGTCACGCTCTACCCAGTTGTGATGGTAATGATGCATCAATTTTGGCCCTATTTTAGACCAGATATAACTTCCAGGAAACAGGGCTCGAAGTCAACCTAGGAGAAGATACCTAGATGTAGTGTAGGAGGACATGAAAGTGGCTGGTGTAGGAGAGGATGATGCAAAAGACAGGGTTAAATGGAAAAAAAAATGATTCGGTGTGGTGACCCCTCATGGGACAAGCCGAAAGTGTAGTAGTAATAGTAGATAGTCCTCCTGTTTATAGACAGCAACAGCTTCCTGCTTGGTATTCTGCCACAAAACTTGTTCTTTTATCTTTCAAACATGGTAGATTTGTTTAGACGCTGGCCTGTGCCAGTGATGTCGCCAGTGTTAAACTTACATGATAGGGTTTGACCCGTGGAGTCCTCTGGGTTGAGCATCAAGATTTTAAACTATTCCTAATATTAGTTATTTTAAGCGCTCTTTGAATGTGGCATGGTACAGACACCGCTTGTTTTCCAGGGGAAAATTGCATGTGTTTTCTGCGTTTCAGAGCAGTTTCAGTCACTCCTCTGTCTGTCTTTTAGACGGTGGGTTGGCTTAGACATAACTTTGATTATTTCCTGAAGAATATGTTGACTTAAAGGCTAAAAAGCCTTCCGTCCTTTTTCCTCCCACTGTAGTCTGTCTTAAATTTATACTTCTTTTTTTCTCATTATATTTTCTTTTTTTAGCACACCTTGCAAAAAACATGCAGAGTTAATCCTTTTGATGCTCTTAAGGGTGTCCCGACTCGTCCACAAACATAAAAAAATACTTACTGCTCAGGGTGAAAGACAGGGTTTGGGAATGTTGTTGTATACCTGCGCAAAGCTTTGTATGTCGAGACTGGTTCCTACAAATTTGAAATCGCTGCAGAGCTATAGTATCCTTTACTCCACTCTCAAATCACCTGAACTGAAGATTTTGACAGGGTGGAGGAAAATGCAAATTCCCTCACTAGTTGAAAAAAATACTTTAGTCTCTCAGGACAAAATACATGAAACTATTCAACAAGGGGCTACATTGTGTGCAGGATTCCATTCCAAACAAGACAACACCTTTTCACCTAACCGATGTCTCATGAGTGTTATAAGATGATTGCAGGCAGGTGCTTTTTAAAAAAATATATATATATATTTTTGTTTTTTTTAGCAGAAACCTGATTGGTCAAAGTGTCCGTGCTGGATCAGTAGAAACAAAAACAAAAAAAAAACAGGACAAAATGTGGCCCCCTTGAAGAATGGGATTGGCGACACCTGGAATACAAAAAACAAATCTCAAGACAATTATTTAGGGGTGTGTGTGTATGGTTTGTGTTGTCTTTGCAGAACAAACACAGTAGAGTGTGCATTTGAGTATTTATCATTACCAGGTTTTTATGTCCTTAAAGCCACAGTTTATAAAACTATGATTGAACTTCACATATTATTTTTTCTTATGTATAAGTGAAAGAATGAAAATGATTAACTTCTGAAATAGAATAATTCAAGAATGATCAAGGAAAACTTTATATAGTCCAGATGTAAAAATATTCACTTGAAGGTGGCAAACATTAAAGTGGCCATGTAATTATTCACTCAAGTTTTGAGATAACTCTAACAATTTGGAAAGCTGGCCAAATTGCCCAATTTACGTTCACATTTTTTCAACATTGAGTACATAACTTTAAGAATTTAAGTTACACGTGACAGGTCTAGATCCCAAGAAAAGTTTTCCTTCGGGCCCCAACTGACACAATACACACCTGACTTGGTGTCTGAAATGTCAAGGTTATTACACTTTTTACACCACTCCACTACATAAACAACATTGCTGTATTAGACTCAACAGATTTTGTCCTTGGAATGAACCCGTATTTGTCTCAGGGTGTTACTGACTTTGAAGAGCATTAGTATACCGTAGTATGTTCAGAAAAGAATCCCCCGAGTTTATCCTGTCACAGGAAGGACCACCCTTTTCCTCCTTCTTCTTATATCCCTGGGGTAGACTGCTGTTGCCCTTTTTCTCATGGTGGGATTAATGCACAGTTAGAATATCCACAGGGAGTTCAGGGCCCCTTTATGTGTGTCTTTTCATTTTGTCTTCCAGTCTCTCATTCTCTATGGTTGGGATCGTTCCTGCTCTGTTGTTGAAGGTTCTTTATGTCTATTTTGAAATAAATAACCGCATTGGCCGCATTGTCTTGCGTCATGACGTCATGACGCATATATATAAATATATATATATATCGTGTATATATGTGTGTGTATATATATATATATATATATATATATATGTATATATATATGTATATATATATGTATGTATATGTATGTATGTATATATATATATATATATATATATATATATATATATATATATATATGTATATATATATGTGTATATATATAATAATAATAATAATAATAATAATCGGACATAGGCCATGTCGTCATTACCACAACACAAAAGCCTACTGGTCATCACACGCAGAAACTGCGTGTGACGAAATTGATGGTGCTTCTCCATAAGCTACGTTTAATCGGCAAAAGACCTAAATAAGTGTAAGTTACGGACTTGTAATTTGTCATTCCGCTGTTGTGGATACAGGTCGCTTACCTCTCGATTACCGCACACTGTCTGACACTTACCTTACTGTCTGCCACTTACCTTCCTTCAAGTCAGCTAGCAGGAGGCAGATCACCACCAACCATCTATTCATATGCCGCAGAGGGGAATGTGTGGTATGTTAGCGCGAGTTTAGATGTCTGATGGATGTGGGGAAAAAACTGTCCTTAAGCCTATTTGTCCGAGCTTTGTGGGACCTATAGCGTCTGCCAGAGGGCAGCAGCTGGAACAGATTGTGACCAGGGTGGTAAGGGTCCCCTATGATGTTCTTGGCTCTGCTGAGGTAACGCGGGCTGGCAATGTCTTCAAGTGAGGGCAGAGAGCAGCCGACAATCCTCTGGGCAGTGTTAATCACTTTCTGCATGGCCTTTTTGTCTGCCGCCGTGCTTCCAGCGTACCACACTGTGATGCCGTACGCCAGGATGCTCTCTACAGTGGTTCTATAGAAGGTTCTCAGAAGATTGGAGCCCAAGTTGTTCTTCCTAAGTACCCTGAGGAAATGGAGTCGTGTCTGAGCCTTCTTCACCACTGCCGTGGTGTTTGTAGACCATGAGAGCTTGTCCGTGACGTGGACCCCCAGGAATTTAAAGGACTGGACCCTGTCTACACATACTCCATTTCTGAGGAGTGGGGCCAGATCTGTGCCGTGTTTGCGAAAGTCCAAGATTATTTCTTTAGTTTTCGTGGTGTTCATTGTGAGATTGTTCACCGAGCACCACGAAGACAAATTGTTGACCTCATCTCTGTAAGCCGACTCATCCCCTCCTGAGATGAGTCCGACCACAGTGGTGTCGTCAGCGAATTTGATGATGGCGTTAGACTGGTGGGTGGGTGTACAGTCGTAGGTGTACAGGGAGTACAGAAGAGGACTCAGTACACAGCCTTGAGGGGAGCCAGTGCTTAGTGTAATGGAGGAAGAGAGGTGGGGACCAAGTCTAACAGTCTGTGGTCGGTTGGTCAAGAAGTCCTTTATCCAGCAGCAGATTGAAGAGGATAGTCCAAGGTGGGAGAGTTTGTCAGTCAGAATGTCCGGTTTTATGGTATTGAAGGCTGAGCTGTAGTCAATGAAGAGCATCCTCACGTAGTTCCCAGGGTGTTCCAGATGGCTCAGTGCTGCATGAAGAGCAATGGCAATCGCATCATCAGTGGACCTGTTTGCTCTATAAGCAAACTGGTGAGGGTCAATTGAGGGAGAGATTGTATTTCTGATATGGCGGGCTACCAACTTTTCAAAGCACTTCATGATCACAGGCGTGAGGGCAACAGGCCTATAATCATTCATGCTGCCAATGGTTGGCTTTTTGGGGACAGGGATGATGGTGGCAGATTTCAGACAAGATGGAATGATGGATAGTTGCAGGGAACAATTTAAAATATTTGTGAAGACTCCAGCCAGCTGGTCAGCACAGGCTTTGAGCACCTTCCCAGGTACTCCGTCTGGGCCCGCAGCCTTCCTGGTGTTCACAGACCGCATTACCAGTCTCACTTCCTGTTCCCGGAACGTCAGTGTATTGCTGCAGGGTGGTGGTGGGGGTGTTGAGACTGGGTCTGATTTGTCAGTCTCAAAGCGGGCAAAGAAACGGTTCAAATTCTCCGCTAGTGAGGCATCTGCATTAACAGACATATTATTGTTATTGTTATTGTAGTTGGTAATATGTCGTATTCCTTGCCACATCTTCTTTGGGTTATTTTCTGTGAAGTGCTCCTCAATTTTTTTGGTATATGCTGCCTTGGCCTTTTTAATGCCTCTTTTCAGCTCAGCTCTGGCAACGCTATATTTTATCTTGTCCCCTGATCTAAAGGCGGAATTACGGCATTTGATGAGTGCCTGTGTCTCATTGGTCATCCAGGGTTTTTGGTTAGAAAAAACCCGTATTCGTTTATCTATAGTGACGTTGTCGATGCAGTTTTTTATGTAAGAAAGTACAGAGTCCGTGTAGTCCTGGAGGTTGTCGTGTACAAAAAGTTCCCAGTTGGTGCGGGAAAAGCAGTCCTGCAGCTGAGAGAGTGCGTTGTCGGGCCAAGTTTTTATTGTCTTTATTTGTGGCGTTGTTTGCCTCCGGAGTGGAGTGTAAGCGGGGGTGAGAGATAGGCAGAGGTGATCTGATCCAGCTAGGTGAGGGAGGGAAGTGGCTTTATAAGCATGTTTGATGTTAGAATAGACATGGTCAAGAGTTTTGTCTCCTCTAGTATTACAATTTACGTACTGAATAAACTTAGGTAAAACAGTCTTTAAACACGCCTTGTTGAAATCACCAGCGACAATAAAAACGCCATCGGGGTGGTCAAGCTGTTGTTTGTTTATAGCCGTTAGCAGGAGGTTCAGTGCCGTGTTCACGTTAGCATTCGGAGGTATATAGATAGCTGTTGCTATGACGACGTTTAGCTCTCTTGGTAGATAATAGGGCCTACATCGTATTGCTAATAACTCTAAATCCGGGGAACAGTGAGTGTCAATAATTTTACTGTCACAACACCATTCATTATGTATATACATGCCCAGTCCTCCTCCCTTGCCTTTGCCTGTTAATACTTTCGATCGGTCGTTTCGAAAAAGCGTTCGGCTAGCTAGCGATACCGCGGCGTCGGGGATAAGCGGGTGTAGCCACGTTTCTGTGATGATGATAATATTACAGTTTCTAACAAAGCTGTTGGTAGCAATACGAAGTTCCAACTCATCCATTTTGTGGGTGATGGATCGGGCGTTGGTCAAAAGGATACTGGGAAGCGGAGCTCGGTGTGGTTGTTGTTTCAGCTTAGCAGCCAGGCCAGCCCGGCATCCACGCCGTTTCCTGTCCCTTCGCCGCCTTCGACGTGCTTTTGGTGGGCTGGCCAGCCACGGAGATCCTGGAGAGTGTGTTAAGAAATCGGATGTATCGCATATCCTTCGGAGATTGAGTAAATCCAGGCGACTATAAGATAACGAACGACACCGAACTGGAGAGCTGCTTAGAACCGCAGCGTCAGTGCGCGCCGCCATCTTAAATTCAATTTATTATTATATATTATATATATTATTATATATATTTATTATATATATATATATATATATATATATATATATATATATATATATATATATATATATATCATATATATTCACATATGCACCAAAAAATGTCTGTGCATGGAAAAAAAAACACGTGAACCAAATGTTTAAGAGAGAATATGAACATGAAATAGGTTGGCACTAGATCAGCTGAGATTGCATGTTTTCCCTGCCTGGGCTAACACTGTGCTCCATTAACTCTAATAGAGACACTTTACTGTATTATTATTGCATTTATAGGTGTTATTTATTTATTTTTATCTGTGCCTCTTCATTTGGCTAAGGTTCCGTATCACAACTCGGCAGTGAACCATTGGTGAATAAATTGCAAGGCCCACTGAGAAATAGATTGGAAAAAAGGAAATGAAATCCACCTCCCTTAGCTGTACTTCAAGTGATGCATGCAAATTACAGTATAATCCTATTTACAGACACGGGACACTTTATTAGGTATACATGCATGATTTTAAGCGATCCATTGCAAAAGATATGCTATCTGAGAATGATCTGCAATCAAGTAAAGACCAGGAATGAGTGTTCATCATTTTTAGATTATCTTAGATTTAATTAGATAACTTTATTCATCCTGTATTCGGGAAATATCACTGTCACAGTAGCAAAAGCTACTGCTTTTTGTTTCCCTCACTTGTTTGAGGGAAAAAAACATGCATTGAGTTATGGCTGCCTCACTATTGTTATTATTCACATGTTTCTGCTTACAGACACATTAACAATCTTTCTCACTCTTCTTTCACTGACATAATTCACAAACCGTCAAGTATGCATTTTCACACCCAATAGATAATGTCTGAACGCAAATGTTTCTCACAACAAGGGTCATTTAGTCAGACGGTGTCCTAGTTTCAGCTGAATCCCAATGGGAGAGTGATGAACATGATGGGGCTTTATCTCTGTTTGTCAGGAAAAAAGATCTGGCTCATTGTTGCAACTCAAATCAGTTTTATTCAAAATAGCCAGGGAGACGATAGTAGCAAACTGACGAATAAACAAAGAGACCGAAAACATAAGCTCCCTACGCTTGATGACTTCAAGCCATCATTCTTCATTATTAAAACCAACAATGGCCGATTCTACAGTCTTTTCAAAGCATACATAATATTCAATTCATTTATGAGATCAGCAAGTGTTCCCAATACTTTCCAGCAGTACAGAGTTTGATTCATTATATAGTGTGCAATGTGTTGGTATCTTGAAGTACTTCAACAGAATTGAATTTCAACCAGAGATAGAGTAAAAAGACTCAAAGTAATCTAAACAGTCTGAAAGGCACAACAGCCCTCATTGTTTTCTGATTCTACTTACATAAAATGGTATCTAGGTGCTCACAGAAAATACTTTGATTAAAGAATACTCTTTGGCTTGATACTGAATAGGTGCTAGTTTTAAAAGTATCCATTGCGCTCATTACGCTTCCTCTCCTTCTTGCTGGCGCTTTACCGATAATCACAAGAGCACTCATCTAGTTCACAAAGGTCCAATCATAATAGACTTTTCTCATTATCAAATTTATTTTGGCAGTGGTCCAGAAACTGACGTTTTATTACTGGAAAATATTTTGTTAAATGTTGACCTGACTGCACTCAAGGTACCATACTTACTGGATTGTTTTAATCTTTAAAATAATTTGTGCTTCTCCATAGCTCTATGTGGGGGCTACGTGTATGGGAAAATGGGCACGATTCTTTCACCAGGATTTCCTGATTTCTACCCCAATTCTCTGAACTGCACCTGGACAATAGAAGTGTCTCATGGTAAAGGTAAGAGATTAATTACACAGTGAAGGTGTTTCCTATCTGGTACTGTTGTAATTTCTTACTTTCTTGACCTTTAAACAACTATATCTCTAAAATTGTCTTGGGTCTTGGCCTGTCTATTCATTATCCAATTATTCAATTACCGCCATTTACCTGTGTCTTTTCAGGAGTCCACCTGGTCTTCCATACTTTCCATTTAGAGGAGAACCACGACTATTTGTCCATCACAGAGAACGATAACTTTCTGGTTCCTGTGGCACGACTAACTGGCTCTGTACTGCCTCCCAGTGTCAAAGCTGGGCTCTTTGGGAATTTCAGTGCTCAACTACGGTTCATATCAGATTTCTCAATGAGCTATGAGGGATTCAATATCACCTTTTCAGGTAAGAAAGCCTTTATAGATTCCTGATTGTATGCATGATGTCCCATATTCCTTTGAACAATATAATATTTTGTACAGCTCAGAGTGGAGGTTAAAATGATCTTTTTCCAAAATAATTAGAATACGACTTGGAGCCTTGTGAGGATCCGGGAGTTCCAGCTTTTAGCAGACGCACAGGATTCCGATTTCGAGTCGGTGACTCGCTAGTCTTTTCTTGTTTCCACGGTTACCGACTCGAGGGAGACAGCAAGATCACCTGTCTTGGTGGAGGCAGGAGAGTGTGGAGCAACACTTTGCCCAGATGTATAGGTGAGAAAAAAAGAGTACACATAATAAATTGCACTGCTCTCAAAAAGACCATTCTGTTTCAGTTGTGTGTATTTGGCAACATACCGATGTAACATTTTTCACAATGTCAATAAAAAAAATCTGTCCTTCATGCGATGAATTGGTAGCCTCCAAAGCTATCTTCTTCACTTTATGACAATGGTCTTTGGGTAGACAGCAGTCTTCTAGCTCAGTGTTTCTCAAACATTTTTGAGCTTTGGCATACTTTTTGCATTGCAAAAATCTCAAGGCACACCACCATCTGAAAATCGTATAATTTAAAACTCTGTCACCTATATTTACAATATAAAGACATTCTCATCAAAGTTTTATCAACATGAATCAAAGAAACACATTTTTAAAACTATTTTATATCTAATTCTTCACATCGACATGAGCAGCTTCCAGTTCACGTGATTTACCGATTTTTATTCTCGGAATTTTATGACTCATTCTACCAGGATTACTTCAATCTCTTAATATTACCCAAACAGTAGCTTTGTGGTCACACAGAATTAACATTGCCAAAAGTTGATACCCGTGAAACCAAACAACTCCCGGTTCATGTTTCATTAAAAATAAGCAGCAAAGAGACCATAATCTTGATAAATTATGATTTGAATCTTGTAATATTAATTAATGGTATTATTGTTGGTCATATTTCAATTCTAATCCGGTAATATTACAATTTTTCTCTTGTTATATATCATCGCATTGTATGACTTCTTGGCAGGGTATTTTCCGCCACACACGTGACCATCGCACATGGCACACTAGCGTGCTGTGGCACAGTGGTTGGCAAACACGGTTCTAGGTAATGGTAATTGGCTCGATTTATCTCAACGAATCTAGACAGATCTTCCTTACTGAAGATGTTTATCTTAAAGTTTCTTCAGATGTGGAGTGCCTCAAATTATGGCTCTGTGTTCACTGGTGGACGATCTGTCAACAATAGAGTGTTGTTGTTACTTTGTGTATTTAGTGAAATGACCGTTCAGTATACCAATCAGTCCTTCACAAGTCATGTGGCAAATTGTCTCTTTGGAGGCACTCTTTCCATTGAATGAGCCAATCTTCGGGTTGAACGAAAATAGCACATTGTGCGACAGATGACGCCTGAAACGTTTTCTAATTTGACATGGATGACTTCGTTTACATATCTTTTAAACAGGTGGTCCTCCCTCTGCAGGATTTGTACATTGTCCTCAAAGGAATATTCCTTCTTCCTGAGATGTAAATCTGCATCTTATTATAGATTTGAGGCAGCTCCATGTCAATGTTGCCCCTTACACATGTATGGCTGATTAGTCTCAAGATCTTGCCCTTCAAAAAAAGTCAACGTGTTGTATTTGAGAGAATTTGCTTGTCCACAGAGTTGCACAAGTTGGCTTTATAGTATTTTACAGTTACCATTTTGAGCACTAGAAGAGTGAAGGTATCGCATCGAACATATGAATGGAAGCATAGATGCTGTACTAGAAAATACAAACCATTCATTGTCACGTCTGTTACAGATGTAATAACTCCAGGAATGAAAACTCAACGTTGTGATTACTAAGTTTAAACACAACAATGTTGTTTAAATTAAGTAATCTGAAGTATTCAACTTTTCATATCATGATAGTTTTCATAGTTAGCAGTGTATATTATTTGTTTTACTTGATATTTTTAATGTACTAGTTTTTTTTTTATTGTGCTTGTTATTATCATCAGTTTCCAAGTGGTGTATGTGTCGATGTCACCGCTAAGCTTTCGTATCCCCGCTCCTCTGTCACCTTTTTTTTCCACAACACACAGAAAGCCGAACTACCTAGATAAATCACTGCCAAGAGATAATATGCTGAAATTGCAGTGATTTTGATCGACCGTGTCGCTGTCTCTGTGTCTTTATTCTGTTGCTATAGCTGAGTGTGGCTCTACCGCTTTGGGACCAGAAGGTGTTCTTGTTTCCCCGAACTTCCCATCCAACTATGACAACAACCATGAATGCATCTACCGCATTACCACCGAGAAGGGAAAAGGAATCAGGCTAAAAGCTGAGAGCTTTTCTCTGCAAGATGGCGACTATTTGAGGGTAATTCTTTGTGCAAAAACACGTACACACATACATACTGAGATGCGGTAGACAGGACCAGAGGCTTTTCCAAATGAAATTGAATGCAATACCTTTAAACACACTTCAAAACAAAATTGCTGGGAATGTTTGACCACTGTTAGACCAAGGGTGACCTTTTTTACTGAGGGCCATTCTCGGAAAATCAAAGGATGTAAGGGCAACTTGAAATCCTTCTAATGGTTAAATCTTTCCAATGCCTGGAATTTTTTTTAAACATTCCCCTGGCAAACAACAATCTCTATGTTGAGTATTTCAACAATGTTCTTAAATTCTTAATCGAAACATACTTATTTTCTTAGAAACGTTTGATTACTGTTTTGCTAATGCAGTTTATACCTTTTATAGTATTGGCACAATACTATTGACATATAGTCAAATAAGGGATTTCTTATTAAATGGATCCAGAAATACCAGTCTTTTGAAATTTGAAAATTTCGAATAGAGGGAACAGCAGTCAACTACATTTGTTTTGCTAATTCAGAGCTAGTCATAATCCGCAGGGTTTTACCTCCTGTTGGATTTGTTAACATGCCTGTGCAAAATGTGCTACCACTCCTGTAGGGATGTATTAGCTCTGTTTCTATTATTGGTGAATGTGTTATTGCTCCTGCAGCCACAAAAGCTGAATGAACACATGGGCAACGAGTACACAAAAGGATTTATTCCTTCTCTGTTGAACCCCTATGTGTATTACCTTCAGTTATTGCAACACCAGACGGCATCCTTTTTTTTCCCCCATGTCCCACTTTGGATCCTATGGCAACATGGCACTATATATTTTTCCCAATTCATATTTCAAACTAAACTGGTCAATTAGGAAATGTCAAGCTTCCAGCCTAGAATAAGTAATAGCATTATCATTTTTCCTCGTCAGAAAATATCAAATATTTTCATCCTCTATATTCTACATTTTACATTCATCCCTGTGTGCAAAGACCAGCCATACTCCATGAGCTATTTTCACAGTTACAACCATCTCTGACAGATACAGCCAATAACGGTTTGACTTCAAAACTTTGCTTAGCAGCATTAGCCCTGTGGCTATGGTAAAGCCAGTATGTGGTTAGTGTATTATCACTAATAGGGCCGGAGGATCGACTGAGCCCATATGTGGTTAGGTTGTGTTAGCAGGATTCTGTTTGATTTTGAAAAGGCTTAAATTGACTGTAAAAAAAAAAGAATACGCATTAAAAAAGAAGCAATCCGGTTGATTATAGATAAGTGATCGCAAATACATATAAACATTTACCATCTCTGTGAATCTAAAAATAACCTAACGTGTACTACTATTTCTCTGTCTCTCACTTCAGATTAGTTAAAGGAATCTCTGTTATTTTTTCCCGTCTTGTTCCATTTGGTGTCACAACAACACGTTAATCTTTGCATCCATGCCAATCTTCTGCATCTGCCTCTCTATACCACAAACTGCCCTCATTTCTTCTCTTTGCCTCTAGCTATTTTGCCTGACAGCTCCATCCTCATCATACTTTTATCAAGGATTGTACACATCCAACAGAGAGATGTGTCCAAATAATCAAAGTTTCTTCAACTTTATCCCAAAACCTCTAACCTCGTGTTTTCCTCTGATAAACTAATTTGTAATCATATGTAATTTGGTCACTCCTAAGAATACCTGAAGCTCAGCTTCCTTTTTTTGCTTTTTATTCCCCTTGACTCTAATCTATATAAAAAGACCAACTTCATCAATGGCGTATAAACCTTCACTTTAATCCTAGCAGAGATTCATGTATCATATAAGACACTTAACTCTTTCCAACCTGCCTGGATCTATTTCTTAACTCCACACTACACCAACCGTTGCTCTCAACTGGACTCCTAAGTACCTGTCATTCTTCTTACTTCGAAGAGGAGTGAAAGTCCAAGTTTTTTTTCTTTCCCCAACACTTCCCATTATTTTCCTTTTCACACTGTTTCTGGAACACTAGTTGGCAGGGATCCTTTAACTGTCAGGTCAGGCCGTACATGTACAATATTGTACTATCATCTCTTTTCTCTCACTCTTCTTCACCATCAAACATTCATTCACATATATTCTGTATTACATTGGGTAATTGTAATTTATCTTTTTTTCCCCAAACACTTCCTATATCTTCCTTTTCCCACTTTCACTTTAGATAATGATGTCATCTACGAAAATCATGGCTCATGACAATTCCAGTCCAACCGTATCTTTCTGCCTATCCATCATTAGAGCAAAAAGGAGTTAGTAACTCCACTGTCATTCTACAGAACACCTTACCCACTGCTCTACTTCTGTCATACATATCATGTGCTAATCCAACATACTTCTTCGCCACTCCAGACCTTTTTATATAGTGAAAAACACTGTCCCTCTTTGTTTGCCTCCATCAGAAAGACATGTTGTGGCTCTTGCAGACTCTTTGTACTCCACCAATACCCTTGAGGCAAATATTTTTGCAAGATAATCTTCCTCGCCATGAGGTGCATAAATACTCTTATGTTATGAGACTCAATCTAGCCTTATCTACTCTTTCTAATAATGGCATTAAACTGATGGAACATCAGTAGAAGCTCATCTTTGAGGTCAATAATTAAACACGTTTCCTCATTTTACAAGCTTCAGGATAGCATAATAGATCTAGATGTATTTTTCTTGGTTCTATTTTCTTGGGAAGTATTCAGTTATTTTCACAAAAAATAAGAGGCCCATATTTTAATATAGCTTTTCACACATGGATTGAAAAAAATTTCAGATGTTTGCCTGGAGGAATTTGTTTAGTCAAATATTGTAAAGGCTGGCTGACTGAGTCATTTTGGAAAAGGTTTTAAAATGAACCCAAATACATTGATTTAAATAGCATCCTGAATATGTCATCCAAAAAGAATAACACATTTTCAATTGATGCCAATTCAATATTGAAATAAACTACACATCTAATGACTTAGTAAAATATGAGTTTTTCATTAAGATTTGAATGGTGGTTGTGCAAGAAAAATTTCACATCATTCCAAACCTTTTAGTCAGAAGAAAATTATTTACTTAATAGTTTTAGTTGAATTTTTTAATAAATAATTATACTATTTATTTAACATATATTTTTACATAACTAATGTTGTGTTAATTTTACTAATGTATTGTTTTCACAGCACAATGTAGTATGTCAATCTTTTCTTCAGTTTATAAAAGCATATGTTGCAGTTATTTTGATTTAATTTCAATCTGGAAAGGTTTTTACCAACTGTGAAAATCTAACATAATAGATTAAAAGATTAATGCAGTTTTTCCTGGACAGTTTTAGGCCATCAGTTGTAGGTCCCCCACTACCTGCAGACATGCCATACCCAATCTATCAGTAAGTGCCACAATGTCAAATAGTGTTGTGGAAGATTCGTTCTGAGGACTGGGGATTTTCCTTCAAGTAGCAGTAAAATTTTCGCTACTTTCAAACACAAGACATTTCTTGGCTCTCATGTTGAACTGCACACATTTCTGAAAGAGAAATTGTAATGCAGACAAGCTAATTAAGGTCAATGTAATTTTTAAAAAATCATATTAAAAACAGCATAGTAAAGTAAAAGTAAAACTTTATGCTCAATTGTCATGCTTTACATTGTTTACTATATACTTGAGTGGTGACATGTATTTTATGTAGATTACATCATTTGAGATATTTTCAAGAGAAAATAGAAAGCCTATTAGATATACACTTAGACAAAATAATTCAATCCAACTTGTAGTTAAAACATTTTTATAAAATGTTCACTTGTTTCCCCCTAATATATATTATGTTTGACAGGTTTATGATGGTGAGAACACTTCATCTCGACTCCTTGGGAACTTTACCCGTGAAGTTATGATGGGTAATATCATCAATAGCACCTCCAATCACGTGTGGCTAGAGTTCAACAGCAATGCTTCTGGAACAAATCAGGGCTTTCACCTTACATACACAAGTGAGTTTCAGAAGTATTTTTGGAAGGGGCTTATCATATTTGGACACTTTATCTGGGTTGTATCTCTTGAAGAAACATCACCCACTGTGAATAATTCTTCACAAAAACCTCTTAGAATGCCTAAAATTAAGATTTAATGACTTACATGAGCCTGGAAATGGTGACAAAAAGTATTCCTAAAAGCGTTGACTTTCCACAGTTAGTGGATGAGAGTAATTTTCTCTAAATGGAGAAAGTTTGTCACTATGACTCCTCCTTCCTCAGCCTTTAAATCCACTGCAAGAGCCTAGTGTAGGACGATAGGACAATGAGGTGTTAAAGACAAATCCTTGTGTTGTCCAAAGACTCGCCAACAACGCTTGCACATTGCGAAATCTCTGTCTACAATGCCACATTAAACTAAATACAAATTCACTGGAAAGTCATCTAATGATATGACTAAAGGTTTGACCTTTACAAAAGAGTGGTTGATTATTTCACAACACTACTGGAAAATTATTTTAAGGGTTACGTAGGACCAGGGCGAGGCAATATGAAAATGAAACAAAAACCTAACCCATGGCCTGGTAGAGATTCTATCTTGGGGTCTAGATTCTTCACTGTCTTTGGCAGGAAAAATGAGTTTATCAAAGCCTTTTGCCATAGAATTTATAAATGTCTGTCGGGAAATTGATTCTTAAAAAAAAAGATAGGTACTACAAGCAAGACAGCGTCCCAAAGGACAGAAATAGATGAACAATCTCAAGGGAGAAATTCACAAGAGATATATGGAGACTATTGCTTAATGGAATCTGTTTTGTAAAGAATAATTGTCAAATATTGCATATGATGATCTGATACTTTTACGTTCTCTGTTATATTTGTTTCATAAAAATCTGTCATTCTTTTAATGTTGTTGGTTGAGTAGAATTTTGCAAAGAAATGCTAATTCTAGCAGGTTTATTTGCTTTTCCCCCCCACTCCTGTGCACGTCACATATGTAGCTTCAAGTGCTAAATGAACTTTCTCATGACCCGTACAATAATTGGTCTCAAACTGCTTCCGAAAATATTCTTTATCATCACACAAATATGGGAAAGTAGAGGATTACTTACTCTGTAAGCTTGCTGGGTCAAGTAATTCCTTTGACTGTTACAGCAGGAAAAAAAAGTAGAAGACATGTCATGTACCACAAATCTCTTGAGAATAGTCTTTCATTGTCAGCAAAATACCAATTTCTTACACTTCTGACAAGCAAAAAGAGCCTTGGTCTCATATCTACGCAATTTCTGCTGAGGGTTGAGCCCAAAGTGTAGAAGTAGCACTACTGAGCTAGCTGCTCCTAAAGGTTAAAGGTCTTGTAAAGGTCATTTTGATAATTTGATTTTCAATTCATGGAATCTGTGTATGTATGTATATATGTAAATATGTATATATATGTGTGTACATGTATATATGTAAATATGTATATATATATATGTGTGTATATGTATATATATATATATATATGTGTGTGTGTATATATATATACATATACATATATATGTATATATGTATATATATGTATATATATGTGTATATGTATATATATATATATATATATACATATATGTATATGTGTATATATATGTATATATATGTATATGTATATGTATATGTATATATATATATATATATATATATATATATATATATATATATATATATATATATGTATCTCTCTCAATTGCATACATTTAGCAAATTTGGATTCTGTATTACACTGAAATACTGTTGTGCTGATGCCCAACTCTTCTATATATATTTTTTTAAATATAGGTTTTGACCTTGTACGGTGTGAAGAACCTGGTGTCCCTAGTTATGGCTACAAGATCCAGGATGATGGCCATTTTGCCAGCACATTTGTTCTTTACTCCTGCAACCCTGGCTACAGTCTCCATGGCAGTAGTACACTGACCTGTCTCAGTGGGGACAGACGTGTATGGGACAAACCACCTCCATCCTGCATTGGTTAGTATACCAGTAAAGGTATCAGAATAGGCACATGTGATGCCTTAGTTATAAAGTTCCAATTGAATTTTTGTAGTTGGCATCTTATGTACCTCATTATTAAGTGACCTACTTCTCAAAACAGACCTTTGGCAGTGATGCCTAGCTCTTAGCTTCTACCTTCATAACAAGAATGTTTGGCATACAAAGCTTGGTTCCCGTCCTAACAACATGCACACACAATTCGGGCTTGCTCAGTCCCCATTGTTGCAGGATGGCATGGACACATTTCACACATTTCTGGCCAGATGTTTAAGCCTGGAGCAAAACGAGCATTGCAACATAGAGCAGAAGTAACTGAGTTGGATACCAGTGTGCCCACTAGCTTTGATGAAGCCAAAACGTGCTTTTTTGCCCTTTTATCCCTTGAGACTGCAAAAATCCCTGTGTTCAACACAGCTCATGTGCAAGATATTCCCAGGGCCCTTCCAACACATTGCCAATTGGGTTATAACCATCTTAACCAGTAGATCTGAACGGGTCTGCACACGTACTTGGTGATCTCCTATAAGTCAAAGCTCACAACATTCATAGCTACTACAATGTCAAACTACTCTTTGAAACTGGCATACTAAATGATGAAATCAGTATTGTTAATGTCAATCTTTTTTTTGGGGGGGTCTTTTTGATTAGTGCTTGAGTAACAATATAACCCCTGATTGGGTCACTTCATTCCTCCAGGTCAGACATCATTTGGTTGGTATCAAGAAACCCATTGGGAAACAATGACTCCTTTTTCTATGTTCATGAAGTGTGCTTGTTCTCTATTCCGTTTTTTCAGTCTAGACTTAGCCTGCATATTTTGCATATTCAACAAACAAAAGCCTGAAAGCTTTGAGACACTGCAGGGACTGTGTGGGCTCGTGGAACATTTTAATTTGGAATTCCCATACGTAAAACCAAACATTGTCTTTTCCTAACCCTCTCTCACACCTGAGCTATCAGAAGCAGGACATGGCCTGATTAGGTTGCTAGTGGCAACGACATAGAATCAAAGAATGTATGTGTGTATGCATACACTTGTGGGCCTAATACATGTGTCTGTGGGTGTACACTGTTTTTTTTCCTCAGTCCAGCATTAATTTGCAGCTGCTTTGTTGCTGTCTTATTTCAGGTAAGCCAGCAGCCAGGAGAATGGTTGGCAGGCCCCTGGGCTAAATGCCTTTGCATCTACCTCCTTTGTTACTCTGTTCGGCCATTTATCACGTTGCCATTATGGCTGTCTTTCTGGCTCGGTAAAATGCTCGCTTTTACTGGCTTGGAGAGGAAGTGGCCTTGCCCAAAACTATTTCTAATCTGTACCATTCGATTTGCCATCTTTCCCAAAGTAAATTGAAGATAAGTGGTCTTCTTCCCCGTACACATTCTCAGACAAATTCTTCTACTGCATACAGTATGTTTCGGCCTACTATTCTTGCTTGGTTATTGCTACTGTCTTGTGTAAATTAGTAAAAGTGGATAAATGAAACACCAGTCAAAAACAACAACAACACACATGCCACTCCAGTTATCTCATGTCATTTGTTTCTTCACTCCTAGCACTCCAGGGAGAAAAAAAAGTACTCCACTCAGTCATTCAGCAACCTTGAAAGTCCAAAGACTTTGAAGTCAATGAGTCAATTCTTTCAATAGCATTTATTTAATTCACCCTGCATTCCTTTTTGTTTTTTTACAAACATTGCGAATAATTAGGACGGGTGATACAGTGATCAACATTGTCATTGTCTCGTGTCCTTGCAGCGGAGTGCGGAGGACACATAACTGGAGCAGAGTCTGGACGAATTCTTTCTCCAGGTTACCCTGCCCCATATGATAACAATCTCCACTGTACCTGGACTATAGAGGCTGACACAGGCAAAACTATCAGGTAACTAATAAGATGGAAGAGTCATAATATTGTAAGAAGGTAGCTATTGAAAATGTCTGAAGTCACTTCAAATCTTCCACTGTACCCTTCTTTTGGAGTAACTGCCACAAAAAAAGATAAGATAAAACTCAAACATGCAGTTGTTATTATCTATTTTTTCTACAGTCTTCACTTCATTGTCTTTGACACTGAGATCGGTCATGACATCCTGAGAGTTTGGGATGGGCCTTCTGGCCCATCGGATGGAGGAATTCTTTTGAAAGAATGGTCCGGCCCAGCCTTACCTGAAGATATCCATTCAACTTTCAACATACTGACGCTTCAATTTGATGCTGACTACTTTATAAGCAAGCAAGGCTTTTCCATTCAGTTTTCAAGTGAGTATATTCACCAAATTCTTGGGTCATCTTTTGCACAAATAGATTTAAAATACAGTACTTGCCGCCATAAAAAAGCGTGACATAATTTGGCCTTTAAATACTGGGATGGCCTTTGCTTTTACAAGCCATTCAACCCAAAAATCTCTCTGCCCGGTTCCTGTAGAACAGTAGTTCTTAACCTCGTTGAAACTACTGAACCCCACTAGTTTTATATGCGCATTCACCAAACCCTACGTTAGTGTAAAATAAAATGTGATTTTTTTTTTTCAAATTCAAGATATATAAATTCCACGCACCCCTTATTGGCCAAGCAATGTCATGTGATCATCTGCAGGCAGTGATGGTCAAGCGGGGCATGTTATCGTGAATAGACATGATGAGTCGATGTGTCTTGACCTCTGTGGCAGAGGCTCCACCGAACCCCTGTGACCGACTCACCGAACCCCTAGGCTTTGATTGAACCCAGGTTAAGAACCACTGCTTTAGAATCATCACCCCTGTCTCTGAAATCCACTCTGGCAGAAAAAAAATCAATTGCAAGCATAGGGAGTAAAGAAAATAGAAGTCCTGTCTCACGACCTTTGTACTTTTTAGCTTTCTTTTATTCAAATATGCATACACACAATGTTTTCTTTCTGGAAAACTCAGCCAATATCTTAGTGTCGGCATTCAAGACAGCCCACTTAGCCGGACCTCAGTGAAGGCTATGTTTTATAATTCAACATTCACTCTTGGTTTTACTCATCCCAGGTGTGTACCATCTGAACTTGTTTTTTTTATCTGTCCCTCCTTTGTTGAGCATGGACCCTAATTAGGCCCTCATGTCAGTTCTGTATGAGGTTTAGAAGGACATAACTGTTCCCTGTGGCATTTAATCCATATAGGAAAAAATACACATCAACTGAGGTCTCACTCAACAGACTATGCCCACCTGATGTATGTGCAGTATACAACCCCAGCCGGGTGATCGCAATGAGATACAATACCTGTTTTCTGTGAGGTTAATGTGTAATATTGTCGATGACACTTTGATCCATAAATGTAACAGTAGAACAAGATTGAATGTAGGGTTCTTGAGTTTAAAATATATGCTGTCTTTATGTCTGGAAGACAAAATAAAGGGCAATTGAGACTGATGGTAATGTAATGGTTGCAGGAAATTAATCTCATGGTTGATCAATTCAGACTATCTTTCAACATTGTATGCCATACAATCAAATTGGGATACTGTGGTGAAGGCGGTAAATACCATATTTATTCGAGTATAATGCGCAAAATGTTTCCCAAAAAACTGAAGCAAAGTTCGGGTGCGCATTATACACAAATCCCATTAAAACACTACCCTCTGCCAGTGAAAAAGTCCCCTTTGCAGCCATTATGTATAATGGGAGACATAAAAGCTGTCTTTGTCTGCCTGATGGCGATAATCTCTCTTCTTTTCCAAAAGCCAGCCCTCTCCAAATAGCCTTCAGCAAGTTTATAGGGTAATACTAGGGGTAAAAATAAAAAAAATAAAAGTTACTCCAGTGAAACGAGTCCGCCCAGGGAGCGCTATTCACGCTCAAGAAGAATGGAATCAATTGTTTGGTGAATCTGATGATAATTAATCAGACTTTTTTTTTTTGAATATTATGATGATTTTAGGCTAAGGATTTACAATTGTAAATTCCATTTGAGAGTTGTGTTCATATTGGTAGTAGTTTGTTTTACCAGAATTCCATACCACTTGTGAATAAATGTTTTGTCATGGCGGCATATGTTCAGCATTTGCCAGTTACCAGTTCCGGTACAATCCTTGGTATGAGCTGAGAAAAACTGAAAAAAATATACCCATTTTTAGTCACAAATTATTGGTGCACGTTATACATGGGTGCGCATTATACTCGTATAAATACGGTATGTCTGATGCCTTTGCTTAAATATGTGGTCTAACTCAAAATGCTTTTTTAACTTTTTAGTTTGGCTTGGTTTTTTAACAGTTCTGCAACAATGACTTGTGGCGATCGTGACTAAATGAAGGAGGAAATAGCTTCTTTGGCAGGGTTGGACAGGGATGAGGCAGCCAAGCTTAGTGAATAAGATGCAAGGTTCCCAGTAGTGTTCTGTCTTAAAATGAAATGAAGTGCTGTAAACCAGTTCTCAGGTGGTGTGGGCCTGCTTCTCCTTTAGTGTTCTCAATTTCTTTGTGAATAAGGCAGATCAGTGCAGCAATGTCTACTCAAATTAGTACAAAATGCATACATTTAATGATATTATTCCCCATAATTAATATTTATATGTACCACCATGTGCCTCAATCTCTCAGGCACAATTGGTTTTAAATCCTCATTTTCAAAATAAATATTGGCACACTACATACTAATCAAAGCCTGGTTATTTGTTCCATTAGTATGTTAATTCATTTTATTCCCCCATGTTAGCTTATCATTAGAGAAAGGTGATATTCAACACTATACCGAATAAATGCTGGTTTGCATAATAAGATCTTCTTACTCTTTTTAAAAGTTGTTTTCGGAGATTGTATGGGTATGTTGTTTTTTAAAATGATGATTGTTGTAAACTATTTTTTCAAGTCATATCAACAAAGTTCTAGTGATGTATTCTGAATTATTTGGTTTGTAAAAATCACCCAAAATTCAAGTAATGTGTCTTGTTCTTTGGTAGATGACAGTCACACTTTTTATGTAGAGTGTTATCTCACTAAACAAAAAGGATAATTATAACAATCAAATATGTTGTTTATCATTTTTTTTCCTCCTCCATCATCATTAGAAGAGTTATTTTTTTGGTGGTGTAGGTTTCATTTTGAACTCCAAAAGCAGAATTACCTCCCTTATCAGCCATGTATCAAGTGCAATGAACCATGTTAAGAAACACCAAAGTGATTTTTATTGGTATACTTTATCTTATCAGTCTCAAAGCAAGTTTCTCACACATTTAAATAAAGTCATCAGAACCTCACAAAATGACAGAAAGTATTATCCCAGGCAGCAAGACTACAAAAACACAGTTGAACATCAAGGCTAAGGTGGGATATTTGAATAAAATGAAAGAATTCAGTAATATCCCACAGCTGAATTATATTTTTTCTGCTTTGCTGGTTCTTGCTTAATTAGTCCATCCATCCCTATTGATTGTTGAAAATATTACTTGCCCTGCAGAATCAACAAAAGTAAAGAGTAAATATTTATATTTTAAAGCGATATGAAACATACCCTTGTGATTGAAGATCCCGACATGTTGGATTATTGACAACACTCAGAATGCTGATTTGTTGAAATTTAGATGACACACTGCTCCCCTCCCAAATAACAGACATCACTTTGGAATGGATCTGCAGTTTATAGCAAATTCTAAACAGCGTTATCTCACAGCTTGACACAAAACAATGCCATGTCAGATAATACTGTCTATACACAATATGCAACATTTTGCCTGCAGTTTCAATATGCTGGCACTCGTGGTTTTTTGGGCTCACCACATAATGGACTATTGTGGGTTCCTAAATTGTTTTTGTTTTCAGACAGATAATATTGTTGTGTTTGATTTCTCTAGCCACAACAGCAACAACCTGTAATGACCCTGGCATCCCAGTAAATGGCTCTAGATACGGTGATAGTAAGGAGCCCGGCGACAGTATGACGTTCCAGTGTGACCCTGGTTATCAACTCCAAGGCCAAGACACCATCACTTGTGTTCGCATGGATAACAGATTCTACTGGAAGCCTGACCGTCCAACATGTATGGGTAGGTGTGCATTACACTCACTGATTGTATGACTGCAATTCATATATAGAATGAATGATGGTAGCAAAAGTAACTAGGATAAAATGGAAAGTTGTCCTTATCATTCAGAAGCCAGGCACGAGAAACCGTAACAGAAACTTCAATTTCAGGGTATAAGTTTATTTATGATGTCCTGTAGGACTTTAGTTGCATTTAACCTCTGTTAATTAATTATGTGAGATTTGTGGCACATGAATCAGATAGAAAATGTGTTTTGTGAAAAGTGTGCCACTATTTTACGAGACTTTCAGTCTGATTTTCACGTGATTAGCTCCTTGCTGTTGTACCATATGGTCTTACATACCAGAGGGTCTCGTTAACTGTGTTAGATGATGGCCCTAACTTATATCATAATCAGGTAATAACAAAACAAATTATATTATGTTACATAATAATGCAACTTGAATTCACAACTATTGAATCGTAACTGATTCGTAAATATAAAGCATTAAAAATGGAATGCAATGCAAAAATAAATAAAGTTATTTGTGATAACTGTGCACTGCAATGAATACATATTTTTTCCCGGGGAATTTTGTTTTCATAAATCTCGCCCTTTACAACATTTGAAGATTGAGTTTCAGTACTATTAAAATATATCCTACTAATTGCAGTGCAATATTTTATGTACATACTCTCTTGATAACCAGCTTCATATTGACAAAATCTGCCCTTGCTTTTGCTGTGAGGGCAGACTCCAGTTATGAAGTGTGGCTGTCACGAGAAATAACTCACAAGCAGCTCCTCACACAACCCTGCAGATTTGTTACAGATGCTCCATTTTATAGATCTCATCCAGTTTAATGCTCAAATGTCCAAGGTGATGTTTGTTTACTGAAATACGGGCTGTTGAAGCTGAGGCTCTGAGAAGATGCATTTTTCATTTTTTCACACAATTAGTTTATGTGCTCGCCAAGCTGTACATTTGGTCGTTTTTGACCAGCCAGGTATCACTTGTAGTGTTCTTCAAGCCAAAGTTAAAACACAAATCCTGAGGTGCGCTCTTTGGGAAAGAGATGTTTTTGGTTTGCACACAACTTTTGCCTAATATGTGTGATTAAAAAAAAAGTTAACAATGCAAACACTGAACTTCATTGAATTTTATTCATAATGTTATTATATATATATATATATATATATATATATATATATATATAAATATATAATTATTTATTAATTTTTTTGTTTGTTTGTTTTTTCCAACAAGAGATGTTTCCTCTCTCATTGCTAACCCTTGCCATACTCCTCCAGTCCTCCAGTAGCTAACTCCCTTCTCTTCTGCTTACATTTTGGAGAGTGGAAGTGTATGGATACTGTGTAAAAATCTCCAAAAGGCGTAATATTGGGCCATCATCATGACATTATTTTTGGGTTTTCTCCATAGCAACCTGTGGTGGTAACGTTAGTGGTCCTTCTGGAGTGATCCTCTCTCCTAACTACCCCCAGCCTTACCCTCCTGGGAAAGAGTGTGATTGGCGCATCCGAGTGAACCCAGACTTTGTCATTGCGCTTATCTTCAAAAGGTAGGAGACTAAAATATGCGTGACCAGGGCTTTTAATAAAAGTGTTACTGACGTAAAATGCATTCTAGCTCTCAACTTGCAAGTGGAATTCTGTGTCTGCTGAAACACCGCTGGTATTTCTAACATGATTAAAGTCATAAAATATTAAGATCGAAGTCACATTGCACTTTTTCCATTCAGCTCAGTTTTGACTTCCTTCAAGCGGCTATGTGTTTGGTGACATACTTTGCTGAATGATGATAATAATGGGATTAACTAACGTTTGTTAAAATGATGCAGTCATGCTTTAATATTTAATGGACTCATAGAAATTTGAAACGAAGTTCAGTCATGGTACAGATTTTTACTGAATACATTTAATTTGTTTAAAAGTATTTAAATTGACACTATTTATTCATATATATATATATATATATATAATTTATTTATTTATTTTGTATGTAAAATATATGATACTTACAAAGGGCATCATGAAAACTGTATCATAAATCAGTGTGGACAAGGTCAGCATTACTCTTAGACTGGACTTAAAACTCCAGGTTCACACTGAGTGTTCTAATCTGATTCCACACTTTTAAGTGAGTCAAGATGTCCGATATCACCTTTCACCAAAACACCTCAAACATGCTTGATTTATTGATAATTGCAAGTAAACAGCTATCTATGTGAAAACACATCAATGTAATTGTATGTGCATCTGTAGACCAATTAGTTGAACTCCACTGGCTGGGTTAGGACGCACACTAGCATTCATTTTCAATCTAATGAAGCATGTTTAGGCCCTACGTTACATAATATCCTGTCCATTTGCTGCAGTTTTACATCAATTACCTGTGTTTCCAGTTTCTTTTCACTGCAGCCTTGCAATTAGGGTGCACTGCACTAATGCTGACATCTGACTAAAATTAATGGCATGTCTTAACTTGGCCATGGAAGAAAATATCACAAACTAAAACCTCTAATTTAATGTTGAATTCCAGGCTAACGTTTTCTTTTGTATAAGGTTTAATAATAATATTTTAAAAATGGTACTATGCCGTCCTCCTACAATTGTGAACATTCCAAAAGCTTATATCTCAAAAATATGCTGTATATAATAGAAACGTTAAGCACTGTTGTCTTTATGATACCTTAGCTTTTGTGAATAAGACACATATTTAGGCAGGGACTAAACTTGATAAAAATGGCAGTCATCTGTCCTGAAATGAAAAGTATTTGTACTGTGCAGCAGAATGAACATAAAGGTCTCCACTTATTTGGACGCCAGCATTTATTTTGGATGAAAGAGAATAATTGCGTAAAATTGTGTTGTCTAAAGGACGGTCTGAGCCCAGGCAAAAATATGTTTTCATTTCTAACAAATAAGTTGATGTTTTTTTTTGTTTAAATAGCACACAATGTGAAAACCTGTTTTCAACTGATTGAAGATCAAATGAAAATCAGGCCCCATCTTTTTGTTTTTTACTGCCCTGCATATAAAGCAAATGAGAAATATTAAAATACTCTACTACATAGTTACTTTCTTGCTTTCTTTCTGTCTGTCTCTTCTTTTTCTTTCTTCAGTGTAGGCATTGCATGTCTCCCACTTTAGTAAAACTTATTTGCATTGTGTTGGAATCTTTAATACGAATTATTAGCTTAATCATTAAGATTTTCTACTGATTACGGCACCATCACTTTCTGTTTATTCCCTAGAAACTTCCCCGTTGTCTATGTCAAATCTTTCTTGCTAATTAAATTAGCATTTATAATGATTGCAGTGACCTTTCTCACCTGAATACTATGCTAAGATTGTCATTGATCTCTGTTGAATATTAGAGCTCTTTCAGCCTTGTCAATTCATGACATTTATACTTGAATGTGGCATTACAGAAAAATGTCTTTGCAAAGATCTCTATAATACTTTGTCAGCACAGAGGGGCTTATGTGCCATTAAGCCCTTGCTAAATGAGATATAAATACAGGCTTTAGTAGTCACAGGACTTATGTTAACCTTGAAAATGATCACATTGGATGATGATGGGAGGTGTTATACCATAGCAATGGAAGAAAATGTATATAAATAATATGCTCAAATATAATGCTAGTGGCCCAGCAGTTTCCAAATTCATCCGAATGGACATCTTGACTGACAGCGGCAGCGGTAATCATATGCTCTGTGGTATTAAAAAATGAATATGAGCTGGCAATGGAATTTACTCTAACATCCCTCGTGTGCTTCTTTACATTTACACGGTCACGCACACAACACACGACTTCCAGCTTAACTAGACAGGTGGAGAATAAAGGTAAATAGAAATTTGGACTCCAATGCCAAACATAGAAGTGCATATATATGTGTGTGCATTTATAACTGGCTGGTGGGTGCTAAGACTGATCTAATTGATGTCAGAGTGAATCAACATTGAGTACTATGTGAATATTGAGGATTGTGTGACCATGTGTATTTTTTTTACCCCATAAGATCTCAATAAAAGTGAGTATTAATAATTTATTTAGCAACTCCTAAATTGAGATGAAGGTTCTTGTGTAATGTTGCGATGATTTTAAGGAGGAAAAATATGCCTTGAATGTGCTGATGGACAATGTACAGAAAGGAAGCATAAGTGACTGTAATACGTTTGCTTCCTAATCTGCATTTCCCATATTTCTTTGAAAGGATTTAAGATTACCATTCATTTCCATAGCTTTGTGTCAATTTCCATCAGACTACCATATTTGAATGCTGTGGGGGAAAAGAAATACCGTTATCCATAAATGAATGGCACTTACTCTTCCAGAATCAGTATACACATCCTGTTTTGTTTGAATCGATCTTTGTTTTTCTTTTATCAGTTTTAACATGGAGCCCAGTTATGACTTCCTACATATTTACGAGGGTGAAGACTCTAATGGGCCCCTCCTGGCGAGTCTCCAAGGCAACCAAGCTCCAGAGCGGATCGAGAGCAGTGGTAACAGTCTTTTTCTGGCATTCCGGTCGGACGCCTCACTGGGCATGTCTGGTTTCGCCATTGAATTCCGAGGTAAAACTTGATCTTCACACTACTTTCTATTTTATAATGGGTCAGTGAACATTTCTTAGACTAAGACTGTCAAGCACAGATGAATGATAGTTCTACATCAGTGAAAACTAAAACAATAAACATAGTTCACTTATTTCTTTGTGCTTAATACTTTTTGGTTAGCTCCTGATTTGGATCAGGTGCAGGCAAACTACTCCACACAAGGCCGCAGGGGGTGGGGATTTTTGTTCCAACCCATCAAAAGGACACCTTTTCACCAATGATGTCCTACAAGTGCAATCATTGGATTGCTGTCAAGTGTCTCTTATTTCCGCAGAAACCTTATTGGATAAACTGTCTGTGTTGGATCATTTGGAACAAAATCCTGCACCCACAGCAGCCCTTGAGGAGTAGTTTACCCACCCCTGCTTTTGATGCTCTTGTAGATGCACAACAAATGACTGAAGTAGTCGACCAGTCTATGTAATTACAACAGCACCTTTTTTATGCTAACAGAAAGTTAGCTACAAAAAACGATTCCTTATAGCATTAGGTTTTGAGGTGTTTTTTTTTTCAGCTGAAAGGCCGAAATGTTTATTCTCATTCCATGACTTGTTTACCTCAACAAATTGATCCTCATCTTGGTTTTACACAAGGTGCTTTACTGATAGTGATTTAACAGCTATTGTCATTGTGTAACTAAATATTACGTCCTTACCTGACTACAGACTAGATCGCCTCTGTCAAGTTCTATAAAAATGATTTTTAATTTTATGTCTATCTCACTCCATTTATCTGTAATTAAAAATGATTATCTCCCTCTCTGTTGTCTGCCTCCCAAGACCACCTCACACCTCTGTACTTTTGTCATTAATTCTCTATCCTTCATCTGCCATCACTCTAATTAAAATGCTACCTTAATCATCTTTCTGTTTAATTTTCTTCTTGCCTACCACCCATTTTCAACTCTCTTCCTCTGTTTTTTTCTCTCTCCATTCTTTACCAGGCAATCACAGTCATCCATAAAAACTGAGATACCACTGTCATTTTTTCACGTTGTGAGTTCCTGTCTTTTTTTTAATATCTCCAATTCCATCAATCTAGCTTTTCATTTTTCCCTTGTTAGTTTTTCTCCCAAGACTATAGAAGAGTTATCCAGTTTGTTTATCACATTTAATCATATAAACATTATGCTTCCTCGACAAAAAAATATTTAAAAAAGAATAAAACAAATGAAGCTATTTTTTGGGGGGTGGGGGTGTTCAAATGGTATAAGTGGTCCAATTCTGATAAAATTGCAGCTATGGTTGCCTATAGATAGGCTCCAGCACCCCCCACGACCCTAAAACGGTTCAGGTATTGTGTGTGTGTTTGAGGGGAGGGCATGGGGGTTTCAAGAAGCATAACTGAAAAATTATGGTAATTGATGTATTTGCGTTACATTACAATATTCAATTAGTTTGAAAGCTGGGGAACCATTCGCCTGAATAATGCAAATTTTTCAGTTATTTTCCTGACTTACCTGGCAAGATTGACTGTTCATTTATATTATGTCCTACAAAGCTAACATTTAAGGTTTTATAATCTTACAGCTTATTATTTTCTGAATGCACTGATCTTACTTACTTTATTTTTTATCCTTTCAGAAAAGCCAAGGGAAGCCTGTTTTGACCCTGGTAACATCATGAATGCTAGTAGGACTGGATATGACTACAAATTGGGATCCCAGGTGTCCTATAGCTGTCATCATGGCTACACAACTTTGGGCAGCGAAACAATAACCTGTATAATGGGGCATGATGGGAAGCCCGTGTGGGACAAGTCTCTGCCGTCATGTAAAGGTAGGAGATATTTTTGTTTGAGCAGTGCTGGGTATAACGCTTTACTGCAATAATATTACTTTTTTCAGTAACGAGTAGTTGAAAGATATGTGCGGGTGGGTGTTTGCGTGCAGACATGTTGAACATTCATGACAGATTTGTCAGGGATTGGAAGGCCAATCTGTCACAACTGTCTATTTGATTAATGGCTGACGGAGCCCAGCAAGTGACATCTGCCAAAAGGCCATTGGATTTTTTTGTGTCATTTGATGTGTGTGTGGTTGTGTGTATATATTTTTGAATCTACAGTATATACATAATTGTATGAGATGCAATCATCTGACGTGGTCACAAATCAGTTGTGGTGAATAGGTACTATTTGAATTAACTATTACTATCTGAATTAATTTCATTACTTTTACTAGAGTAAATTTAAGGGGTATTTTTTTAGGAGTAGTTTTACTGCATCCAAATATTTTTGACTGCATCCCAGTGATTGAGTGGTCAGCGCGTGGGTTCGATCCCAGGTGTGTCCTCACTGTGTGGAGTTTGCATTTTCTCCACGGGTTTGCTGTGCTCTTCTCTGGGTACTCCGGTTTCCTCATGCATTTCAAAAACATGCATGGTAGGCTGGTGGAACACTAAATTGCCCCTAGCTATGAGTGTGAGCATCTCATGGTGCCCTGCGATTAGCTGGCCACCAACTTAGGGTGTCCCCTGCCTGCTGCGCGTAGTTGGCTTGGATAGGCTCAAACATTACCCGTGACCCTTGTTAGGATAAGCAGTTCTAAAAATAAATAGAAAAAATATTTTGCCTTTTTTGTAGTTTTCGGAAGAAAAAAGGCTACTTTTACATTATTCTTATAGCTACTTGTATTTATAAGGAATATGTGGTTAGCAGTGCTACACCATTACCACCAAAGTGAAGTCTTGCCATTCTGTGCAATCACTACCTCCTTGCATATGTTGCAGATATTTTTTTTTTTGCTCTGTATCCAGAAACCTCAATCCATCAGTATTTTCAATCAGCATATTTCTGTTCTGTTTGGATCTCATCCTGTTGTATAGATTTAAGTTACCCTCTTGCCCCCATTTCCAAAACAATGCATATGATTAAATGGTCACTTCTTTCTTTGCTGCTACAAATGAAGTCAATACAATTTGACTCACTAATTCCTTCCTTTTCCCTTGCTTCTATTCTCCTCTGCATTTAAGTTTCTCACTGCATGGTTGGGGCACTTTGTTTTCTCTTTCCTTCTCTGTGTCTAGGACTAGCTCCTCGGGGCTCTTAGACCAAGCTCATTAGATGGGTTGAGACCCCCTTAAATAATACAGCTTCACTTACACTCCCCATTTCCTCTCATTTTACCTTTCGTCCCCTTGCACAACCTCTTTTCTCTCCCCATGTCACGACTTCTCACCGCTCACTCTCCTGCAAAGGTTTTCTCATCTGTCTGTCTGATTTTCTTTGCGTCGCTTTCTGCTCTCTTCCTCCCTCTTTCCATCTACTTCACACACCTCCCATCTCAAAATGCACGTTTACTGGTTCCTATGGTAACTGAGAGCTGTTGCATAGGGAAAGAATCTTAGTATCTGTTGATGAGCTTCTCTTCCTCCTCTAATTCCCTTCTCTCAATCTCACACAGCCTCTGGTGCTCTTTCTTTCTTGTGTGAATATGTTTGATTTCCATTTAGTAGATGTTATTCCTTAATTTTCCATACCACATATCCTCACTCGGGACGCAAGGGGGTACTGGAGCCAACTATGGGCACCAGGCCGGGGACACCCTGAATTGGTGGCCATCCTATCGCAGGGCACAAGGAGATGGACAACCATTCCCACCCACACTCATTCGTACCTAGAGGCATGTACATCTGGCCTACCATGCATGTTTTTGGGTTGTGGGAGGAAACCGGAGTACATGGAGAAATCCCACGCCAGCTCCGGGAGAACATGCAAACTCCACACAGTAGAAACCCACTTGGGATCGAACCCTTGATCCGAGAAGTATGAGACAAATGCGCTAACCACTCCCACACTGGGAGATTAATGAGCGTTTAATATTTGGATAGCCTTTAAGCATTAGGGTGTCCAAATCTTGCTCACATGAAGACAAGTCAGCTATGATAATATGGATTAATGTGTGTTTATGCACGTGCATATTAATAAATAGTACTAAACGTACTTTGTAAATACCTCTTGCAAGACACATTCTTCAATATTTTGTAACCTAGGTTTGCCTTCAACCTTTTTGTCACAGTGTTAAAATGTTCTTCGCCATCTATTCTGGTGTTGGTATTTGTTTTTTTGTGTTAACACGGCAATAGGATGCACTGGCTTATTATTATGCATCCGTTGTTTTCAATTAATTTAATTACAAAAAACATAGCTTAATGGACTTTTCTTTAAAACAAAGCAACTAATTCAGTTTGTTGTAACAATGTCTGTTTGTTAAAGTATGTGTAAGAGTGTTTTTTACTTTCCTCCCAAGATAACTTTGAGCCCAGGAAAGTTGAAGGCACAATAACAATTTTATTAGCTACTTTTCCTTTGGGAGATGCTGCAACATAACCTTAACACTTTGGGGCATTTTTAGACTTTTCTTTTACTATGTTCTCTTTGCAGCAGAGAACTGAGCGCATGTGTGTTTGTTGGCAGTTGAGCAACCATGAGAAGAATTGTTTCAGTGTGTGTTTCAGAGTGTGTTGTGAGCATGAGTGATCAAAGCCCATTTGTGTGGAGCCTTTTTAGCACCTGAGCCTGAAGCAACACCACTGGGAAATTGTGGGTAGATCAAGAATGCACCTTCAGACCTGGGGGTTAGAATCCCCCATCACAGCAAGAATCAATCTAGAAAATATCAGTCAGCGTGGTGGATGAAGAGGAGCAGAATGAAAGTGCTCTGAAATGACTCTGATGCTTTATGAAGCAAAAAGCAAGAGGGATGGCAAAGAGAGGACCAGGGGCCAACGAGCGCATCTGCTTTTCTTGGAAATTGCTACAAAACCAATTTTAGAGTTTTTTTCCCTCCCCCTTCCCGTGTGTCAGTCTACATATCTACATATTTAGCAAGGACCATGATTCAGGAAGCCCATTCTTATCCAAAGTTGATGACATCTCTCTGCATGTGCTGAGCTCAAATATATAGTTTTTGAAATAAGCTTTTCAGAGCCCATCATATTGAGGGTGCTCTCTACAGCATCACTACACACTACTTGAATTGAGACCACTACATTTCTAAAGTTATTTTGCTTTATAAAGGGAGGTATTGAGACCCCGTTGGAGTAATTGAACATAGTTATCATTTATTTGTTGTTGTGCTGAACATTATAAAGTTAGGAAAATATATGCAAAGGAGAGGCGACCTGAAGCTGCTGTTCTTAAAAATGCATACCAAAACACATTTATGGTCACACCCACTCACATAATAAGGATGTTTTTCAAAATTATTAGAGATGCCACAACTTGTGTGTTTCCCCCTCACTTTAGAGTTGCAATGCCACTGCTTAAGTATGGCCACCCAAACCAAATAACAGGAGACACGGTGAGCTTATCAAAGCTGGTATGTAACCTGACCTTTTGGGGTCACACACAAAATTGTCCCCCTGTCACAAAAAGTGGTTTATGCATTTTCCACACAAATGCGATGGATGGGAATGACGCCTGCTGTGGGGTTTTGTGTAAAAAGACTGAGCAAGTGTGATTGCAGATAAAATATGTGCAAAGCAAGAAATGCCTTGTGGTTGCTTTGGTCGACAGAAAAGTCCCAGTCAGTACTCTGAAGTCTTTATAGTTGCATGCTGCTTGTTAATGTTGAGTTATGCAAACTCTGGTTCAAAGACAGAAGACAAATTTAGAATGTAAATGTACAAATGTCATTAAAAAGCGTATTATTTTTCCAACTTTTCATATTTAACACTGCACCACAGTGATTAGATGGTTGTACCTGTACAGATTGTTGAAATTTTTAATTTACAAACACACTCTTTATTTGATCAAACCCTTTAATTCCCATAGATTTGTGCATGGGCTATACAGGTCCTAATGATATGAGAGTATATATTTTCTTCTTGAAGAGGAAACCAAATGCTGCAACCTAGCTCTAAGGGTTTCTTTGGTTTTTCTGAATTGTGAGAATAAAAGATTGGAGAAGCACCATGTCTGCCAACTCTGAGTGTAATGGGCACATTGCTTCAAGCTACCGAGAAGAGAGGAAAACCAAGGGACATGATTAAAATCTCAAATGCTTTATTGCAAAATGATGTCGCTAAAAGCTACAAAAGCACTACAAAGTCCTTTTATTCGTTTGCCAGAAATAATTGTGGCAGTGTAACTGAATTGAAAATTCCTTGTATCTGGGAAGCTCAGTTTTGAGTCAATGTATTCTTGTTTTTTTTCTTCTTTCTGCCCTTATGGTCTACATGTTCATTTAAAGTAAACTTATTTGGCTTATATGGAATTGGCATGTTCTCCCTGTGCCTGTGTGAGTTTTCTCCGAGGACTTTGCATGTCCTAAACATTCATGAAAGGCTGAATGAACCCTCCACATTGTCCATAGGTAAGAACATGAACATGAATCGTTGTTGGTCTCCTTGTGCTCTTCAATTCACGAGCAACCAGTCCAGGCTGTGCACTCATCTGCTGCTCAAATCCATCTATGATGGGCTTAAGCAGTCCACAAACCTCATGAATATAAGCAGACAATGAATGATATTCCATCACGAAAGGTTTTGCTTTATATTTTTTACCCCAGGCCCAAGATATAGTTATAGTTCCTTTTAGTTATACAACTAAAACAGATTTAAAAAATGAGTAAACAACCCATTAAATGTTTTTTTTTTTTTATTATTCATTTATTTTTGTCTCCAAATTTAATGCAGATGATGTTTAAAGCTGGCTTAAATACCCAGACCCAGTCAAATTGGACTGGCTGCCTGTGTAAAATCGGAATTTGACTCACTAATGCAATTGCATTTTATAGACAGTAACCAATATCTATTTTGTGACCAAAGGCAAGTCCATTACATTGCAATTTGTTGTGGGTAGGAGACGGGAATTGTACAAAACAGTTTTTAAAACATGTTCCAAAGCTGTATGAGAAACATAATTTTGTTGCATAATTAAGTTTACAATCCTTTCTTTCATAATGTAAATGCAAAAAATTGAAAAAGCAAAATTAAAACGGGCGCGACATTAACATTCAATGAGTTTAGTTGAACTTGAAAATCTAGCTGAAGTTTGAAGGTGCAATCATGAGCCACTGGTGGGATAATATGCAGTTTTCAGCAAAATCCCTCAAAACTGAATACATTCTTAAACTGTATAACAAAGTTTTAAAACAAAAGTCACCAGGCTTTGTGGAAACCATCAGTCAAAAGGAGATTATTCTGATGTTGACATTGCTGATTTCTGAAATAATTGGTTTTGAAATCAAATATTGTATACTAGACAAGAGAGCAACAATTTTGCTATCATTTCCTGTTTTTCCTTTGGGTTTCATCTGTGAAAACGACCAACATATAAATAATTGCTTTGATTTGAAAAAAGAAAGAAATGAGTAGTTGTTCGAAGACAACAGCATGTGTTCAAACACAAATCTGAAAAGATCCATTACCATCTGGTTTCGACATGACCAATAAATTCCAAACAAAAACAAAACTTGCTAGGACTGCAACGTCCAAAGTAGAATTTGTCTGCTACGTTTCGAGCTCTTAGTCTTTCTTTTTGTGTTTCTCCAGCTCCGTGTGGTGGACATTATGGTGGATCTGAGGGAGTAGTTTTGTCCCCAAATTACCCTTTAAACTACACCAAGAGACAAATTTGCTCCTACTACATTACAGTTCCTCCACAATTTGGTATGCCTATATCAGAACTTGATAAAGAACTAACACAAAATCCACCCATATACTCTGCACAGTTTATTTCACATGTTCCAATTTCATTCTCTTCTTCTTTATGTTCTCTAGTTGTATTTGGTCAGTTTGCTGTCTTCCAGACTGCGATGAATGACTCAGTGGAGCTATTTGACGGAGCCAATGAGAACTCGCGATTACTGAGTTCTCTGGCGGGATCACATTCAGGTGAGAAATGGTAGATAGAATAGATTGGGTCTTTACATCTTCACTGGGCGCATCTATTCTACTCCCTGACCTTCGAGTACTTAAAGAAAGCTTGCATAAATGTGGTCAATTATTTGGCTTTCCTCTATATGGAAGTTTTAATGGCTTCACAGCTTCATTTTCGAGCCTGTCACAACATATTATTCTTCTGAGTTTCAAAGTTAAAGGAAATATTTTTCTCTGACTTGATTTCCACTTATGACCCACAGTTGAGCAACCCACACAGGCCTTCATTGTGTTGCAGGCTCGTTTTGCTGTCTAGTAGGCTGCATGCTTCTCTCCCGCTGCGCAGCGAGATCGACACTGTCGACAATATTTGCCTCGGATGTCTAAAAAGAGCATATTAAAATGCTTTCAGGAAGTCTCTTTTCCGACCCATTTCTTAACTATCCATTTGAACCTGCCTCTGATTTAGTGCTTTTAAATGTGACTTGACTAACTTGACAACCTTATTTGGAATAGTATTTCATAGTGTAAATTCTTTCATTCTCCAAGCACAATATTATGTCTCAACTTTCGGGAGTACTTTGACTTAGTACAGCCTCCAAAGCATGTGGCTGGGAATGTGCTTTGACAGAGAATGCCTCCAAACAACAAACTACCTAGCTGGCATGAAGATGCTTAGAAATAATTATAATCATCTTTGTTGAACTGAATATATGGAAAGTGGTTCTACCCTTGATCTATCACAATTGTAAGGAAAGCAAACATACTCTCTGAGTGACATACTTTGTATCAGGGGGAAAAAATTGAGAGCCTGCAAAGCAGTTCTATCACAATTGTAAGGAAAGCAAACATACTCTCTGAGTGACATACTTTGTATCAGGGGGAAAAATCCTATGTAAACTGTTTCCACTGGTGAGTAACAGTGGACGTAGAGAATGGCTAGTTTACCAACAGATTTTCAGGAATATTTACGTAGCTAACAAAAAATGGCAGTGTTTTTTAATTTTAGTCTTGATGGGTCATTAGCCAATCTAAAAACCCAATGTTGTATACAATTCAATTTGATGAGATGAAACACATTTTGTTCATTTATAATATAGTACATTATATTTCTTCACGGAAACCTTAGTCTTCTCCGATCACGCGTTTTCGTATGTATTTTTCAAGTGACTTAATGCCTTTATTAATGCATTCATAACTAAAATTTTAACAATCTTAACAACACAACCTTTCTTGATGATCCGGACCTGCTTTAGTGGTTCCTGCATCTCAATGTTTACAACATAATCCCATTCAAATAATTCAGAAACACACCCCCAGAAGATGTTTCTTACTTGTTCCCCCTTTTTAGTTAGTGTTATCAAAATATATTTCATATTGGTATATTTAGTCAGAATCCATTATGGCTTATCTTAGAGACGGCGACAGTGGTGGGGATGCCTCGTTGGGACAAGGCAGGATGGAGCATTACTGTATTTTACATATCTACATTGATACACACATGGAGACATTCATATGTATTTTTAACATTTCAAAATCAAGCTAATTAATAATGCCAAAGTGCAGATATAAGCCACACCCACCTTTGCTTCAGGCCCCATCGAGTAAAGATCCGAATACAGATCATTTAATAGGTTGAATAAAGAAAGTTTTGTACTCGCTCACCCCTAATCTGCACCCTCAGGGCTAATCCCTTGATTTCCTAGAATCCTAGATCCACTCGGCCCCTGATCAATGCTTGTTTTGTATTCCCCAGGAGAGACGTTACCGTTGGCAACTTCCCATCAGATAATGCTACGGTTCAATGCCAAGAGTGGCATACCAGCTAAGGGCTTTCATTTTGTGTACCAAGGTAACTCGAGAAAAGTGTTTCTTTCAAGCTGTAAGAATAATTCAAACAAGTTTTTGAAAATCATTTTTTTTGAACACTGAAATGAATTGCAGATGACTGACAACTGTGGACTGAAATTGAGTCATTAATATAACCTATTTTTATTTTTTCATCTTCTTTTCTTACTTATTTACAACTGAAGCGGTTCCCCGAACAAGCGACAGTCAGTGCAGCTCAGTTCCAGAGCCTCGGTACGGCAGGCGGATCGGGTCAGAATTCTCGGCTGGCTCGGTGATCCGTTTCGAGTGCAGTCCGGGATATCTGCTGAAGGGACCCAGTGCCATCCGGTGCCAGGCTATACCAGGTGCTCTGGCACAGTGGAATTCAACGACACCCAGCTGCATTGGTAAACTCATGAGATACTTTTTGCTGTTCTAGTAAAACAAACAAAAATTTAAAAAAGTTTCAGGAACGATGTATAGTGCATAACATACATATATCCATTGGTGTGGTTACTATATTTTAACCATTCCTTTTTGCGTGTACCACCCCGAACTACATTACAGTCAAAGGGTTCCTTTGATTTGCCCACGGTTGTGTGGAAGGCCTTTATTGCAGTTTTATTGTATCTTGAGAAGTCACGCAAAAACATTTTAAAGCTTTAAAACTTCAGCATATTATTAATCACTACAGTGCAGCAAAATATATGTCTGTAGGAAATCAAACTGTTTAAATCGTCATTTCACTTTATTGAATCACTGGGAATCACCTATTCTCCTCTGTGTCATAGTCATGTTATAGTCGTTTTCTAATTGCCATTTCCTGTACCAATTTTGGTAATAAACTGTCATGAAAAAGCTGCATTGTCTTCTCCCTTGTCTTCAGTTCCCTGCAGTGGGAATCTGACAGAACGCCGTGGTACCATCTTGTCTCCTGGATTTCCGGAGCCCTACCCAAACAGTCTCAACTGTCTGTGGAGAATCCATGTCAGTGAAGGAGCTGGGATCCAGGTAAATATTTGACACTAATCTGTTAACGATATTATATTGCATTAAAAATGTGTATTTCGAATTCTCAACCAAGACCAGATTCCAAAGAATGAAATGTATTGCAGACTATAAGAATGAATGTATAATCACATTACGTTAACAGCAAGTCTTGGAGTTTGTAGTAATTCTAAAATGACCCTGTAGAGGTGTATAATTGATAATTGTTGCTTCACTGACCCTCATATAACATTTGACCTGCACGAACTCTGCTTATAAGTAAGCACCGGCCAACCGACTGCATGATTATTCTTAGCCAGAACAAGGCTAAACCTACAGCTATTCAGTTAATGTAGAAAACAGCTGGATGGATGGAAAGTGTAAGTACGCTTACCGACCTTGTTATACCAAGAGAGTTCAATGTTGTATTCATGCTTACTATTTACATCCTGTGAACACTTCCTTCAGTGAAAATGCTTTTGTTTCCAAATGTATTCAACTATTGTGTGCGAACACCGGCATGGCAAATTTCTTTTATTTTTATAATTTGCCTTTTAGATTCAAGTGGTGACATTTGCAACTGAGCACAACTGGGATTCCCTGGAGATCTACGATGGGGGAGACATGACGGCTCCTAAATTAGGGTCATTTTCTGGTATGACAATATGCTCACGCATACACACACAGGCCGAGGTCTATGATATATGGGATATGGCAGCTCCCAAACTACAGCTGCATGCGTGTGGACAGACAGTGAAGATAAATGATGAATTAGCTTTGACAGTTATTAATCTATGAGCTCACACATGCACACTCATAACATTACACACCAGAGATATATAATGGATGAGTTGTAATATCAAGAAATCTGATATTTTCTTAATATCTTTTTTGATGCTTTAAGCTCTGGCATCAGCCTGCATGCGGGGTCAGGGAGTGAGAGTAGGGGGGCAGGGAAGAAAGAGCAAAGAAGAGCGAGTGAAAAAAAACATACTCCTACTTGAAGTGAAGCCTGGAAGGAGGTGGGGGGCTATGGGGTGACGAATGTTCTAACCTTTACAATTTCCCAGCGGTGTGTCCCCTGTGACCTGCCCCAAGCACATACCTGTCACACACCTATCACACATAAAGCATGCCGCCCACTGGGTAGCACACACTTATACAGATACAGGGTGACTGCACCCTTTCTCACAATTCTCACAAGGGATTGGTATATTGATTTTTACAACAGAGCATAAGGGCTCATCAAAATTCCCTCCTATAGGTACAATCAAGTGTTGAAGTCCTGTAGCAGGTCAGAGGTTACTGGAGTTCCCTGCTGGGGTTGGGATCTAAGGACTGTAGACAAGAATCACACGTTTTGTAAAAATAATCTACACTCTCACCTGTCATGGTAATCTTCAAGAATGCTATCAAAAAATGTTTAGGTGTAAAAATTTTATTGGGAACAGTAATCCACCTCCATAAAGGATGGTTCGTTCTAGTGTGTCCAATATTTGTTCATTATGTAAATCCTGTTTACAGGTCTTTTATGAAGTGATGTGTGAGACTTCCCTATTTAATTTTTTGTATACAATGTCCAGACTTACTCAAGAATAAACAGATAATCAATCAGTCAAGTCTTTTCATCATGAATCCTTTTTTTAAAAACGTTATTTTCCTTTTTTTTTTAAACCTTTTTTTCCCTTTTTTTGTAGGAACTACAGCTCCTGCCCTCCTTAACTCAACATCCAATCAGCTTCTCTTGCATTTTCAGAGTGATATTAGTGTTGTGGCTGCAGGCTTTCACCTTGAATACAAAAGTAAGTTAAAGCTTTCAAAATACATGGAATTATTAAGATGACTGATAACCTGCAAAATAACATACTATCTGCTAATGGAAAACAAAGCATGCTTTAAATGTAGGACCATTATTAACAGAAAGGGTCCATGCACTTAAACAGCCACAGACGGACATTCAAAGTGGTAACAGTTAATATATAAACATAATTAGACACGTACACACCTGTCAGTTCGTGGCTATGCTTTCCAGGTCACTGTAGTTCTTTTGGGTTAAAATCATTTCTAGATAAATGAACATGTCCCCTTTTGTAAGTTAGTATTTTTGCCTGTCTGTCCGAATGTATTTGTGTCTGTTACTCACTTCCGAATCGTTTTTCACTTGATTGCCTGTGTTTTTGTTGGCTGCTTTTGCGTTGACTAAACACACACTGGAAAAGAGTTTACTGTGTGTTGTTTTAATAGATAGAATTAAATGTGCTAAATATTTTTATTCTACTGGCTCGTTGCTGGTTTGAAATAATCAAATCATATGGATAAGTGGGAAAGATCAACATGGCATTGCTAATGTTACACAGAACAAACAACAATTTAAAAAGTTAGTATAACTGGTACCATACAGGCGGCCCGGTGGGCAAGTGGTTAGCCCCTCGGCCTCACAGTTCTGAGATTCATGGTTAAATCCCAGGTCTGGACTTTCCTGTGTGGAGTTTCCATGTTCGCCCTGGGCTTCCGTCGGTTTTCTCAGGGTACTCCGGTTTCCTCCCAAATCCCAAAAACCAGCATACTAGGCTAGTTGAACACTAAATCAAAAACTGTCCTCATAAAAATTTAAAAGGCAATAAGAGAATGATTTGCTCAATCTGCTACACATTTGATGTAGTGTTAGCTTTTACCGAATGTGCAGGTGTGTAAATAACTTCACAGAGCGGTGGACAAAGTTCAACAACCGTCTGGGTTGGTAAATGTGGCGTCAGACATTTTGCATTTGTCTATTTTGCTTTGGAATAGGAGTTCTTAAATGCAAAATGGATTACTCTGTCTATGGCAGAACACAGCATGGCTGTGATCGTCTCCAAGAATGAGGCGCTCGCAATGGTTTTCTTCAAGGAGTTACAGCAGCAGATGTAACACAGTATGTCTCCAAGTCTTCAAGTCGAATCAGGTTGTTGAGTCTTGAGTCATCACCTTCAAAGTTAAGCTGTTATGAGTCTTGAGCCATTGCCTCCCGAGTCTTGGAACCTCCCGGCCCAAGCGAGTCAAGTCCAAATCTGTAATTTTTGTTTCTTAAGTCTGAGTCAAGTTGCATACACCCTGAATTGGTGGCCAGCCAATCACAGGGCACAAGGAGACAAACAACCATTCACGCTCACTCTCACACCTAGGGGCAATTTAGAGTGTCCAATCAGCCTACAATGGATGTCTTTGTAATGTGGGTGGAAACCGGAGTACCCGGAGAAAACCCATGCAGGCCCGGCGAGAACATGCAAACTCCAAAAAGGTGAACCGCCCTGGATTTGAACCCAGGTCCGCCACGGTGAGGCCGTCGCGCTAACAATTCAGCCGCCGGGCCGCTGTAAGTTATATAAGTACGGGAAATCTTTGAATATTAATGTTCCTTTTGTTTCTTTTTTTAACAACTGAAGGGTCTTTGTAGTAAATCTTGTCAAATTTCACTAAACTGCTGACACTGTCTTGCTGTTGCCGAACGCCTCTCGAGGGTTGCTTTTGTCACTGTGTCAGCATTTTAAATGGTATCACAGCTTATGTTCCTCTGTAGGGAGAGAGCGAGAGCACAAAAAGAGGCATGGTCAATCAAATGGACTAGTTTCATTGATAAGTTATCTTGACTGATCGTTGATGCACCGATGCAACTAATAATGCACCGAGTGTGAAAGTTGAGCTTCATCAGGCATAAGATTCCTTCACACCGTGTTTGTAGACGAGCGTGCTCCCAAATGTCAGCATACATAAATGAGCCATGTGTTTGCGTGTGGATGCATGTGCATAGATGCGTGTACGGGTTTGTCTTGTGCTGTTTGAGCACTGCAGGATAACATTGTTTTGCTTGTAGGCAGGTAGATGATAAACAAACAAGTCCAGACACACATATACTTAAAGACTTGTGTGCACATTCTGGCACACACAAGCATTCTCTCTTTACTTCCTTTTTCTGCTCCTGCTCCAGTGTTGCCATAGTAACCACTTAGTTCAGGGCCTTCAGTCTCCTGCAGAAGTTTAGGATTGAAATACAAACAAATTGAGGATTCTCTCTCGCACTCTTGCTCTCTCTCACACAGACAATGCATGACAAGGTATCTGCTGTCAAGCTGAATGTGTATAACTTTTATTGTTTTGGGGATGTAAAGTAACTCGTCACTTCACCTATATCATCCATTCATTCATTTTCTGAACTGCTTCTCGTCACATGGTTCAGGACACCCTGAATCAGTGTCCAGCCAATCGCAGGGCACAATGAGACAGACAAGCATTCACACTCACACTCATACCTAGGCCTAATTCAAAGTGTTCCCAGAACTGTGAGGCTGTGAGGAACATATGGATATGTCTCATCTCATCTTCATTATCCAAGGTCATGTGGCGGCGACAGCAGTTTCAGCAAGGAAGTCCAGCCTTTCCTCTACCCAGTCACTTCATCCAGCTCTTCCGGGAGGTTGCCAAGACATAGTCTCCCCAGCCTCTCCTGGGTCAGCCTGTGGCCTCCTCCCGGAGGGACTTCACTCTCCCTCCCCTGACCCGCAGAGGGCATGCCATCTTTTTCTGACTGAGGCCCACCAATTTACAACATTCCGAGTCGAGATAAGCAGCGTCCCCATCCCCACGGTATTGATGGTGCGCTCCTTTCCCCTGAAACGTTGGATGGTGGAACAAAATTTCCTCGAAGCCGTCCAGAAGTTATACTACATGGCTTCACCAAAGTCCTTCCATGTCGGGGTTTTTGCTTCAGAGACCACCAGAGCTGCGTGCCGCTTGGCCAACCGGTCGGTACTCATCAGCTGCCCTCAAATCCCGCAGGCCAAAAAGTTCCCAGTAGGACTGCCTCTTCAGCCTGACAGCATCCCTTACCACCGGTGTCTCCCAGCGGGTTCTGGGATTGCCGCCACAATAGGCACTGCGCGCCTTGCAGCAACAGCTCCAGTCAGCCGCTTTGACAATAGAGGCACGAAACATGGTCCAATCAGACTCAATCTCACCCGCCTCTCCCTGGACATGAGGGAAGCTTCGTTGGAGGTGGGAGTTGAATGTGCTTTTGACGGGGGACTCTGCCAGCTATTCCAGCAGACCCTCACAAGACATTTGGGTCTGCGGAGCCGGACCGATATTCTCCCCACAATCGGGGCCAACTCATCACAATGTGGTGATCAGTTTTACCCGATTGTACAAAATATGCGGCCGCAAGTACCAGGAAGTCATTCATCGAACTGCGGCCTAGAGCGTCCTGGTGCCAAGTGCGCATATGGACACCTTTGTGCTTGAGCAAGGTGTTCATTATTGTCAATCCACGGTGAGCAGTGAAGTCCAACATTAGAACACGGTCGGATTCTGCTCAGGGCGACCATTCTTCCCAATCACATCCTTTCAGGTCTCCCTGTTATTGCCCACGTGAGCATTGAAGTCCCCCAGCAGAATAAGGGAGTCCCCAGATAGACTGGAGTAGAATAGAATAAAATATGTAACAGTGCAAATAGATATAAATAATATATGAAAAAAAACATTCATTAGTCTTTGTGAAATCAGCCTAATGAGTCACAGTAGCTGTGAAATTATTTTTTGTTTGTCTGTTTGTGACTGGTGTCTGCTGATTGTGAGAATGTTACCTTGTTACTGTACTATGCAGCGTTAAATTCATTTTTTAACCTCACCTTTTTGCAGCGGTTGGTCTGACGACTTGTCCAGAGCCGATGATTCCAGCGAATGGCATAAAAACAGGGGACAGACACATGGTCAACGAGGTGGTGGCCTTTACCTGTGAGCCTGGTTACACCTTACAGGTAACATGTGCACCCATGCCATCAGACTTTATAATTAATTGGTATACTTGGCAAAAAAATGACTGAATGTTTTTTTCCACTTTGAATTTGCTTCCAGGGTCATTCACATATTTCCTGCATGCCGGGAACTGTGCGCCGGTGGAACTACCCACCCCCTCTTTGTATAGGTAAACACACCTGCAGGCACACACATATAGAATCATATGTTGCTCTTCATCTCAGATAAAAGGTACAAATGTGTTTGAAAAAAAAAACAGTTGTCTGCAGTCATCAAAAGCTACTAGCATTGAGGCAGAATGATTTTCAGTGAGAGACAGAGGCTCTATGGAAACAGTTTTGTGCCATAAGCCAAAGCTTCTGAAGTTGTAATTGATTGCTTGGTGTTTGTGTTATGACCCTGATACATTCCTTCTTGGTGAAAGCTCGTAGCAGGGCAATTCCATTTAAACTCAACCTTAATGGACTAAGGACTGCATTTTAGCTGAGTTATGAAGCTCATTTTGCTTCAATGTGTTTGTTTATCATAGGCATCACTCTGCCGAGGCACTACAACCACGGATGTTTTTTGCCCTGCAAAAAAATTACAATTTTACTTGAACTTTATACATGATGTGCAACCTATATACTGAAGTGAAACGTGATAGGATTCTCAATTGTCCCAACCGTAACACTAATACTCATTTTTTTAAATACAAATGTCTCTGGGTTACTTAAGGGAAAAACAACTATATCGTGAATGTAAAATGTGTCCTTTTTTCACTGTCACCTGCCTATCAATTGCTAGAGGCTTTTTCTCCCCTCACCATTTTTTTTCATTCTCGTTTATTTTCACGGTGGCCCATGGGCCGAGTGATTACTGCGTTGGCCTCACACTTCTGGGGTCGAGGGTTCGATCCCAGGTCGGTCCACACAGTTTGCATGTTCTCCATGGGCTTGTGTGGGTTTTCTCCGGGTACTCTGGTTTTCTCCCACATATCCAAAACATGCAGGGTAGGCTGGTTGAAGACTATGGATTGCCCCCAGGTATGAGTCTAAGGGTGAATGGTTGTCCCTCTCCTTGTGCCCTGCGATTGGCTGGCCACCGATTTAGGGTGTCCTCCGCCTGGTGACCATAGTTTCCTGAGATAGGCTCCAGCACCCCGGGTACCCTTGTGAGGATAAGCAGTTCAGAAAATGAATGAATGTTTTTTTTTATTTCATGATGTTCATGTTGATGCATGTGTTCTCACTTAACACTACCTCTGCTTTCTCTCATCCTCTAAGCTCGTTGTGGCGGAGTCTTGTCTGAGGTTACTGGCGTGGTCCTGAGTCCGGGTTTCCCAGGCAACTACCCTGGCAACCTGGACTGCACCTGGCAAATTATTTTGCCAACAGGATATGGTAAGTATTATGTGCTTCGTGATTATTTCTTCAGAGGATGAAACAGTGTCGGTCGCATGCTTTGACTGTGTGAAAGAAATATGCTTGGTCCAGGAAAGTAAACAAAATGTTTGCTGTATAAGTTTAACTTTTAACTGATAATACCATATTTAATTTTGAAATACACCCATTGTTTTCTGTTTTTTTTAATTAATTGTTGTTGTTTTTTAATACCAGGAGCACATATTCGATTCCATAATTTTTCCTCGGAAGACAATCATGACTTCCTAGAGGTCAGATCAGGGCTACAGCACAGCTCGGCTCTTATTGGACAGTTCACTGGTTCACAAATCCCACTTCCACTTTTAAGTACTACCCACCAGACCATCCTTCACTTTTACAGTGACCATTCAGAGAACAGGAAGGGCTTCAAACTTACTTATCAAGGTGAGTTCGCCTTTGATTGTTAACAAATCAAATATATCGGTAATTGGTTGATGTCCACTTCTCCAAGAAGCGTCCTCTATGTTTAACTGTTGGGGGAAAAAACAAAAGAAAAAAAACACCGTAGACATATATTAAATGTCACTCTACTGTGTTTAAGGAGTCCTAAATTATAAAATAATACATACATTTAGAGCAAAAACACACAATTTATTATGAATGATTAAAATCTAAATGCAGTGGCCAACTATAACTAATGCAGAGTATTATGAAAGGTTTGCCTTTATCAGATAGCAAATACAATTGTTCTTTCTAAAGAATCTTGAAGCATTGATCTAATTATTAAAAAAGAGAAATAAGGCCAGCAAAGTGCCAATGAGGATCTGACATCTTCTCTACTTCACTTTTACCCCTGTATTCCTCTTTAAGAACAGAAAACATGTGAATAGGTCTTCTAACCAACAAACCTGGCTTGCCAAAGCACTCAAGCTACATTTACATGCATAAGATAATTGCCCCCGTTTTCACCCTAATTTGCATCGGTCAAGTCTTGTCACTTTGATTCATGTCACTGTTAACCCCCATTCATGGTCTTTACTCCCAGTAATCGTCCCGACAGTAAAGAGCCAATCATAGTATTTGTATTTATAGGTATTTGGTAAGCCGCAAAAAAATTACAATCGGATGTTTTGGTCATCTGTTCATTAATTCTCTTTGATAAAATAGGTTTATTTTAAGCCCGTCCTCTTAATGTCTATACCATAAAAAATATACACTTTATAAAACTGCTATGTACATTGTTTTCGACACTGAAAAGCTTTGTTTTGATTCTGTGTTCACAAAGGATGGCCTGGCTTCCACCATCACCCAAATACTAGATCAGTTTTTTGTGTTCTTCCAGGTTGCTACAGCTCTATAGCCTATGTAAACTAAGTTGCTACCATGCTCACATTCATTATTAACAATGTCGTGTGCCAATAGAGCAAATAAATCTCATTCCAAATGTCAAATCAGTCATGACAAGATCAGCAACAAAACAATGATATGCAATGGCGATGCCTTCAAACAACAGCGACAACTGTTTATGTACTTTGTAGTTTCAGTACGGTAAATTAACAATACATTGTATAGCATCTGGGTCCATTGTGCATGTGTTTGTTTATTTGTTTCCATCATATTGTGTTTGAATATTTAAAGTAATTTATTTTATGGTCTTCTTTAATGTCTGTTTGTAGCATACCAACTTCAAAACTGCCAAGATCCTTCATCCTTTAGCAATGGAGACATCATTAACAGTGACTACAGTGCTGGACGGTCAATAACATTCCTATGTTATCCTGGCTATGTTTTGATTGGACACCCTGTTCTAACCTGTCAGCATGGGATCAATCGAAAGTGGAATCATCCATTCCCCCGCTGTGAAGGTAATGATTACATACATTGACATACATTCATACACGCATAAATGCATACATATATTTTACATTTTTCAGGTAATGATGGGCAACAGAATTAGACGCGGTCCAAATGATTATTAATGAATATGGCGAATCACAGCAGCACCTTACCTGAGTAGTTAGCCTGTCCATCTCACAGTTCTGAGATTCAAGGTTCAATCTTGGGCTCTGGCATTCCTGTGTCCCGTTTGCATGTTAGCACAGTGTCTGCGTGCGTTTTTTTTCTGGGAGCTCCACTTTCCTCTCAAAAGCATGCATGGTAGGCGGATTGAACACTGCAGCTACACTATAAGTGTGTACGAGAACAGTTGCTTGTGTAAGAGAAACAATTCAGGGGATACCCTGCTTAATTAGCTGCGATAGGCTTTAGCACCCTTGTGAGTGTAAGTGGCATGGAAGTTGGAGAAACACTCCTACATTTTTTATTCTATTTTCTTATACTGAGCATACTTATTCTATCCTGGAAGATTTGTGACCTTGCAAAGATCTTAACAGATGAAGCTTTACATCCCACATCCGCTGTCATGTTGTTCTGGCTTAGGTTAAATGCCTAACCCAGGGGTCGTCTTTAGCATTGCTCTAGTGGCTTCCTGAAATGTTTTCAAAAATGTTTGAAAATGAAGGAGAGTATGCTAATAAAGGTACATACAGCATGTGTTGTGGTGGCTTTTAATTTTTTGGCGGTTCCAGCCATTTGTTTTTTTCGTCCAATATGGCTCTTTCAACATTTTGGGTTGCCGACCCCTTACCTAACACCAGCGCACTCATTTTGTTTCAGCTGTTTCTAACAACAGTTAATATAATTAGATATCCATCAACTACCAAATTTTAATTGATTGTTGTTCCTATTGCTCCTTAAAAGAGCAAAAATAATATTTTATCATTTTGCCATTACAGCCCCTTGTGGATATAATGTGACAGCGGAAAACGGAACCATTTATTCGCCTCAGTACCCCAATGAATACCCCAATTCCCAAGACTGTAGTTGGCTCATCATCGTTCCCCATGGACATGGAGTTTACATCAACTTCACCCTGTTGCAGACTGAGCCTGTCACTGATTACATTGCTGTATGGTAAGCTTGGAACTAATGTAATAGAAAAGTTTTTACTTATAATATAAATATGTCAGTTGCTTGATTTGTGGATGAAAATGTATTCCTATCTTTGTTTTAAATACAGGAATTAACAATGGTAGAACCGCAATATAGTATCATACGGTGATATGGATTTCCTTCATATATAACATAATACCTTACAGATATACACATTTGACAAGCCTTAAACATGATATATTACAGCTCAATGGCACATTTATTTGTCTGGATATTCCAGGTGGAAGTGTATGAAATGCCAATGATATGAGTATATGAGGCTTATTGTGCAGGATGTGCTTTTGGGGATTTGCAGGCTCCTAACTACACAATTTTTTGATACATATGCTGGTTTATGTAAACCCAAGCTGTATTGTAGCTGTAATGACATTCAATGTACCAAGATTGTCATACAGAGTATGAGAGAGCAATGCATTTACAATGGGACCTCTGACCAATTTAATCTGAATCAGTGGACCGACCATGGCAGAGCCCAGGGAGGGCTTGGTAACTCTGGTTGTAATAATCAGATTCATTGGGGAGAGGGCAATGTAATGAAAAGAGCGCTGGATCCGTACTCCCAAATCCATTGGGATTTGCCTGTATCTGACAAGTTTGGGTCACCTTTAGAGAATATTCTCACTTACTAGTTGCACGTTGGATCCCCGTTGGTGTATTTCGATTGAAACTAAGCCAAGTGGAATCGGTCTGACCACTCCAAAATGAAGGCATGATAGTTCAGTTTCTGCCACTTTAAACGTCATACATCCACCATGCCGTTGGTGAGTGCTTGCTATCATATTGTTCTGATGTTCAGAGTGTGATACCTGTGCTTGCGGGATACTGCACTGAACCTATATAGTCCCTTGCTGACCTTGAAGTGTACCAGAATAGTATGTAGTTGATAACAAAACATTGGTAAAAACAGGAAAAACAATTGCAATATGAAATATTGTCATTGCCTCAATATATTAAATGCCAAGCAAAATCCACATGCATTGATATGACATTGGAAAAAAACATGCTTGTATCTATTGTCTATGCTTCTGTTTCTGCTCCCCTGAGAGTGTCATAAACATTAAAAAGTTAGAGGTTGCATTTTTTGATCCAGCCAAAACATTCCTGAAGGCCTCAAAAGGTTGAAGGTGCTTTGCTTACTCAAGGACTGGACATGGTGCTATGTTTAATGAATGGAAAACACTCAATCAAATCAACAACAGTATGACTTCTGAAAAAATATGCAATATTGCAGGTCCTGACCTCAATCTGGTAGAGATGCTGCAACATCTTCCAACTTGGAAATTTTACAAAATTTGAAGGGTTTTTATTTTTCCCCCTCACTGTGTTTAAGGATGGTTTTCTTTAAATTGTGTGAATCACACGATGTAAAAAAAAAAAGTACTGCTCTCATCTCCAACTTTATATTGCTTTTCTAACCAGTCCTTTTTTTAGCATCTATACAGTCTTTTCCCTTCAACAGTCCGCTTTTGTTCCATGTTCTCATTAATCATACTAGCGCCGAATGCCACGTCTGGTACACTGTCGTGTTCTTTATATTTCACCAATTTGTGCTTTTGGGCCCCACATACCCATTTATTCATGGGTAAGGGTAGCAGCAAATGTCAGAGGATGTTGCCAAACTTACCCTGTTGTTTTTTGCTTTCTGCTCAGTGACACTACTAGACATCACTGGGCGATAGTTTGAGATTATTTGAATGCACAGACAGTGAAATAGGATAAAATAATACCAAACATTCATTACGGGCATTAATAATGTTGTATGTGTCTTGTTATTTTTAATTACTGGTATTGTTTCAATTACATTAATTTTATTTCCAGATTTCGTGATGGCCATTCCCAAAGTTTAAATGTAGTACACTTTATCTATTTCACAAATTGTTTTGAATCATTGGTCTGCTGGAACTGGTGTTCCATTCAGTGTTTAATTTAAAGTTATTTCAAATAATCTAAACTATGGCTATTTTGACTTCCCACTATTATGCAAATTTTACTGCCATAAGAAGGTTTCTATCCATTGATCTAGCATGGCAATTGTGCTTAAGATATTTCACCTTGCATTCTTCTGAGCCAGAAAAGATGACAGTTTTGATGTATTGCAGTATGGTAATATTCCACTGATATTTCACATTTGAATCTTTCCTTATAGCGAGCATTGTTGACACAGTTCCAAATTCTTAACATATACACTTTCCATATCTGGAAAGGACATCGGTTTACATTGAAAGTCATTTTTTAGAGCTACCTTGTGGATGCATTCATCTAACTGCCTTGTTAATGTTTGGAAATAGCTTGAATTTGAAAGAAGACATGAAATATGTGCAAGTATTATACCTGTTAATATTTGGAGTCAGTTTATGTTAAAACAAGCTCAGACCTAACTACCATAATATCTTATCACATGAACTACCTTGAAGAAATGCACCGATAAAAAATAATTGAACCACCAGCTCCAGTTTTTATTGAGCTAAAGGAGAATTTCTGCAATTTTCAAAATCAAGCTTGAATTATTGGGACAAGACAACAACAATATTCAATTACATTTTTGGAAATTATATTATGGCCGTGTTTTTTGGCAGACGTGTTAAAAACCACTCAACAGACTAGACGCAGTTGTACTTAAATAGACATATAGCAAATTTTGATTAATTTAATAACTTTCAACACCTACGGAGAACCTTGAATTATTGACGAGCCAAGAGATCCCAGGCACTCTTTTTAAATTAAAATTTTACAGCCCGTGTTTAATCCAAATGCAAGCTCATTAAATACACAAAAAGGTGCATTGAGGAACTTTACAAAATGTAACCTTTCAACAACATTCAATATTTAATGAACTAAGTTAAGCCTTTAATCCAAGGGCTTTATTCAGTGTACTTGTTTTGCCAAAGGGTGAAAATGAAAACAAAAGCGCCACAAAATAAATCATTGGCACTCCAGGCATAGTTGAACATTAACTATGTAATAACTTCTCATTTATTGATTGACTTCTCTTCAAAACAAGATGTGAATTATGCCATTTTGATGCGGTAATTACAGTGTTTAAATTCGACAGCAAATCCAGATCAAGCACAGAAAATTTTAATAAAAAAAAGCATCTGGTAATAATTGCAGTGTCATTTTATGATTTTAGCTTGTATAGACAGAGTGATGATATAAATGGTGGTAAGATGGATATTAATTAAGACACCTTAATATAGCCCTGTAACAAACAGTCTTCTGTTTGTGGAGTAGGATTGAAGTATTTTTGTAATCCCACGCGTCCTTGTGCAGGGATGGTCCAGATGCAACCAGTCCTCAGTTGGGTGTCTTCAGTGGTAACACAGCATTAGAGTCGGCCTACAGTTCCAGCTCCACCGTTCTGATCCGCTTTCACTCTGACTTTTCAACTGGTGGATTCTTCATTCTCAACTTTCATGGTACACAAAAACTCATTAATGATTTGTTTTTCAGACCTTCCTTTTCTATCTCAAAGATACCTGAGAAAACCAGAAAAAAGAGAAATGGAAATGAGAAGCAGTTCTGAATTGAGGGTCTTTATTAGTGTGGTGAAAGATTTGAATATTAAATCTTTTATTAGTGGTGGAACAATGGCAAAATTTATCATCAAACATTCACAGTGTTTGCTAGCATGCAATTTGAATCATCACATTTTCTGCGCGTGATGATGGTGCTGAGCAAAAGGAGCATGCTGGGTTGGTTTATAACTTTGTATGCTCGCACATATAAATGGAATATTAATATTAACCCAAGTACTGATGGGATATGCCATGGTCAGTTTGAACTTAATTCAATTTGATACATTTGGGGTTGAACAAATTCGGTCCAAATATCTCATTTTCAACCCTTCAATTATCTTCGAAAAAGGGATGTATGCTGTCCACACATCCAAAGCTCATAAAACTAACCTGCTATAAAAATGGGTGTATTTTGTGCGTCCTCCTGCGACTTTTACTGGGAACTTGTTTTTTTTCTTTCCAGCCTATCGTTTGAAGAAATGTCCTCCTCCCCCTGTAGTGGAGAATGCTGAGGTCATCTATGAAGATGAAGACTTCCTAATAGGTATTAATTCTCTCTTCCTCTTTCTCCACACATATAATATATTTATTTGTACACTCAAATACACCAATCGAGCATGGACCTTGATTTTGATCAAATCATTAGTGTTGTGGCGGGTGCTGGAGCCTATCCCAGCCGACTCCGGGCCAGAGGCCGGGGAAACCCTGAATCAGTGACCAGCCAATCGCAGGGCACAAGGAGACGGACAACCATTCACGCTCACACTCATACCTAGGAGCAATTTAGAGTGTCCAATCAGCCATGCATGTTTTTTGGAATGTGGGAGGAAACCGGAGTACCTGGAGGAAACCCACGCAGGCCCAGGGAGAACATGCAAACTCCACACAGGGAGACCGACCTGGACTTGAACTCAGGACCCCAGAGCTGTGAGGCCGACGTGCTAACCACTCGCTCCACCGGGCCACCCTAATCAAATGTATATATATTTTTTAAATACTTACATTTCAATGTCTTTATTTGCACTCAGCATTACGTTGTATAATGTGTTCATGACCTCTTTAATCTTTTAAATGTCATTTTCAAAATAAACTGGGACTAAATATTTTTCTTTCTGTCAGTAATATGCAGTTTCTTTTGTGGAAAAATATGTCATCAATGAAGGCATTGCATCTGCATCCATACCTTTTCATTGATGCCACACATTGGATTGTGTAGCAAACCTTAACCAATGCGCCTCAATGCATTTCAGAATTCAATAAAATTTTTGGCAGCAAACTGAAGCCCGTCACTAGTCAACATTTGAACATCTACCCGCTATTGTGGTGTTTTCATTGGCACCTGTGCTTTTCTCCATCGATTAGATATTCCTTTTCATCTAGTTTTCCCAACATACACACATGACAAAACAACATATATGAGCAAAGATACAATTAATCTAAAAAAAATAACTTTAATTTTGAGCTCATGAATTTAAAAAAAAATTAACCCGGCAGTTGTTTTGGAAATTTCATTGCTCGTGGTATGCACTAACCTAATCGTTACATTTGTGGACTTGCTGGAATCATTCATTAACAAGATGTAATATTTTTAGGGGATATTGTGGCTTATCGATGTCTCCCTGGATACACACTTGTTGGAAAAGCGGAGCTCATGTGCACACTCAACTCCCATTTACTGTTTGAAGCCCCACCACCAACATGTCAAGGTAAGGCAGCATGCAGAATGACTTGTAAATCATTTCTTTAATGTATGCACACAAAAAAAGGAATAATCAGACTACACTGAAAAAGGTACTTTACAGATGACCCATTTAAAATACCAAGCAATTCTATTTTAATGCAGAACTATATTTTATTAACAAACTGTAATATTAATGTAAACCTATACTTCTTTAAAATGGGGACTTGTCCAAGATAAACTTACGATAAAGTTTGGAAAAAAATGGAATGTTACAGGAACATCATTAATTTGTTTTAAATTGTGTGTAAATATTTGTGAGTGCTACTGGAAAACAACTACACACATTGTTTTACATTATCATTTGTACACAACATTTATATTCCACTTCATTATTCACAGAGGGTAAATCAACATTTACTCACATGAGGTTATTTTGTATTCCAAAAAAGTAATATTTCTCTTTAATGTTTCAAATGTGGGCGAGAAGTCATCAGCTTTCTCAAATGTTTTTTGTGTCATTAATGTGTGTTGAACGAAAAGATTAAAAAGGAACACAGCAGCATCGGCAGCTTGACCCCGGAAATAAATTTGGTGCAGATCGTGAACTTTGTAAAACAAGTTTCCGTTACCGCTGAGGAGCTCAGTCTGTACCAATGCTGTGTTCTTTCTGTATAACAGTGTGGAACAGTATGCTCTTGCCATGGCATTATGCAACTTAAGTGCTCCGGAAGCCCAATCGAATTTTATTACTTCTTTATGTGAAAGTTGGCCTTTGTAATTGTTATTGCACATAGAAATGAATTATTGTATGTAGTCAAGGATTAAGTACATTAAGACTGCTTCCACACATTCTACACAATACACAAAAGTTTGATTTTTTCAATGCTTCATAAAATGGATGTTTATACTTATATTTTCCAGCCCAATGTCCAGCCAATGAGGACCGGTCTTCTTCATCAGGAATTATTTTAAGTCCTATGTTCCCCAGCAACTACCCAAACAGCCAGACATGCTCCTGGCTACTACGTGTTTTTACAGGTGCACTTGGCAAAGTACCATAGACTCTTAAAAAAATGGTGGACAAACAAACACTAGATGTCACTCAGCGTTTGGATGTGTTTTGAGAGATCATCGCATTCAATTCAACTTGTCACTGTTAAGACCAAAAAGAATAAATGAATAGAAATGAAAACACAAGTAAAGGATACATAACAGTTATGTTTAAATCAGCAAAATGTTACAATTAAAATAAATCAAAATTGAAACTTAAAACATAAAATGATTTAAAGGAGCTAAACATTTGATCTTACCAGATCTTCAGGTCATTCTACAGTTGAGGAGTATAACAACCAAGTAAGAATATAACCATGCAAATGGCCACGCTGGAGTCTATATCATAGGCCGGCAACACAGAAAGGCACAAGTTGCATGGATGAGTGTATAAACACAAGCCAGCGCCTCAATTTTTTTTTTAAATAGATTCTGACTTGACAACTGTCACAAAATAATGACGTTGACATACAGAACAAATTCTGTTTTAAAAATAAGCCTCCAGTGGTACTTCCCATTATGCAGTGATGTAAAACACTTCTGGAGACTTATTTCCGCACACAGGAGGTTGCCCCTGGTGTATTACGCATTTGATTAATACTAATTTGCTAATATACAGCTACAACTATGAGTGAGATTGAGTCAATGCTACATTTGCAATGACCACAGTGCATACAGCCAGAGAGGTCTTTATGCAGATAGCTATATGTCCCGTCTTGCAAATGTGTTTTTAATAACTATCCCTGATCATTTTGTAGCGAACCAAAGCAGTTAGTGTCTATGGTGTACCCCATGTGGTCTGTTGAAATATATGTTCTGCTTGATGGGGTGGTTATCTGACAATTGTCTTATATCTTAGGTTACATCATCAATATCTACGTTGAGATGTTCCACAGTGAAAAGCAATTTGACGAGCTGGAAATTTTCGACGGTAATCTTTTTTAAACTGATACACGCAAACTAATGTGTATTTACACATACTGTCTTGCTTCCCTAACTTTCATTTTTTTATGAAGATTATGATTGCAAATAAGATTCATAATTGTTAGTTCTTATTTGTATTGTGCAAAATTTCCCATGTGGATTTAAAAATCTATTATTTAACAAATACAATCTAAAAGTTTGCAAAGCACATTTGTGTTAATGAGAGTTTCTGTTTGTATTTTATAGAGGTTTCAGAATTTTTATATGTTTACAAATGTGCTTTATTGTCACCACACAAGCTAATATTGTATGGAAAAGTACCACACAAAACAATGTCATATCATATCTCTGTTATGTTTCATGTTCTGTTGTTGGTGCATATGACATTAGTAAACCAAAAATTACTCTTCCAAAAAGCCATATTTGCAGATTTGTGATACGAGAACAAAGTTTTAAGTGTTGGTAAATGGTCCAAGTTTTGCATACTACATGAATAAATCATTGCAAAGCAAGGTAACAAAAAAAATGCATTCGTAGTAATAATAGGTAAATTGAATTTAAACATACTTGATGGCTTCCATCATCTTTTTGGTTTGCACCATCCAACACAGTTATTATTAGTATAGGATTAAGGGAATAATGGAATCACTACCTGGGTGAAAAAACTAATTATGCAGTCATCCATGCAATGCAGAATGTAGGATTCACTATCTCCACATTGGATGTTTCACAATATGTTTTATTTATGTACTACATGCAGGATCGTCAGGACAGAGCCCTTTGCTTGTAGCTCTCAGTGGAAATCATTCATCTCAGCTCAACTTCACCTCCAAAACCAATCAGCTTTACCTTCGATGGTCCACTGACCATGCAACCAACAAGAAGGGATTCAAGATAAGATACTCAGGTACATACATGTACTTCAAGCATTTAGCACAATATATACTATGTTGGGAAAAAATACTTTACAATGCCTTTAGATCAGGGGTCTCAAACTAGCGCCCCGCGGGCCAACTGCGGCCCTCGGGACGATAATTTGCGGCCCCCGTCTTAATATGAAAGATCGTTTTTTTTTTTTTAGTTTTTTTTTTTTTTTTTTTTTTTTTAATTTTTTTTTTTTTTTTTTTTTTTTACCCCTTTCGCCATGATGGCGCCGTTTAAGTGGCAGCCAGTGGCAGTAGCTCTGTCCACTCATGTTTTTCTTGTTTTACAGCATGTTTTACATGAAAAATTAGAGGGAACATTGACATGAACCTGCTTGTGGCAGGTGTGATACTGGTGTGCCGATAGCGAGCAATGATGATGTTGTGACCGGATGATTCGCCTAAAGACGTTTCGCCGACGGATGTTTGACAGACGGACAGTTCGTACTAGTATTTGTTAGTTTAATGATTAAATACAAATACTAGTATTTGTATTTAATCATTAAACGCTGTTTTCAGCTGGATTTGACCGAATTTGAGAGCATTTTGAGCCGTTTGGCGAATGGACGTCTATAGACGTTTTTTTGCCTCCATCGCGATATCATCCAGTATTTGTATTTAATCATTAAATGCTGTTTTAGGATGGATTTGACCCGATTGCTGTCATTTTACGGCTCGGTTCTGCTACATCTGCCTGCCCAAGAGTGCTTATTCCCGGACTGCCATTGATGGTAGACGAACATTGATTTTTACTATAATTTGGACAACACCGGCAGCGGGCCGGATTAAAAATCCTAACGGGCCGTATATGGCCCGCGGGCCGAGGTTGAAAAACTTGTACACACACGATCCGGCGGGGCGAGCGTTCGAATCCCGTTTCGGCGAAACCTCCGTTCGGCCGAATGAACGTTCGGTGGAACGTCCATTCGGCGACCTGCCCGTCTGTCAAACGTCCGTCGGCGAAACGTCTTTAGGCGAATCATCCGAGTACCGTTGATGTCGCTCACACTGGTACTCAGTGCGCTCAGGGAGGTTGTCTTTCTGCTCAGACCAACAAAAAATTAGAGGGAACTTTGGTTCGGAGCTGAATGAACCAATCACGGTGAGGTATACGGCTCTGGAGGGTGGGACATCGGCCGGGCTGTCCAGTGCCTCGCTCACTCACTCATTCATTCCTCCAATCAGCTGGGCGGAGGAGAAGCCGTGAGGCCGATCACTCCGCTCGGCGCGCACACTCCTCCGCTGCTCTCAGCATAGAACTGAATGAGGCGCTATGATCCGTGATCCAGCCTGTGTCAGTGTCTGTAGCCATCTCCGCGATTGAAACGGAGAGCGAAAGTGCACATGCGCCACAAACCCGCGCGACTGAATGTGAAAGATCAACCCGAGACTCATTCCAAGTGGAAAAACATATTACAGAGCCCCAGAGATGTCTCTTTCAAAGCCTGCCGTGAAGAGAAAGGTCGGTGATGAGCACAGACAGTTTCAAGAAAAGTGGGGAGTGCAATATTTCTTTGTTGAACACAGGGGCACCCCGACGTGTCTCATTTACACTGAAAAAGTTGCGGTGCACAAGGAATACAATTTGAAACGTAATTGTACTATGAGACATGCTGAGGAGTACGAAAAATACCAGGGAGATGAGAGAGCCAACCAGGTTGCCAGTCTTAAAACACGTCTTCTGAGGCAACAGGATCTCTTCAAGAAGGCTACCAAAGACAGTAATGCAGCAGTCAAAGCTAGCTACGCCGTTTGTGAGTTGATTGATCCTGTGCTAAGTGATCCCAAATGGCTCATGGACTTGGCTTTTCTTGTTGATATCACACATGAGCTTAATGTACTGAACAAGAAGCTACAAGGCCAGGGGCAACTTGTCAGTGCTGCCTATGACAACGTGAGAGCATTCTGCACTAAACTTGTGTTATGGAAAGCCCAGCTCTCTCAGACAAACCTTTGCCATTTCCCAGCATGCAAGGCTCTCGTGGATGCAGGCACACCATTCAGTGGTGAGAAGTATGTTGAGGCCATTTCGAAGCTACAGGAGGAATTTGATCACAGATTTGCAGACTTCAAGACACACAAAGCCACATTTCAAATTTTTGCGGACCCCTTCTCCTTTGATGTGCAAGATGCCCCTCCTGAGCTTCAAATGGAGCTCATTGACCTGCAGTGCAACTCTGCACCCAAAGCCAAGTTCAGGGAGGTGAGTGGAGAAGCAGACAAGCTTGGGCAATTTTTGAGAGAGTTGACCCCCAGCTTCCCTGAACTTTCCCGAAGGTTCAAGCGGACCATGTGCCTTTTTGGGAGCACATACTTGTGTGAGAAGCTCTTCTCCACCTTGAACTTCAATAAGTCCAAGTACAGGTCCAGACTTACTGATGAGCATCTTCAAGCTCTACTGAGGGTCTCCACTGCTTCCTCCCTCAAGCCAAATGTGACTATGTGAGAAGAAGCGCTGCCAGGTCTCTAGCAGCAAGGAGTAGGCAAGAGAAGCCGTGTTCAGAATATTTCATGTTCAATGTTCCATTCAAGTTCAGAAAGTTAAAGGTTAAAGAGCTGTTAATACAGACATTTGAAACGGAATAAAAATAATTCATTTTCTCTACTTAGCCAGCCAGTGTATATCTACTGTATGCTCATTAGTATTATTTTGTTTTGTATTACTGATTGATTTATTTTTTATTCATCTTTAAGTTAATTTATTTAATTCATTTTTTGTTAAAAAATAAAGATATTTGATAACGTTGGAATGTTTTATCAGTGCTTTTCTTGTGGAAATCCTGATGCGGCCCAGTCTCACCCAGACTCGGCCTCTAGCGGCCCCCAGGTAAATTGAGTTCGAGACCCCTGCTTTAGATTGATCAATGTCAACATAAGCATTAGTGAAAGACACAGTTATTGCTATCTAAACTAGAAATATATGATGTTGAAAAATAAAGTAACCTTGAATCGTCCTTACCCATTATTAATGGTATGGTCTGAGTGAAGTTGCACTAAACCTCCAGTGTAATGTTTTGCTGTTATAATGTTGTTGGCAAAACGTACTAATCGGTAACCTAGCACAGTACATCAAACAAATCATGTTCATTGAACTTGTTGACATTTTAAAAATAATGTCTGAATCTGATTTAAAGTAGACAATCATTAAAATCGCAAATGTGTACTGTGTGGACTTGGGAGTCTTCAATTTGAAAAGATAGATAACTTCAATGAACACGAGCTGTCAGTTATATGAAATGGCCTGAATCTATTACTGTTTTTCATTTGGTTTCATATACAGTAACACAATTGACGTACTCCGTACACCTAATAACGTAGGTTGCACAATATTTCGCAGAGGGATAAAATAGTGAAAGGTGAAAGGCCTGATGAGTCATTCGGAGAGGCTGATGAAAAATATTTCTTTAAAAGATGAATATCTGACATGGAAATTATTTCTGACTCACTTTGCTGTCAGGTGTGGGAGAGTCATTCCACCTACCTTTAAAAAGTTTTCTGTTTTTGATCAAATTCATTTATTATGTATCATTAGTATTTTATTTTGCTTTGTCTCTTCAGCTGCGTACTGTAGTATTAATGATCCTCCAGAGAATGGGGGAGTTGTCAACCGAACCAAACTCCACCCTGGCAGTAGACTCCAATTCTACTGTAATCATGGTTATCGCCTAGTTGGTTCAATGAATTCCACCTGTAGACTTCACCACAATGGGCTTTTCTATTGGGACACCCCTCCACCGTATTGTCAAGGTAAAATTGATTTTTGTTAAAAATCTAAGTACAATAGTTCCTTGAGGTACACATTTTTTCACGTGTGTGTATATAAATATGCATGTGGTCACAGTCCAAAAGGTATATATCACAAAGCACCACTCTCCAATAGTCTTTTTAAGGCCAATTGCCCTCCAGTTTGTATGAGTTCCGATTTTTTTCCCCCCGCAACATTTTCTTTTGTGATTGGCAGCTATCTCGTGTGGGATCCCCCACTCACCAGGCAATGGCAGCTTCTATGCCTACCATTACAATGTGGGCAGTCATGTGACCTACCACTGTAATCATGGTTATCACCTTGACTCTAGTCTTCCTGCCACAGCAGTGTGTTTGGAGGATGGCAGCTGGAGTAATTCGGCCTCACCCCCAAGGTGTCTGTGTAAGTATTACTTGTTGTGATTCGTGGGTAAGAGAAAGTGCTATGTGGCTAACTTAGACTTAAAAAAAAAAAATCAGACACAAACTATGCATCATCCTAGGTTCTGTTCAAGTTCCACTTGCTAAAGATGAAAATGATAAATGAGACGTGTACAAAATTAGGGGAAGAACTTCTAGCTTTCTTAAAGGGTGCCTGAAAGGCCAAATAAAATGCATTTCAATGTAAGAAAAAAATGAAACATTTAACCTGGGACTTAACTATTTTTAGTATTAACACCAGCCACTCTATTGTCCTTGCGGAAGGGCACTTACGTAGCTCCCCAATTTTGGGGGTCTTGAATCATCCACCTTTCTGTCCTCAAAGCACATCCTGACAGTTTATCACTGGTAAAGCTACACCACCCTTGTTAACAGTGCTATTTATTAATTCAGATCTTACATGTATTTCTCAGCTATCCACTGTCCCAGCATTGAGGGCCTCTTGTCAGATCATGTAACCTATCGTCTACTCTCTGGTACATTGGGAGAGTTTGGTTCCATGGCCATGCTGGAGTGCTCAGCAGGGTACTCTTTTGGGGCAGGACATCGGAGACTACGCTGCCTTGCCAATGGGACTTGGGAGGGGTCTGATGACCCTGCCACATGCAAGAGTAAGACTTTTTGCAAGTTGCAGAACAGTTGGTGTCCCCTGCAGATCATGCAAGAAAGAATTCCCAAAATACATTGTATATATATAAAAAAAATTAATTGATCCATTTGAAATCATACAGTACACATTTGTCAAACGAATAGTGCAATGTATTTTTACTGTTGCATTATTTTGTGATATTTTACATTGTCAGTATTGTGTTTTAAAATCTGATTTTTTTTTTAATGTAGTCTTGTCCTGTGGTGATCTTTCTACGCCCCCATTTGGCACTAAGCTAGGAACACTGACCACATTCGGTGCAACTGCCATCTTTATGTGTAACCATGGTTATACATTGGTGGGTTCACATGTCAGAGAATGTGGAGCCAATGGGCTTTGGAGTGGTTCCGAGACCAGATGTCTTGGTAAGTCCCGGATTACTAGGCCACATGTCCAAATTAAACATTATTAATAAATCATAAATATTTTCTTTGTTTAATTTTTGTATTATTAGTTATGGACAGGATTGTACCTTACTACATCTGCATCTATTTTCTCTACTCCTTGTCCTGAATATACATAGATTAAAAACCCATTCAAACTCCTGTATAGTACATTTAACATACAATATACTTTCGGAAAGCCACCTCATGTATAGTGGCCAATCAGTGACTTTGGTGTTGGCAAGAATTGGATCGATTCCCTCTTGGTGGTGGTATGATTGGGCGTGTGAATGGTCGTCTGTCTCTCTGTGTGCTCTACGAATGACTGGCGAACCAGTCTAGAATGTAGCCTGCCTTTTACCCGAAGTCCACTGGGATAGACCCCAGCAACCCCCACAACTTTTGCGAGGATACTCAGTATGGAAGATGAATAAATGATACTTTTGAAATCAAGTTTTCTCCATCTCGATGACATCAGTAAAAATGCATTTAAAATAAAAACACCATGTATTAACATACTGCTGTTAGGTCGAAATACCTACAAGTGAGTACTAACATTTAATCACATGATGCCTTATACAGTCCTAAGAATAGTGAATCAAGACAATTTAAAGAGACTATAGTGTGATTTAGCCTATATGTGGACAACAAAGTAAATCAAAACGTGTCATGATATGACCTTTACTTCTTTATTTTAGGTATATGCATATTGAGATGTATTAGCAATTCAAGTTTCTTTATTCTAGCTGGCCACTGTGACTCTCCAAATCCGATTGTCAATGGTCACATAAGCGGCGATGGCTCGAGTTACCGCGACACAGTGGTGTACCAGTGTATGCTGGGTTATCGCCTGATTGGAACATCGGTCAGAATCTGCCAACAAGACCACCGGTGGTCTGGAACAACACCTGTGTGTGTCCGTAAGTGCTTGATTTTTCAAATGCAGATCAACCCTTTTTTAACAAGAAGGATAAATGTAAAATTTTAATCCTTATGGGTCTCAATATTAGGTATACCTGCTGAATATGATTTATTCCTAGATGTACGAATACCTACCAATTATGCACTGTTGATTTCTAACAGAATTGTACCTCCATGAATTTAATTGTGCACTTTTGCCTACCAAAAATAATTTCAATGTCAATGCCAGTTTTTCATACCTCTACTTGGTTCCCACAGCCATAACATGTGGTCACCCTGGAAACCCAGCCAATGGACGGACAAACGCCAGTGAATTCAACCTCAATGATGTTGTCAACTTCACTTGTAATAAAGGTTATGTCCTGAGTGGAAATGCACGTGCTCAGTGTCGACTCAATGGGCAGTGGAGCAGCCCCCTTCCTCTCTGCAAAGGTAACGAGCAGTGAAAGACACAGACGAATGAACGCTTATCTTAATGCTTTAATTGGATAATGTGAATGTGAACAATTAACTACATTTAGCCTGTCAGGTTTGCCATTAAATATCCCCAAAAACATGCATAAAGAAAGAGGAAAGAATGTGTGTATATGTATGTATATATGTATATATATGTGTGTGTGTATGTATATATATTTTTTTTATTTAGCAAACTTAATAAAACGTGCACTCTTTCTAAAATGGGATAGAGTCATTTACTTTATATTATTTTATTAAGTTTGCTAAATGCATACCAACCAGAAGAGTAGGGATTTTTTTGCATTCAATTGATAGGGAATGTAATTTTTGATGTTGGAATTTTCCATTCATCCATTTCAATAGTGCTGTATGTGAGTCGTAGTATCAAAATTCACACATGGAGTAATCATATATTGCCGGAAGCAAATTATATTGAGTTACCCATGCATGTATGTAACATTACCAACCTCCACTGACCTTGTGACCGTGGAGCACTTATGATGTATTAAATTGTGCAAACACTCAGGCGCACTACTTGGTCACAGGGGCAGATCAATATAGCAGAGTTGTACACGTCGGTCTTTCATTTGAAGAACTCTCATACGTTTTCCTTTCTGCCCTGACTCTTCCTTCTCAGCAGCAGCTGTCAAATAGGCCGTCTTTTTTCTTTCTTTTTCCTCCTTGGGTGTCCACACTTGCGTACAGACACACTCGCACGCACTCTTTCAGAAAATAACACCGCAATTTGGTCTGACATTAAGCCCATACACTGTTTATTTCAATGGCCATCCACCTTAAAGAGTTCTGCTATCCCTTTGCAATGGGCATCTGAAGGACCTTTAATATAGTTCATAACTCATTTACTAAATTCAGAAAATAGAAATGTCTAGAAACTACACAAGCATAAGTCATTGCTTTTCTTTTGTTTGTTCATTCAATTTATGGTTTCAAATTTTCCACATTTTTGTTGTCTCCTTTCTTGCAAGTGGTAAACTGTTCAGACCCTGGACACGTGGAAAATGGAGTGCGGCAGTCTATGCTACGTTACCCTGAAATCTTCAGCTACGGTACAACAGTTGCCATTCACTGTAAACGAGGCTTCTACCTCCTCGGTTCGGCGCTCCTCACCTGCTTACATGATGGGCGCTGGGACAAACCAACCCCTCGATGCTTGGGTGAGTGAAGAGATGATTAACTTTCCTTCAAGTAGTTAAACATTCAAATCATCTTTCATCAACTCCTCTCAATAAAATGATTACTATAATTTATTTTAATAAAATTGATGACATCTGGGTAGGTGGAAGCTCGCTGTAAAAGATATTTTATTTATTCATAGTTCATTCACCGCCATAGATGGTGATAGACTTCCAATCCACTTGAGCTCTGTCACCGTCAAAGGCAAACAATCGGTTAAAAAATAGTAACCATTATTAGACACCTTATATAACATTCTATTGAATCTACAGCAAATATAAAGACATTGGCTTCAAAGTTCCAATAATTTTGGACGGGTGTGTAATTTATGTGGCTGATAAGGCATACAAATTAAAGAGCAGTAATACAATGGGAACATATCATTTACTGAATACTGTAACACTTTCCAATGAGGACCTGGCAGCATCAATGTCAAACTAACCGATGAGATAAATGGTGAGATCGACATGAAGCATGGGGCATTAAATTCCAGGAACAAGGTATTATCAAAAAATTGGGGTAAGAGGAGCGGGTGACTGGGGGGCAAGGAAAGGATGAAGTAATCCAACTTTGGCTTGGTGTCGCTGGACCGACTGTTTGGCACAAATAGAAAATCGAGGACAATTTCCAATCTGTGTCATCTAGAAAGCTGTGCTACCTGACCTCTGTAAAATGTCAATTTTTCAACAATTGAAGAGAAAAATATAAGTTTTTTTTCTCTCTGTGACGTCCATCACATTGATGTTTTGGAAGGATTTCCGTAAAATAGAATCCCAGGTTTTGTTTTATAGTTTCCACGGCATACAACACATCCAATCTCCCATTGCTCTTATTTAATTTATCTTATTCCTACTGTTGCAAACAGACTCACTGTTAATCACCCTTTTATTTGCCTACCCTCACCAACTTCCCTTTTCTCAGCGTCCCTAATTTCTTGTTGCAGCAATGACCCAGCTGCAGTAGTTTATTCAGAAGTAGATGCAATCCATATTTGGCCTCATTCCCATAAAGATTAACACCACTGCCCTCTCTTTGCTCTTTCAACTACCCCTAATTCTCTCTTAGGTATTTCCTGCGGTGATCCTGGTGTACCCCCAAACATGATCATGCCCGTGACCCACAGCTGGGCATATGGCTCCGTGTTGCAGTACTCCTGTGTGCCAGGAGGGACCCTTGTGGGCAACACTACTCGCCACTGCCAAGAGGACGGCACTTGGAGTGGGGTGCCATCCTACTGCACTGGTAAAGTCACCTGACTCTATAAAACTTCACTCCTCATAAAACCTGCGCAGGATCTTAGATGTTTAGTTGGTGCCAAACATTATTCTTCATACAATCTGCAGCCGACAGTCAAGAAATGCTTTTGTGTGCAAAGCAGGTTATTTCTAAATCTACAATTTTACCGGGTTGCAGCTTCTCCCAGCAGGGTGTGAATTCACATCAATGCCAGAAGGAAAATAGGATCCCTATCTCGTCTGAAAGTAGCGAAACAAATGTTACTCGACAAATAGATACGAAGGTAAATAGATAAATAAATGAGTTGAGAAAGTCTAGGGTGACTTTAACAGCACATGGTAGTCATGATTTTGAAAATAATCAAAATATAAGAATAAAATGAAAAAGTGTATCTAATTTGAGGGAAAACCTGCACACCTACATATGTGAACCAAAAGATAAACAAAGTGAAATATATGTTGAAAATACATAGACTGAGAAAAATGGTGAATCTATACATATTACTATTTTTGAAAACGTGTGTACGCGTTAGTGTGTGCGTAAGTGTGTTTGTCCGTTAACATTGGACAAAATATTAGAATTTCGCAGTACGTAACTCTGGACATGGCATTACATATAACCGTTACATTGTTGAGTGCATGCGATTTGTGGAACCATAATATGGCGAGTGTTTAGTGTACGGTTTGTCTGTAAACTGGGGTGAAAAGTGTAAATGGGTTTTCAACCTTTTTTGATTCAAGAGACTTGGCTAACATGCACGGTCAACAAATCAGGGATTTGGTTAATTGTCAGAGAAGTCGAGCGCGTCCACGCAACTCAGAAGACCCATCAGTGAATCTGTGTCGGTGTGACAGAGACTGTTGTGTGCTTGTATGCGTGCCTGAGAAGTGGGAAATTCCCCAAGCTTCCATTTAAAGCATGTTGCGGTACAGTCACAGTGAGTTGAGCTGGGTTTTTTCAACGCACACGAGGTCTGCTGATGCAGTGAAAAAAATGGCGGCCCACTCACACGCCTCCCCACACCAGAAAGACCGTTTTATTCTGAAAGAGGATTCTGATTGTGACAGCGGCAGTGCCATCCTCGGAGCAAAAGGCACGTCCCTCCTGGTTTGATTCAGGCAATTGTTTCAGGTCAGCTCCATTATTTAAATATGGTGTTGCCCATTCATGGGTTCCTTACGCAAATAGATTACCAAAACATGCACAGTAACAACCTCGCCCAACCAGGTGGGACCGACAAAGCCAGGCCCCTCTGCTTGTCTGATGTAAAGTAAATGCCTCCATCCCATTTTATAAAGAGTGCACGTTTTATTAATTTTGGTAAATGCATACCAACCAGAAGAGTGGGGATTTTTTTGAATTCAATTGATAGAGAATGTAATTTTTGATGTTGGGGAATTTTTCATTCATCCATTCAACAACAACAGCATGTTACTGAGGTTACCCCACAATGAAGACTCCAGAGAATACATCTCAGACTGGCTGACACCTTTGTGAGAAACGTCGTTAAATGCATTTCTACATTTTATAGAAAGAAAAACGGACAAGCCTTGCCTGTCTTCTGCTTATTTCTTCATAATTCCACATTAGCCTCAAATAATCTAAAAGTATTTTCTGAAAAGCACTCAATGAGATGACTAATGTATGAGTGAAAATAAATATCCTGGCCAGGTCTACCATTTTGAGGAAGATGAAGGTTGAAGAGGAGTTCGCAACTCATGTTGGATTTTCACTCTGCTTGCTTCAGACCAGAAGGCTCAGCAGGGCAGAATCCATCCTGCAGCTGGAGTCCCTCATTCAAATAGACTGCGCCTCAATGGGAGCTATTAAAGTCACAAATCCCTACCGGTGGAATTTGAGCACCTAAAGTCGTGACATGCTCAGTGCTTTTACTGCCAGAATAATTTAACATAGGCTAAATGCAAAACTATGCTAGTTATTGTAGGGTCACACTGTCTGTGAACGCCTTAATATTTTTTATCTAAGCAACCGAGCCTGTATGATTATTTTGTCATTTAAAGAAATCCTAAAAGTTGTTTTCCTTCTATCTCATAGGATCACTTAAACTAATCAGCACGACATTCAGTCTGTCAAGGATGTTGGACCAGCACTAACTATACATTCTCATGATCATGCAACTCATAAATTATTAAAATGTTTCATTAAGATTCATGCATTATTATTTAATAAAGTGAAATGAGGAAAATTGTCCTGCACATTTGACGGATAGATATCTTCACCACGTGACATGAATTCCAATGTCGCAACAGGAATAATCACACACTCATTATGTTCTGTAAAAGTTGTGCGATTAAACGATACACCCTGCAAATGCAATTTTAGATGTCAATAATGTTTTTATGATGAGGGAATCCTGTTATGTCTTTTCTTGTGCTTTGTAATTCTTTAATTGTATAATTGGTAAGGGATATGGGATCCGAATGTTATTTGAAATATTGTATTCATGTTAGTTTCCTGAGCTTACAGACATTATTTTTTCCTTATTTTTAGGAATAATATCTCAGGATAAACCCGGCTTGTACAGAAAGTAAATGTGGAAAAACTGTTCAACCTGAGTTCCCAGTGTAATTATATTATATATACTGAACGCCACATTACATTTATCACACCATCCATATTGTATGTCCTTCCATGCACATAGCAACATAGGAGGTTCTATGTATTTTGCCTTTGGATTTCTGTACCTCCCATTGCATATTGGTGTACACATTTATAATTTATTTGAGTAGGGACATTAACTCTAACTATTTCTTCTCACTATAGGTCTGAGTCCAGGGATGTGTGGGGACACAGGGCTTCCTCCCCATGGTAGCCGTTTAGGAGACGAGTTTAAAACCAAGAGCCTGCTGCGTTTCAGCTGCGAGGCAGGATACAATCTGATTGGCTCCGCTGAGAGGACGTGCCTCCACAACGGCACATGGAGTGGAACACAGCCTGTGTGTCAAGGTGAGCGAGCTCATTGGCAAGCATTAACAGGGAACCTGCAGTGATGTGGAAGGCCCTCACTCCTCAATTCACATCAGGCAGTGGTGATTATGTTGGGCTAAAGTGACATTCTCTTTTTGTGCATAACTCTTCTGGCAACCGTTTGCTTTCGCAGTTTCTTAATTTTTGATACAAACTCCACTCATACATTTTGTAATCACCACATATACTATACATCCATCAATCTGACCGACATTGGTCGAGTGAAAGATTGCATTTCAGATTGGTCGCCAACCGAAGATGCAAAGTATTAGCAATTAAATCAGATTACAGTACACCATTGAAATAATCTATTTGCTTGTTTGTGAACAATATATATATATATATATATATATATATATATATATATATATATATATATATATATATATATATATATATATATGTATTCAGCACTAGTTTTTAAAGGTTAAAGATGGCTCTTCTATTGAAACCAATCTTTGAAAAAAATTAATCTGATGAACGCAGACCAACTGGTGGCCGAAACTAAAATATGGAGTGGAAATTATTATGTAAACCTCTTTGCCTTCTTAAAATATGGACTTAATCATTGTAGAATATTTGTAAAAATAGCTAAGCCGAACAAGTTGAGAAACTTAATCTCTTCTGTTTGGAATGTTGAACCATCCAGCTACATGGCATGTTTGTCGCGATAAGCCTTTAATTCTTGTTACAGATTCAATGCATTATTGTAAAATGAGCCAGAAATTTAGAGATGTTTATCAACCTACACCATTCGTCTTGAAATGTCACACTGAAACTGAGGTTAAAGCTACAATTGTACTCTAAGTTTATCTTGAACAACAGGTCGTTTAAAATGACCCTACACCAGTGTGAACGTCATTTTGGACGTAACAGAGGGAAACCACTGACGTGTATGTGCAGTTGTGTGTGTGTGTGGCCTAGATATTGAGGATTTCAGCTTGTGGCTTAGCTGGATTTCCCAGTCTCTGCCAACAAAGGTATCCCTACACAAAAGCTGTTTCCAAGTGAAGCTTTTCAAACCCTTGAGAGTTGAGAGAAAATTTAAGTGGGTCCTCATAGCCCTGTGGAAAACCCAGGAAAAGAAACATGCTTGGTTTCTGTACTCTCAGTGCCATAGTGTGTTACACATTTATGAGTTTAGCCGGAGTCAGTTACCAAAAGTGATGTGGACGAAGGTCAGCTTTTACGCACGCTATTTTCCTTCGCCCTCACTAACTTGTGCCATGTTACGGTGCTTCTGCCTCCAGTTTCAATTTGTGTGTTAAAATCTCCCTGGAATCATGCTCTTTTGGAATTACTTCCTCCTGAGCACTTTCAATTTGGTATTCCGACTCTTGGCAAGATAAAGACAGGGTCTCAACTATATTTTCCTTTGATTTATCTAACCTTCAAGGTCGTCACCGGTTTCACCTATGTAGCAGCAAACCGATGCATAGAATATTTTTTATTGTACAATTTAAATAGTCATGTATTTGTTGATCATCATTAATTTAAAAAAATCTTACGTATGTGAATGTTGCTCTGGAGGAAAGGATGTTTCTTAATCTAAAATAGCCAAAATTTCAAAGTTGGTTGCCGCCAAACTAAGCAGCAGCGTGCTACCTTCTATTCTGATCTGCATACAATATTACTGATGCTAACCCCAGTAGATAAACTAATTTCATGAGTCCAATGGAATCATAGGTAGTGGTGAGTCATATCTTGGCAGTTGATATTTGAGATTGTATTATTACCGATAGGCGGAGTACCAGTACAGCACTAAACATAGACACACATCAAGTGCAGGATGTTCGAATGTTGAAATAATCTTCACTTATAACCGACCCCCTGATGGTGCTCCTATTCTTAATAAAGAATTGTAACTTAAAAAAAACATTTACTAATTCAGCTCTGGCAATTAATATTGAACTGTATGCCAGCCTTGAACAAGATTCTAATGTGGATTTTACATGATAAATATTTTTGATCAGTTAGTGTTTAGTTCATCATGTAGTATTTAATTGATCGTCATAGAAATGTATTTTTTTAATTACCATGCATTGAAGTAATTGAGGTGAAAAAAGATTTTGGTACTTGGCAGCATCAAGATGATGATACCAAATGGTTTAGTAATATGGTATTTTTTTAGATTATAGCCATTTTGACTGTGTTATCACAAAGCTTCTTGAAACGATCAATTATATTAACTACAACTCAGATTGGCTGCAGCCTGGCATCTTTGAAAATGTTGAGCTGTAATGTTGTTTCAGCCACGATTTCACTAGATCTTATTTTACCCATCCTTTCTGCTATCTACACTGAAGTGATACTGCATTGATCGCACATTAGTTTCTGTCTGTGTGTGATGTCAATTCTTTGTGTCTTGTCTGACTTTTCATTACGCTAATGGTGTTTCAAAGCTGTCTCTAAAGACTGGTGTATTTATCACTGAGACATACTAAGATGAATATACATCCATATTACCGTGAAAGCTGTTCCTGTGAGCATGTAAATTGCATGACAACACAAAAAACTACACAGTCGTCTTTATTGTGGCACATATTGATGTATCTCATCAATTGTGAAATTGCTACTTGTCAGTCGGCTGTTGTCGGATGTGCTTATTAGTGACATCGTCATTTACTACTTCTTCAAAGTTGTTATTTAATGTGGCTCTATAGATTTTGAATAGTTGTTTTGAAAGGCTACAAAGAGCGCTAACACCAACAGTGTGCGACAACATCAAATACAAAGGCAATGTCCAATTTGACAATCTGTTGTCTCCAGATGCAATAGTCTTCATTCATCGACACAGTGTAAGATATAAGAGATGTATCATAAGTTCTGCCTTTGCAAAGACACTGTGATCTCCCAGCTAGAGCAGTCAGCCATGAAACCTAATTATTCACCACCTGCAAATGTAAAGCAGTAAGATGTCTTCCAGATTATGTATTTCTTCAGAAAATATGACAAAACATGGCATAAGACCTCACAAATGTGCAACAAGATCACAGGTATCTCACTGCATACACTGAAAATTCAGGTTGTTTTAGAATTCAGGAAACATAAGTTGTTTGAATACTAAATGCAGCGCATATAAGATATTGCATACTTTATTATATAATTTCACTATATGAATGTGTATGAATAAGCCATTGCACATTTACATGTCAATGAGCATTGTCTTTGTAAATCTAAAGTTTCCATACAGTTTGCATCATATTATTGATGGATGTTGGATACAACCAATGTTGTACCCAGCAAGCTTGACTGGCTCATGCATATTTGGGCAAAACCACGAAGGAGCAATTTAAAACCACTGTGGATACTGTAGGTGTGTTTAGCCTGCAGCTCACAGTTCAAATGCTGCACTGTCTGCTATTATAAGTGCTGGGAATCTCTCCAACAACCCTTAATATTTAATTAGCCTTACTACCTCAAGGACATATTTTTGTTATTTCCATCTGGCTCTCGCGATAATCTCATTATTGCAGACAATGCACACGATCGACCTTGAGTGACAGCAAAACAGTCTTGCTAAGAATGACAATATTAATAAGATTAACCATCATTTTCCATTATGCCTTCACTTCTCAGCTGTATCGTGTGGGAACCCCGGCACCCCAGCCCACGGCATAATCGTTTTCAGTGAAGGCATCACCTTTGGATGCTCAGTGGTTTATGCATGCTGGGAAGGCTTCAAAACATCGGGTCTGACTACGAGACATTGCACAACTAATGGAACATGGACAGGACAACCACCCGATTGCACTGGTAAGGAATAGAGTGGATTCAAAGTGCACGTTGTCTCAATTTATCTCTGTTTTGGGAAGCACTGTGTAGCTGTCACAGAGGCCCATAGAGGTTTGGTGGGAAAAAGGAAAAGAAAAATGGGAACCAAATGAAGTAGTGAAGCAAGTTAGTTCTTGTGGGAGATTTAAGAAGTTTCTGTGACAAAGTTGAAGAAGAGAAGTTATTAAAAAGAAAATCAGTGAAAGAACAGTGATATTTTCACATTACTACATCAGCACTTCGCTAACTAACATGACTGTAATTTAATTCTTCCCAAGAGACCAAACATACAAAAATATATGACTGCCATAATACAGTCATAACTCAACTTATGAATGCCTCGAGGTACGATTTTTTTGTATGCAAATGAGTGACTCAAGATAAGAAAAAGATCCTAGTTACGAAATACCCCAAAAAGTAAAAGCATTTCATTATCCGTTATTTTATTTTGAAAATATTGTTGCGGATGCATTGATTCTCACTTGAGAACATTGCTACCCTCTACTGGACTCTCATGTCATCGCGCTCATTCTGTCTTATACAATGACAATAAAAGCATTAAATTCATTTCAATTGGCTGTCTCACAACAACCACTATCCATGTTTTAAGATTCTCTCTTACACACCTGTCCATTGATGTCCACCTCAGCTAGATGCTCCCCTTATTAATGATTGCAATTCTCCTTATTAAGCGATTAGAAACCGTACAAATGTAACGCGGCACATATTTTCACACACACACACACACACACCGCACACGTAGAAGTCTAAAATGTAGTACTACAAAGTGGACGGCTTTCGGCCATGGTAGAACGGACTCTTGCCGCCATCTGGCGGACAAATGCGGGTAAAACATCTCCCACTATAACAGCCCCAGAGGGAACTATTTTAGCGGCGCGGGACACATTTTTATATGCTTTATTTATTTTAAGACATTAATAAATCATTTCCTTAACATTTTCTCTCGTTTTTGTGTTTCCTCACATCTTCCATACAAAATTGGGACACTTTGACCAATTTTAAAGGGTTTAGTTGGTAGTTGTGTGAGGACTGTGGAACAAATTACAGAATTTACATATAAAGTACACCTCTACTTACGAAATGTTCAAGTTCTGGAACTAATTGATTTCGTAAGTAGAGGTACGACTGTATATCTTTCAAATCGGATTACAACCATGTTTCAATTGACGTTCTTCAACATCTTGCAGTGATCAGTTGTGGAGACCCAGGCTCGATAGCCAATGGTGTGTACTTGGGACGGGAGTTCACCTTCAACCACACAGTGGTATATCATTGTAACCCGGGTCACATAATGGAACCGCCTGGACTAGGACGCAGCGTTTTGCAATGCACTAAAGAAGGACAGTGGAACCAAACCAAACCCACATGTAAAGGTAATATTTATTACTATACTGTTGTTAAATTGTTACCAGTTCCATCATTTTGGAATTGGATACCTCACCTTAATTCTTTTTGTGTCTGGTCCATCCCTATATAATTGCTGACATATAGTTTAGTCTTCAACAGTAGCCGCAACTCAGATCCTGTTTGTCCTCAATTTTGTTTGCAACTTTCTTCATATTAATTGTTCCTTGCAAACATAAAGAGAATGTCCGGACGCAATCGGTGTGGAATGAGTCAGATATTCTGTTGCTTGGTAGTGTGTCTTTGTGTCCCCGTTGATCTTCAACTCTTGATGGAGTGGTTCACAGACGTAGGTGAATCAGGTTGTGATGAGTATCAGCACTCGCAAATCCCATGCCATTTTCCTAAATTGGAAAAGGGTGAAGTGGTCAAGTATGAGAACTTGCCCCAAGTGCAGGAGTTTAAGAGTCTTTACAAATCAGGGCAAAATTGAAACATCATTGATTGGATTGATGTAGCGCAGATGTCATCCAAATTTCACCAAAGGAACTATTTGGACCATTTTACTACAGAAAACAAAAAAATATGCTACCACAGTTTTCCTCTATTTGCATCCATTGTAGAGTGAGTATCTAATTGCAGTAATGGTACTCAGTGAATAAATGTTCTTGCTTCTGTTTATTATTTACTATGCACAATTTTCTTTCTTTCTTTATTCTCCCTATTTTTCTCTTTTTAATTTGTATTTAAATTGTTTGCAGCTTCTGGTCATATTGTGTATTAACCAGAACTATGCCAAACTATGCTGCTACAAAATAGTACACACTTTATTTTATCATGTGTCTGTATTTGGGACCAGATCTCTGACAACTCTATCAGTCGTGGGGCATGATGGACACATTTTACTGGTCGATCTATCTTGCCACTCACACCTCTGGGCATGAGCTGTTGAGTTGGGACCATAAGAACCAGATCACAGATAAACGGATAAAATGAGTTCTCTTCTTCACCTGGTGTCATAAATTCCCTTGATATATTGAGTGAGAATCTCAGTCCTTTGGGACGGGTCCGAAATTGAGCCTCTGCTCTTCCACACTGAAAAGAGGGAGATGCGGTGGGTAGGGTATCTGATTGGAATGCCTTTTAGACATCTTGCTGGTGAGGTACTATTGAAGTATGTCCAACCTGGAGGAATTCTAACAAATTGAATTGTGTTCATTATGGATACAGATGAAGATTAGACATTGGTTACGATCGATAAAAGTATAGTAACAACAATCAACAAAATCCCATTCACAGTGTGGGCTAGCAGAATAAAATATCCCACATAACTGAAGAAAGATTCAATCTTGATACTTAAAATACCAAATAGCAGTGTTGGTTTATTTCGGGAGTAACTTTTGTCCTCTACACACACAAAGGAAGAAAATAAAACAGAATGTATTAAACCCAAATGAGGCCGAGATTTTACAAGAGTCCATATTTAGAGTTTAGCCTCAAGTTCTCAGAAGCATTAAAAGTAATACTTCCTGAAAATCTCTATGCCATTTCATCCTACAAACACAAAATCTCCAGATGGCTCATGTGGTTGCTGTGGCTTTGAACTGAAATGAAAAAGCTGAAAAAGCCACCAAAGAGAAGATGCACATGGAGGGGAAACAGAGAAAGCAAGAGATAATGGAGGTGATCGAAACTGAAGCTGGAAATTGGAAAAATTGGGAAAAAAAGGAATAATTAGATGGAGAGCAGAAGAATTGTGTGCGTGTGAGGGAGGGGTGGGGGGTTAAGCACTTCAAACAGATCCTAGGGATTCATTTGATCCTCTTTTGCAGCCAGTTTGCTCGTACATAGTACGTACTGTACAGGGATGGATTTGGAGCAGTTTGTTACTCAGAGTCCTTTTTACGCCTCGTTGTTGCTCTGAAGTGAGGCAGCTCACCCCCAACTGTTTCCCGGACTTCGCATTCACGCCCCCGATGTCTGTGTGTGTGCTCATCTGCGTGTGCATGTGTGCATCTATGCCTCAACACAGCGTCCCTTCAGGGATTAATAAAGAATCTAAAAAAGGCATTTCCAAAGTGTGGCCTGACAGCCCAAATCAATCAAGTAAGAGTTTGGAGGAAGAGGAGAAAATGAATCCAGTAAGTGAAGGTCTAGGAGAATTAAAGGGATGAAAGGGGCGTGGCAATAGAGAACATTAGATAACTAAGAGCAAAGGCCCATGCCAAAGGCCAGTTCAATTTTCCAGAGAGTTTAATGAAAGTGCCACACGATACAAATTACCTTTTTTAAATGAAAACTGGTCAAGGGTAGATTGTGTGTAATTCTGCTGATTGCAAACGAATACTGTGGAAATCCCTTTTAAATTCCCACTAGAGTTCAGGGGTACTTTACAGAATTCGACAGATTAAACTTCACTGAGCCACAGTCACCCCGTCGTGTTGCTTGTAAAATAAACCCAAAGGTGAAAAACACAGTGTTAATCCAATTTTGCCAAAGCCAGAGTCAGTAACCAGAAGTAATGTAGGCAAAGGCAAGTTTTTTTTGCACTCGTGGTGCTCATCCGCTTAGTTTCACAACTTTAGCAGGCAGCGTTTAGTTATTTTTTCAAGAAAATTCAGTTGTTTTTAATCAGAAAAATAGTCAATACATTTTGTATGTTGAACAATAGTTCGTTTTTTGTGGGAAATTCCTTCAAAACGAAGACTGTTGATATAAGACTTTTTCCCAATGGTGAGCTGAGTGGACTGAGCAAATAGAAGACCGCTTTGGCCAGGTGCCAAAAGACGTGTTGCTGATTAACAATTAGAACCGAAACAACAAGGCGTGTTGGCCCTGGCATCGCCAAAAATTCACCAAGAAAAAATCTTGGTCTTAATAATTTCAGATGATAATTTATGAATTTTGAATCACTATGATTGCTGTTGTGTAAAGTCAAAGGCTTAAAATCTAAGATATTAACTATTGACTCCGTGCCTAAGATTCTATTACAATGGTGCCCAAGAAACTTCTATGTTGGGCTCTTGGTCTTTCTCACACTCTCGCACTTTCTCTCACTAAAATCTCTCACATAATCCTGGTCCCTCTCTCACTTTCATAGACATAGCATTAGGACCTCATTAATACCAACTGACCAATTCTCTGGAAGTTCCTAATAATTCCCTACAAAGGGTTCATTAACAGTGACATTCTCATTACTTTAACAAATTCCTGCTACACAATGGCAATAGTTTGACTCTCAAAATAATTTAATTTTAAGTAAGGAAAAATGTTCAAACTTGAGCAAAGCGCAGGAAAACTTAAGCTTCGACCCTACTAATAAACACCAAATGTCCTTGTAAAAAAATAGAGACATTAAAATGACCCAACATAACAACGCAAAGGAAAATTTCACAGAAAAAAAGGTGTAAAGGAAAAGGGAATGTGCCATCACTGGTGTTGCAACGAAAGCAAATGTGTCAAGGAGGCGAGGAAGAGAGGGAGCACGTTATAGAAGAAATACTTGCCTCCAAACATGTAAACACACAAGAAGGTAAGGATTAACCCTTAAAATGTTGGCTGGGTGAACTGTACCAGGAAATATATGCCCAAAAGACAAAAGAGGGGGAGTTCGAGAAGGGAGCAAGATGAGTAATAATTTGAGAAGAGCATGAGAGGATTTTAAAAAAATAAAAAATTACAAAATTAATAAAAACAGGACAGGCGCTACAGAACAAGGACCAGCAGAAGAAGGGCTGTCGGGAATGAGCTGGAAACAAGAGGAAGGAACAATTAATATGAAGAAAGTCTAAAAAAGGACAAAAAGTCACATAGTAGCAAAAGGTTCAAGGAAACAGGATGGGATTAGAGGCAGTAATGAAGAATCTTTTAAGTCTATAAGTATCGTTTCTTCAATATTAAGATAAAACCTGTGTTGTGCCCACAGCCCTTGTGAGGATAAGTGGAATGAAAAATGAATAACGAACCTTGTGTTGTGCTTATTGTGCTCGGCCGTGTTGAAATGTGGAAAGTTGGAAATAGAATTCATTGTTGATAAAATAAAAGTCATAGCCATCTTACAATCAATACATCCTTCAGACTCAGGGACACGCAAAAATGTAAACACAAATAAACACTTTCATTTATGTATTTTAATTCATTCATTTTCCAAACCGCTTATCCTCACAAGGGCCTTGGGGGTGCTGGAGGCTATCCCAGCTGACTTTGTGTAATGGTGTTTTTTTTTCAGCCTTTTCTCTGTTATTTAAGAATTCTTTATAGCTTTAGACAGATCTGATAGGAAATTTTATTTTGGGACATTTGAGCTCAGTCCCCAATTTGTTCAAATATAGAATAATATTTGTTCATATATAGTATAATAGTAATCAATAAATGTTTGAGTATGGGCCGCTAAAAAATTGTGACCTATAAGGTGCCATTCAGATTGGAAAAAAGGTAACCGGCACAGGATGGATGCTAATGGATGTTAAATTGAGACCTTGTCTCACAAGTGTTTGTCCAAGTATTTAAGTTTTACCAGGTGTTATGAGGCTGTTAGGAATAAATTATCATATCTTTAAGTCTGTTACTTTTTAGTAGTCAACTAAATCATTGTTACTAAAAACTGCTTAATGCAAGTTAGAACAATAAGTCTCTTTATATAGATTTTTGGATCCATTCATGATTTGAATATTTGCTTGACCAAGATACATTTAAAAAAAAGCACTGTATCTATTACGTGCAATGAAGTTTAATGGAATATCTCAACGTCTGAGATGAAAATTCTAAGTCTCAAATGCACCTTTTAGTGATTTCGCCTCAATAAACAACATGTAATTTGTCTTTGGTTCAAAGCAATTGTTCTCCTGCTACCCATTGGTCTGCTGAAAATGCAAGGTAGTAAGGGAAGCAAAAAAAGACTAAGTGGTGAGTTGGGAAGGCAGGAGAACTCATTAAAGCAAGTGAGGAGGAACATGCCCATATGGTGTGTGTTTTAGTGTAGCTGGATGGGCAACAACTGTTTGGATATTGCTTTATTTTCACCTTTTCATTCTTAATCCTACTGTTACTACATGTATGTGTTACATGAGTATGGAAGACTCGTGTATGAATCATTTACATGCTTGTGTGTATTAGTGAAGCGAGTGAGGCCATCTGTCTGCTTGTTAGATGGAAATTACTGTGACTTTATTAGTTGTCAGGGATCCTGCAGATGGTTGTCAGGTATTATCTTTGGGAGTTAGGGACAAGCACTCATGCATGGGCACGGTCTGATATTCATCTCCATGATATGAAATTTTGTGCACATGCATGCGTGTATGAATGCACTTACTATCAAATTACAATGGTGTTTTTTATGCTTTCAAGCGTGTGGAGAATGATTTTCAATGCATTTGCACAGAAATGAAGTTGGATCAAAAAAGGAGCCAATATGAGGAATTTCTGGAGAAAAAAAACTTTTTTGCTCAAAACTCCTCCAGCTTGAATAAACAAATAGCATCACAGATGATGAGGAATGCTGTGTGTGTTTCAGTGATCCAATGCGGACCTCCCCCTCAAGTACAAAATGGGGAGGTCAAAGGAACTGACCATACATGGGGATCAAGTGTAAGCTACAGTTGTTTCCATGGTTACCAATTGTCCTTGCCAGCGGTATTGACCTGTGAGGGGAATGGAACGTGGACCGGAGATGTACCACAATGTCTGAGTAAGTCGTTTGGTGTTAACTCGTTTTCTTTCTGAAACAACAATGCATCTTACATTTCCTTTAAAATCTAACCTGGCTTGCCTTGCCTTGTCCAGCTATGCTGTGTGGTGATCCTGGCTCTCCTGGAAGCGGGTTCCGAGAAGGAAATATTTTTACTTACCGGTCAGTGCTAAGCTATATTGGTGAATCACTAATACTTTGTTTCATGGTCATTACTCTTTAAGTCTATTCATTGTGACAGTATGTAAAGCACGAAGGCCAACTCTTTTCTATATGGCCGTCACAATAGAAGGTATTTCAGCACTCATCAAAACAGGTTCTTGACTAACAATAATAGGAGCACAATGGAGAACCTGAAACTTAAAGGGGTGGAGGGGAGGCCATTGGTGGATTTTGTTATTGCTCACCATGTGTGTCTTGTGAAATTCGGCTGTTTTCATCTATAGGTCAGAGGTCAGATTCTACTGTCATCCCCCATACCTGTTGGTTGGCTCCGCCTCCAGAGTATGTCAGGCCGATGGCGTTTGGAGTGGCCAACAACCTGCCTGTATAGGTAACGACCACCATATATATGTATAGGGACAAGGGACTATGTGTCCCCTAAATTGGCATGTTGAGGTTCACACAATTCTGGTGCAATATAGCTATGACACTTTATATTCAAACAGTAAAAATGACTCAGTTAAGAATCTGACAGATTAGTTAATCTTGTCATTGGCTGGCCACCAATTCGGGGTATCCATCGCCTAGTGCCTGTAGCTAGCTGGGATAGGCTCCAGTAACCCCCACGACCCTTGTAAGGGTTGGCGAATACCTGTATTTACCTGTATTTCCATTCATATTGCTAAAGCCTGTGGAAAATGTCTTTTACCATACTCCACATAATTGCAAAAATGCTATAACATTTTGGGTGCGTTATTTTTACATTTTATTTTATTTTTTACAATGAGCAATTGAGTTTTTGGCACGTATCCATTTTAAAGTGTTAATGCAACTGCTGGATTTCTTTCAAACTATGATTTTTTTTAAAACAAGGTTTTTATTTCTTTTTTCTTTTACCACCGTACAAAATAGGAAAAAATGCTTATAAAATGCTTTATTTCAATTTTATTGCCATTGCTGGTGACAAGTTTTAATTAACAAGCATCCTTTAGAAGTGAAAAGAAAACCTTTTTATGTTCGTGTACTTGTGCAGACCCTGCATTTAACAGCTGTCGTGACCCCGGAACACCAGTTTATGGTATCCCAGTACAAGCCCTAGGCCTTCAGGTCAGAGATGATGGTTTCAGTATTCAACATACTGTATTATAATCACTTTCACTATAAATGAATTCATTAATTGCAGGGACAAATACGTGAAGGTTTTGGTAAATGGTTCAAATATGTGTATATGAAATATATTCTTTCCCCTTTAAGGTTGGAAGCAAGGTTACATTTAAGTGCCGCAAGAACTACCACATCCTTGGGTCAACCACCAGAACGTGTTTAGAAAATCTTACCTGGAGTGGAACACAACCTGAATGTATCGGTAAGAAATTAAATATTAAAGTTATCATTCTGGGTGCTGTGTTCTGCTGTATAGTTATAGAAGCATCAAAATCCCTGTTGAATTCACAATCTTGACTCTTTTCCATTTCTCAGCCCACTCATGCCGACAGCCCGAGACTCCCAGTAACGTGGATGTCCGCTCCATGGACCTGCCAACTTTGGGATATACACTTATCTACACCTGTCAATATGGCTTTTATCTCGCTGGAGGATCAGAGCACAGAACATGTAAAAGTGATGGGAGATGGTCAGGAAAACCACCACTGTGTAAAGGTAATTTAATTTTCAAACAGAAATAGCTGCTGGGCAGCCCGGGCTGAGTGGTTAGCACGTCAGCCTCACAGTGGGGGACTTGGGTTCAAATCCATGTTGGTCCACCTGTGTGGAGTTTGCATGTTCTCCCCAGGCGTACGTGGGTTTTCTCTGAGTACTCCGATTTCCTCCCACATTCCAAAGGCATGCATGGTAGGCTGATTGGACACTCTAAATTGCCCCTAGGTATGAGTGTGAGCATGAATGATTGTTTGTCTCTTTGTGCCCTGCGATTGGCTGGCCACCAACTCAGGGTGTCCCCCGCCTCTGGCGCAAAGTCAGCTGGGATAGGCTCCAGCACCCCCAGCGACCCTAGTGAGGATAAACCGGTTCAGAAAATGAGATGAGATGAGAAATAGCTGCTCTGGCTAAACATTCCATTAAGACACGACTGCTTCAACCTTAACAATACAAATTGAAAATCAGATGAATGCAACACAGACATTTGCATTTTCATAGTGGCCCCAGGTGACATGATTTAGTGGTCTGTAATGTTAGTGGACAAGCAAGGACAACTTTGACGCTGTTTATTGTTGGGGTTGCTAATGTTATGGTTGAAACCAAGAGCAGCATCAAGTAATTCTTATCTCATTTTTTGAACCGCTTTTTCCTCATTAGGGTTGGGGGGGTGCTGGAGCCTATCCCAGCTGACTCCAGGCCAGAGGGGGGGGACACCCTGTATCGGTGGCCAGCCAATCGCACAAGGAGACGGACAACGATGTACACTCACACCCATACATAGGGGCAATTTAGTGTCCAATAAGTCTACCATGTTTTGGGAATGTAGGAGGAAACCGTAGTACCCAGAGTAAACCCACACAGGCCTAAGGAGAACATGCAAACTCCACACAGGTGGACGTGACCTGGATTTGAACACAGGACTCCAGAGCTGTAAGGCCAACGCACTAACCACTCGCGTCACCGGGCCGCCACATCAAGTAGTTGGTAATACTAAAACCCAAAATACGTTGAGTTGTTCTTTGACTCTCTGGCAAGCTTTTCTATGTTACATAAAAGGGAAATACTCATTAAGATGCTATGTTTGCTTAAAATGAGAAAGTATTGCTTCAATGTACGCATAGAACAAACTGCGAGCAAAGACATGAAGTTAACTAATTTTATAAAATTGCTATACATAGACATCATAGCGATGATATGCTAATAAGATATTATATTCGTTATATTCGATAACAGTGCTGCAACTTTGGTATCCAGTTTGTGAATTTTCTCTCTATGTGTAAGTTAGGCAAGACTTTACTTTAACAGGATATGAATGCATGCTCTTTTATTTTGGAGGCTTTAAAATGGGAGTGATGCCAAATGTACCAACTGTTTAAGCCATTGTATTTCAGGTGACGTTTAGGAGGTGCAGGTCATTTAACCCTGAGCTAATGTGGAAAAGTTACCATGGCCAAGATGTTGTTCTTAACTTTCCTTCATTTTTGTAAAGAAAACTCACCTAATGATGAATGTCACTGTAAATGGACAAGGCAATCATTCACCAACATAATTTTCACAGTTATAAATCATTTTGCTCTCTTCTCTTGACACGCATGGAATTGTTTTCACCCCAAATCCACTCACTGGAATTATGTTCACATTGCAGTTGGAGTTAAAGTCAGTCCCAAAGGCAGAGGAGAGTCAGACATCCAGAAGAACAAAATTCGAGGTATCAACAAAGCTACCTTATTAAACACAACAGTACATTTGTTCATTGTACTTGCATCGGTCCCATCGCTATAGCTTCAGTTTTCTTTGTGCAACATGTTTGCTTTATTTAAGAAACACAAATGCACTTTTCTACAGTTTTGAATTTGGAATGGTTCAGACTGATGAATAGAAGCCAGGCAACTGTGGATTGGTGGCTTGAGTCAGGAAAACCTATGTATCCAAATAATGATATATACCAGCAATTTATATAATTTATTAAACATTTCCGTTCAGACAGCGATACAATGGCTGTCCCTAGGAAGTTTTTATTTCTCCCTATTGTTTGCTTTAACGAGTACTGCTGTCCAACTGCAGATATATTCCTTGGTCTGAGCAGAGTAGTACAGACGCTCCCCTACTTACGAACGCAATTGGTTCCGAGCGATTGTTCATAAGTTGAATTTGTTTCTAAGTTGATTCAGTGCTATATTTTGTATTATAATTTATGTTTAAGGCCGATATAAGTATATTGAAGGTTTATATAAGTGCATTTGTATGTTTAAGGCTTGTATAAGTAACACGCATTGGTTTGTACTGAAAAAAAAAAACATTTAATAAAATGGAGAGAATATGTACAGTACTGTAGATAGAGAGAGAGATTTATGTATTAGAAACTGGCCAAAAGAAGCGACCTAATGACGATTGCACAGTTTTCTTATTTTTTTCATCATAAATGATGCGGTAGCACTGTATGGCATCATTCAATTGATTTGCAAACTTTGTGCAACGTTCAATATTTGGGTCCTGCTGCTCGATCTTTCTGTTTATAAATGGTACTGACGGTCGAACGATTCAATGCCCGTGAAACGCTCACCACTCTCACGCGCATCAAGCTTCGTTATTATTGCCACTCGTTTCAAATGAAATGGCTTGCCTCTTCCTTGCAACTCCCTCAATAGAAGCCTTTAGCTTTTTACCAACCATATTCAATATTGGATGCATGAGATATTTAATGATACAAATGAAAAAGGTTCTTTGCACACTGGAGATACATTCACGCACTTCCGCATTGCAACGAAGAAGAAGGTAGATGCTGGGTGAGCTGAGCTCTCACAGCGCCAGGCGTCGGTATTAGCGGCGGAAAGAAGTACTACTCCGAAAAAGGCGCGAAATACAAAATTGGACTTGCGAACATTTTTGGACTTAAAGGCAATTTGCAGACATGTTCGTATGTACCGTTGTTCGTAAGTTGAATGTTCGTAAGTAGTGGAGCGTCTGTATATAGTAAGGCTTTTTTCTTTAAAAAAAATCGACATAGTATAGTAAGGCTAAGAAAGTCGGAGAATAAATCTGACTTCTGATTCTTCTCCTAGTTATTGCTGTGGTCCAGTGGCAAAAATATTGGTTCAGAACTTGAGGTGGGAATCAGGAGTGAGTTCAATTCCACTCTTTGCAATTCACAAATTGTTTATTGAGGTAATGAAAAGGATAAATATAACTTCCAATCACATCATTTCAGAAGTCACTGTGGTCCAGTGGCAAAGACAAACGGTCAGAACTTCTGGTGGACTCAAGTTCAAATCAGGAGTGAGTTTTATTCCACTCTTTGCAATTCTCAAATTGTTTATTGAGGTAATGAAAAGGATAAATATAACTTCCAATCACATCATTTCAGAAGTCACTGTGGTCCAGTGGCAAAGACAATGGGTCAGAACTTCAGGTGGACTCAAGTTCAAATCAGGAATGAGTTCAATTCCACTCTTTGCAATTCTCAAATTGTTTATTTAGGTAATGAAAAGGATAAATATAACTTCCAATCACATCATTTCAGAAGTCACTGTGGTCCAGTGGCAAAGACAATTGGTCAGAACTTCAGGTGGACTCAAGTTCAAATCAGGAATGAGTTCAATTCCACTCTTTGCAATTCTCAAATTGTTTATTTAGGTAATGAAAAGGATAAATATAACTTCCAATCACATCATTTCCGAAGTCACTGTGGTCCAGTGGCAAAGACAATGGGTCAGAACTTCAGCCGGACTCAAGTTCAAATCAGGAATGAGTTCAATTCCACTCTTTGCAATTCTCAAATTGTTTATTTAGGTAATGAAAAGGATAAATATAACTTCCAATCACATCATTTCAGAAGTCACTGTGGTCCAGTGGCAAAGACAATGGGTCAGAACTTCAGGTGGACTCAAGTTCAAATCAGGAATGAGTTCAATTCCACTCTTTGCAATTCTCAAAGTGTTTATTTAGGTAATGAAAAGGATAAATATAACTTCCAATCACATCATTTCAGAAGTCACTGTGGTCCAGTGGCAAAGACAATGGGTCAGAACTTCAGATGGACTCAAGTTCAAATCAGGTATGAGTTCAATTCCACTCTTTGCAATTCTCAAATTGTTTATTTAGGTAATGAAAAGGATAAATATAACTTCCAATCACATCATTTCAGAAGTCACTGTGGTCCAGTGGCAAAGACAATGGGTCAGAACTTCAGGTGGACTCAAGTTCAAATCAGGAATGAGTTCAATTCCACTCTTTGCAATTCTCAAATTGTTTATTTAGGTAATGAAAAGGATAAATATAACTTCCAATCATGTATAGGCGGGCCGCCTCGTGGTGTAGTGGGTAAGTCACCTGCCTGCGACGTGGGTGTCGAGGGTTCACGTCCCGGTGTCGCCAGTCAACGACTGTATGGTGTCGGCAGTCGGCCGAAGGCCGACTGTCGAACACCACCAGGGACCCCCCCTCCCAACTGTCTTCCGGTCAGCCGAAGGCTGACCGGAAATATTGTTTTGCTGAAAAAAATGACTAAGTCTTTATTTGAATGAAAAAAGGATTACCCATTTACTGAACTACTAGTGTAGTGATTAGTCAAACGAGAGCGGGATTCGAACCCCATCTCCCACATGGCAGTCAAATCCACTAACTTGAGGTCTGTCTGACCCATTGTCTTTGCCACTGGACCACAGTGACTTCTGAAATGAGATGATTGGAAGTTATATTTATCATTTTCATCACCTCAATAAACAATTTGAGATTTGCAAAGAGTAGACTTGAACTCACTCCAGATTTGAACTTGTGTCCAACTTCAATTTCAACCCATTGTTCTTGCCACTGGACCACAGTGTCTTCTGAAATGATGTGATTGGAAGTTATATTTATCCTTTTAATTACCTCAATAAACAATTTGAGAATTGCAAAGAGTGGAATCGAACTCACTTCTGATTTGAACTTGAGTCCACCTGAAGTTCTGACCCATTGTCTTTGCCACTGCACCACTGTAAAGTTGGAAGTTGTATTTATCCTTTTCATTACCTCAATAAGCAATTTGAGAATTGCAACGAGTGGCATTGAACTCACTCCTGTCTCCCGCCTCATGTTCTGACCCAATGATTTTGCCAGTGGACCACAGCAACAACTAGAAGGTGAAGAATCAGAAGTCAGATTTATTCACCGACTCTCTTAGCCTTACTTGCTGTCATTTTTTAAAGAAAAAAAGCCTTACTATGTAAAGAAGCCTTACTATACAATATCGTTTTTTAAGAAAAAAAGGCTTCCTCTACTATGTCGTTTTTCAAGAAAAAAAGCCATGCTATACTATGTCGTTTTTTAGGGAAAAAAAGCCTTACTATACGATGTCGTTTTTTAAAGGAAAAAAGCCATACTATACTATGTCGTTTTTTAGGGGGGAAAGCCATACTATACTATGTCGTTTTTTAGGGGAAAAGCCTTCCTCGACTATGTCGTTTTTCAAGAAAAAAAAGCCATGCTATACTATGTCGTTTTTTAGGGGGGGAAAGCCATACTATACTATGTCGTTTTTTAAGAAAAAAAAAGCCTTACTATACTATGTCGTTTTTTAAGAAAAAAGCCTTACTATACATGGTCTTTTTTAAACAAAAAAGCCTTACTATACATGGTCATTTTTTAAGAAAAAAGCCTTACTATACATGGTCTTTTTTTGTAAATAAAAAGCCTTACTATACTATGTCGTTTTTAAAGAAAATAAGCCTTACTATACTATGTCGTCTTTAAAGAAAAAAACCTATACTATGTTGTTTTTTAAGAAAAAAGCCTTACTATACTATGTCGTTTTTTTACGAAAAAAAGCCTTACAATACTATGTCGTTTTTTTTTTTAAGAAAAAAGCCTCACAATACTATGTCATTTTTTAAGAAAAAAAGCCTTACTATACTATGTCGTCTTTTAAGAAAAACGCTTTACTGTACATGGTCGTTTTTTTTTAATAAAAAAGCCTTACTATACATGGTCATTTTTTAATAAAAACCCTTAATATACATGGTCATTTTTAAAGAAAAAAGCCTGACTATATATACATAGTATTTATTTTTTTAAACAAATAAAAGCTTTACTTTACATAGACCACTTTAAGTCGTTTTTAAAGACAAAAAAGCCTTTGTCGTTTTTAAAGACAAAAAAGCCTTACTATACTGTGTCGTTTTTAAAGAAAATAAGCCTTACTATACTATGTCGTCTTTAAAGAAAAAAGCCTATACTATGTTGTTTTTTAAGAAAAAAGCCTTACTATACTATGTCGTTTTTTACGAAAAAAAGCCTTACTATACTATGTCGTTTTTTTTTAAGAAAATAAGCCTTACTATACAATATCGTTTAAGAAAGAAAGGCTTCCTCTACTATGTCGTTTTTCAAGAAAAAAAAGCCATGCTATACTATGTCGTTTTTTAAAGGAAAAAAGCCATACTATACTATGTCGTTTTTTAAAGGAAAAAAGCCATACTATACTATGTCATTTTTTTAGGGGGAAAAGCCATACTATACTATGTCGTTTTTTAGGGAAAAAGCCTTCCTCTTCTATGTCGTTTTTCAAGAAAAAAAAGCCATGCTATACTATGTCGTTTTTTTAGGGGAAAAAAGCCATACTATACTATGTCGTTTTTTTAGGAAAAAAAGCCTTACTATACTATGTCGTTTTTTAAGAAAAAAAGCCTTACTATACATGGTCTTTTTTAAACAAAAAAGCCTTACTATACATGGTCATTTTTTAAGAAAAAAGCCTTACTATACATGGTCTTTTTTGTAAATAAAAAGCCTTACTATACTATGTCGTTTTTAAAGACAAAAAAGCCTTACTATACTGTGTCGTTTTTAAAGAAAATAAGCCTTACTATACTATGTCGTCTTTAAAGAAAAAAGCCTATACCATGTTGTTTTTTAAGAAAAAAGCCTTACTATACTATGTCGTTTTTTACGAAAAAAAGCCTTACAATACTATGTCGTTTTTTTTTTAAGAAAAAAGCCTTACAATACTACGTCATTTTTTAAGAAAAAAAGCCTTACTATACTATGTCGTCTTTTAAGAAAAACGCTTTACTGTACATGGTCGTTTTTTTTAAATAAAAAAGCCTTACTATACATGGTCATTTTTTAATAAAAACCCTTAATATACATGGAAATTTTTAAAGAAAAAAGCCTGACTATATATACATAGTATTTATTTTTTAAACAAATAAAAGCTTTACTTTACATAGACCACTTTAAGTCGTTTTTAAAGACAAAAAAGCCTTTATGTCGTTTTTAAAGACAAAAAAGCCTTACTATACTGTGTCGTTTTTAAAGAAAATAAGCCTTACTATACTATGTCGTCTTTAAAGAAAAAAGCCTATACTATGTTGTTTTTTTTAAGAAAAAAGCGTTACTATACTATGTCGTTTTTTACGAAAAAAAGCCTTACAATACTATGTCGTTTTTTTTTTAAGAAAATAAGCCTTACTATACAATATCGTTTAAGAAAGAAAGGCTTCCTCTACTATGTCGTTTTTCAAGAAAAAAAAGCCATGCTATACTATGTCGTTTTTTAGGGAAAAAAGCCTTACTATACTATGTCGTTTTTTAAAGGAAAAAAGCCATACTATACTATGTCATTTTTTAAAGGAAAAAAGCCATACTATACTATGTCATTTTTTAGGGGGAAAAGCCATACTATACTATGTCGTTTTTTAGGGGAAAAGCCTTCCTCTTCTATGTCGTTTTTCAAGAAAAAAAGCCATGCTATACTATGTCGTTTTTTTAGGGGAAAAAAGCCATACTATACTATGTCGTTTTTTTAGGAAAAAAAGCCTTACTATACTATGTCGTTTTTTAAGAAAAAAGCCTGACTATACATGGTCTTTTTTAAACAAAAAAGCCTTACTATACATGGTCATTTTTTAAGAAAAAAGCCTTACTATACATGGTCTTTTTTTGTAAATAAAAAGCCTTACTATACTATGTCGTTTTTAAAGAAAATAAGCCTTACTATACTATGTCGTCTTTAAAGAAAAAAACCTATACTATGTTGTTTTTTAAGAAAAAAGCCTTACTATACTATGTCGTTTTTTTACGAAAAAAAGCCTTACAATACTGTCGTTTTTTTTTTAAGAAAAAAGCCTTACAATACTACGTCATTTTTTAAGAAAAAAAGCCTTACTATACTATGTCGTCTTTTAAGAAAAACGCTTTACTGTACATGGTCGTTTTTTTTAAATAAAAAAGCCTTACTATACATGGTCATTTTTTAATAAAAACCCTTAATATACATGGTCATTTTTAAAGAAAAAAGCCTGACTATATATACATAGTATTTATTTTTTAAACAAATAAAAGCTTTACTTTACATAGACCACTTTAAGTCGTTTTTAAAGACAAAAAAGCCTTTGTCGTTTTTAAAGACAAAAAAGCCTTACTATACTGTGTCGTTTTTAAAGAAAATAAGCCTTACTATACTATGTCGTCTTTAAAGAAAAAAGCCTATACTATGTTGTTTTTTAAGAAAAAAGCCTTACTATACTATGTCGTTTTTTACGAAAAAAAGCCTTACAATACTATGTCGTTTTTTTTTAAGAAAATAAGCCTTACTATACAATATCGTTTAAGAAAGAAAGGCTTCCTCTACTATGTCGTTTTTCAAGAAAAAAAAGCCATGCTATACTATGTCGTTTTTTAGGGAAAAAAGCCATACTATACTATGTCATTTTTTAGGGGGAAAAGCCATACTATACTATGTCGTTTTTTAGGGAAAAAGCCTTCCTCTTCTATGTCGTTTTTCAAGAAAAAAAGCCATGCTATACTATGTCGTTTTTTGGGGGGGAAAAAGCCATACTATACCATGTCGTTTTTTTAGGAAAAAAAGCCTTACTATACTATGTCGTTTTTTAAGAAAAAAAGCCTTACTATACTATGTCGTTTTTTAAGAAAAAAAACCTTACTATACATGGTCATTTTTTAAGAAAAAAGCCTTACTATACATGGTCTTTTTTGTAAATAAAAAGCCTTACTATACTATGTCGTTTTTAAAGACAAAAAAGCCTTACTATACTGTGTCGTTTTTAAAGAAAATAAGCCTTACTATACTATGTCGTCTTTAAAGAAAAAAGCCTATACTATGTTGTTTTTTAAGAAAAAAGCCTTACTATTCTATGTCGTTTTTTACGAAAAAAAGCCTTACAATACTATGTCGTTTTTTTTTTTAAGAAAAAAGCCTTACAATACTATGTCATTTTTTAAGAAAAAAAGCCTTACTATACTATGTCGTCTTTTAAGAAAAACGCTTTACTGTACATGGTCGTTTTTTTTAACTAAAAAAGCCTTACTATACATGGTCATTTTTAATAAAAACCCTTAATATACATGGTCATTTTTAAAGAAAAAAGCCTGACTATATATACATAGTATTTATTTTTTAAACAAATAAAAGCTTTACTTTACATAGACCACTTTAAGTCGTTTTTAAAGACAAAAAAGCCTTTATATCGTTTTTAAAGACAAAAAAAGCCTTACTATACTGTGTCGTTTTTAAAGAAAATAAGCCTTACTATACTATGTCGTCTTTAAAGAAAAAAGCCTATACTATGTTGTTTTTTAAGAAAAAAGCGTTACTATACTATGTCGTTTTTTACGAAAAAAAGCCTTACAATACTATGTCGTTTTTTTTAAAGAAAATAAGCCTTACTATACAATATCGTTTAAGAAAGAAAGGCTTCCTCTACTATGTCGTTTTTCAAGAAAAAAAAAGCCATGCTATACTATGTCGTTTTTTAGGGAAAAAAGCCTTACTATACTATGTCGTTTTTTAAAGGAAAAAAGCCTTACTATACTATGTCGTCTTTAAAGAAAAAAGCCTATACTATGTTGTTTTTTAAGAAAAAAGCCATACTATACTATGTCATTTTTTAGGGGGAAAAGCCATACTATACTATGTCGTTTTTTAGGGAAAAAGCCTTCCTCTTCTATGTCGTTTTTCAAGAAAAAAAGCCATGCTATACTATGTCGTTTTTTTAGGGGAAAAAAGCCATACTATACTATGTCGTTTTTTTAGGGAAAAAAAGCCTTACTATACTATGTCGTTTTTTAACAAAAAAAGCCTTACTATACATGGTCTTTTTTAAACAAAAAAGCCTTACTATACATGGTCATTTTTTTAAGAAAAAAGCCTTACTATACATGGTCTTTTTTGTAAATAAAAAGCCTTACTATACTATGTCGTTTTTAAAGACAAAAAAGCCTTACTATACTGTGTCGTTTTTAAAGAAAATAAGCCTTACTATACTATGTCGTCTTTAAAGAAAAAAGCCTATACTATGTTGTTTTTGAAGAAAAAAGCCTTACTATACTATGTCGTTTTTTAAGAAAAAAAGCCATACTATACTATGTCGTTTTTTAAAGGAAAAAAGCCATACTATACTATGTCGTTTTTTAGGGGGAAAAGCCATACTATACTATGTCGTTTTTTAGGGAAAAAGCCTTCCTCTACTATGTCGTTTTTCAAGAAAAAAAGCCATGCTATGCTATGTCGTTTTTTTAGGGGAAAAAAGCCATACTATACTATGTCGTTTTTTTAGGAAAAAAAGCCTTACTATACTATGTCGTTTTTTAAGAAAAAAAGCCTTACTATACATGGTCTTTTTTAAACAAAAAAAGCCTTACTATACATGGTCATTTTTTAAGAAAAAAGCCTTACTATACATGGTCTTTTTTGTAAATAAAAAGCCTTACTATACTATGTCGTTTTTAAAGACAAAAAAGCCTTACTATACTGTGTCGTTTTTAAAGAAAATAAGCCTTACTATACTATGTCGTCTTTAAAGAAAAAAGCCTATACTATGTTGTTTTTTAAGAAAAAAGCCTTACTATACTATGTCGTTTTTTACGAAAAAAAGCCTTACAATACTATGTCGGTTTTTTTTTTTAAGAAAAAAGCCTTACAATACTATGTCATTTTTTAAGAAAAAAAGCCTTACTATACTATGTCGTCTTTTAAGAAAAACGCTTTACTGTACATGGTCGTTTTTTTTAAATAAAAAAGCCTTACTATACATGGTCATTTTTTAATAAAAACCCTTAATATACATGGTCATTTTTAAAGAAAAAAGCCTGACTATATATACATAGTATTTATTTTTTAAACAAATAAAAGCTTTACTTTACATAGACCACTTTAAGTCGTTTTTAAAGACAAAAAAGCCTTTGTCGTTTTTAAAGACAAAAAAGCCTTACTATACTGTGTCGTTTTTAAAGAAAATAAGCCTTACTATACTATGTCGTCTTTAAAGAAAAAAGCCTATACTATGTTGTTTTTTAAGAAAAAAGCCTTACTATACTATGTCGTTTTTTACGAAAAAAAGCCTTACAATACTATGTCGTTTTTTTTTAAGAAAATAAGCCTTACTATACAATATCGTTTAAGAAAGAAAGGCTTCCTCTACTATGTCGTTTTTCAAGAAAAAAAAGCCATGCTATACTATGTCGTTTTTTAGGGAAAAAAGCCATACTATACTATGTCATTTTTTAGGGGGAAAAGCCATACTATACTATGTCGTTTTTTAGGGAAAAAGCCTTCCTCTTCTATGTCGTTTTTCAAGAAAAAAAGCCATGCTATACTATGTCGTTTTTTGGGGGGAAAAAAGCCATACTATACCATGTCGTTTTTTTAGGAAAAAAAGCCTTACTATACTATGTCGTTTTTTAAGAAAAAAAGCCTTACTATACTATGTCGTTTTTTAAGAAAAAAAACCTTACTATACATGGTCATTTTTTAAGAAAAAAGCCTTACTATACATGGTCTTTTTTGTAAATAAAAAGCCTTACTATACTATGTCGTTTTTAAAGACAAAAAAGCCTTACTATACTGTGTCGTTTTTAAAGAAAATAAGCCTTACTATACTATGTCGTCTTTAAAGAAAAAAGCCTATACTATGTTGTTTTTTAAGAAAAAAGCCTTACTATACTATGTCGTTTTTTACGAAAAAAAGCCTTACAATACTATGTCGTTTTTTTTTTTAAGAAAAAAGCCTTACAATACTATGTCATTTTTTAAGAAAAAAAGCCTTACTATACTATGTCGTCTTTTAAGAAAAACGCTTTACTGTACATGGTCGTTTTTTTTAAATAAAAAAGCCTTACTATACATGGTCATTTTTAATAAAAACCCTTAATATACATGGTCATTTTTAAAGAAAAAAGCCTGACTATATATACATAGTATTTATTTTTTAAACAAATAAAAGCTTTACTTTACATAGACCACTTTAAGTCGTTTTTAAAGACAAAAAAGCCTTTATATCGTTTTTAAAGACAAAAAAAGCCTGACTATACTGTGTCGTTTTTAAAGAAAATAAGCCTTACTATACTATGTCGTCTTTAAAGAAAAAAGCCTATACTATGTTGTTTTTTAAGAAAAAAGCGTTACTATACTATGTCGTTTTTTACGAAAAAAAGCCTTACAATACTATGTCGTTTTTTTTAAAGAAAATAAGCCTTACTATACAATATCGTTTAAGAAAGAAAGGCTTCCTCTACTATGTCGTTTTTCAAGAAAAAAAAGCCATGCTATACTATGTCGTTTTTTAGGGAAAAAAGCCTTACTATACTATGTCGTTTTTTAAAGGAAAAAAGCCTTACTATACTATGTCGTCTTTAAAGAAAAAAGCCTATACTATGTTGTTTTTTAAGAAAAAAGCCATACTATACTATGTCATTTTTTAGGGGGAAAAGCCATACTATACTATGTCGTTTTTTAGGGAAAAAGCCTTCCTCTTCTATGTCGTTTTTCAAGAAAAAAAGCCATGCTATACTATGTCGTTTTTTTAGGGGAAAAAAGCCATACTATACTATGTCGTTTTTTTAGGAAAAAAAAGCCTTACTATACTATGTCGTTTTTTAACAAAAAAAGCCTTACTATACATGGTCTTTTTTAAACAAAAAAGCCTTACTATACATGGTCATTTTTTTAAGAAAAAAGCCTTACTATACATGGTCTTTTTTGTAAATAAAAAGCCTTACTATACTATGTCGTTTTTAAAGACAAAAAAGCCTTACTATACTGTGTCGTTTTTAAAGAAAATAAGCCTTACTATACTATGTCGTCTTTAAAGAAAAAAGCCTATACTATGTTGTTTTTGAAGAAAAAAGCCTTACTATACTATGTCGTTTTTTAAGAAAAAAAGCCATACTATACTATGTCGTTTTTTAAAGGAAAAAAGCCATACTATACTATGTCGTTTTTTAGGGGGAAAAGCCATACTATACTATGTCGTTTTTTAGGGAAAAAGCCTTCCTCTACTATGTCGTTTTTCAAGAAAAAAAGCCATGCTATGCTATGTCGTTTTTTTAGGGGAAAAAAGCCATACTATACTATGTCGTTTTTTTAGGAAAAAAAGCCTTACTATACTATGTCGTTTTTTAAGAAAAAAAGCCTTACTATACATGGTCTTTTTTAAACAAAAAAAGCCTTACTATACATGGTCATTTTTTAAGAAAAAAGCCTTACTATACATGGTCTTTTTTGTAAATAAAAAGCCTTACTATACTATGTCGTTTTTAAAGACAAAAAAGCCTTACTATACTGTGTCGTTTTTAAAGAAAATAAGCCTTACTATACTATGTCGTCTTTAAAGAAAAAAGCCTATACTATGTTGTTTTTTAAGAAAAAAGCCTTACTATACTATGTCGTTTTTTACGAAAAAAAGCCTTACAATACTATGTCGTTTTTTTTTTTTAAGAAAAAAGCCTTACAATACTATGTCGTTTTTTAAGAAAAAAAGCCTTACTATACTATGTCGTCTTTTAAGAAAAACGCTTTACTGTACATGGTCGTTTTTTTTAAATAAAAAAGCCTTACTATACATGGTCATTTTTTAATAAAAACCCTTAATATACATGGTCATTTTTAAAGAAAAAAGCCTGACTATATATACACATAGTATTTATTTTTTAAACAAATAAAAGCTTTACTTTACATAGACCACTTTAAGTCGTTTTTAAAGACAAAAAAGCCTTTATGTCGTTTTTAAAGACAAAAAAGCCTTACTATACTGTGTCGTTTTTAAAGAAAATAAGCCTTACTATACTATGTCGTCTTTAAAGAAAAAAGCCTATACTATGTTGTTTTTTAAGAAAAAAGCCTTACTATACTATGTCGTTTTTTACGAAAAAAAGCCTTACAATACTATGTCGTTTTTTTTTTAAGAAAATAAGCCTTACTATACAATATCGTTTAAGAAAGAAAGGCTTCCTCTACTATGTCGTTTTTCAAGAAAAAAAAGCCATGCTATACTATGTCGTTTTTTAAAGGAAAAAAGCCATACTATACTATGTCGTTTTTTAAAGGAAAAAAAGCCATACTATACTATGTCATTTTTTAGGGGGAAAAGCCATACTATACTATGTCGTTTTTTAGGGAAAAAGCCTTCCTCTTCTATGTCGTTTTTCAAGAAAAAAAAGCCATGCTATACTATGTCGTTTTTTTAGGGGAAAAAAGCCATACTATACTATGTCGTTTTTTTAGGAAAAAAAGCCTTACTATACTATGTCGTTTTTTAAGAAAAAAAGCCTTACTATACATGGTCTTTTTTAAACAAAAAAGCCTTACTATACATGGTCATTTTTTAAGAAAAAAGCCTTACTATACATGGTCTTTTTTGTAAATAAAAAGCCTTACTATACTATGTCGTTTTTAAAGACAAAAAAGCCTTACTATACTGTGTCGTTTTTAAAGAAAATAAGCCTTACTACACTATGTCGTCTTTAAAGAAAAAAGCCTATACTATGTTGTTTTTTAAGAAAAAAGCCTTACTATACTATGTCGTTTTTTACGAAAAAAAGCCTTACAATACTATGTCGTTTTTTTTTAAAGAAAAAAGCCTTACAATACTATGTCATTTTTTAAGAAAAAAAGCCTTACTATACTATGTCGTCTTTTAAGAAAAACGCTTTACTGTACATGGTCGTTTTTTTTAAATAAAAAAGCCTTACTATACATGGTCATTTTTTAATAAAAACCCTTAATATACATGGTCATTTTTAAAGAAAAAAGCCTGACTATATATACATAGTATTTATTTTTTAAACAAATAAAAGCTTTACTTTACATAGACCACTTTAAGTCGTTTTTAAAGACAAAAAAGCCTTACTATACTGTGTCGTTTTTAAAGAAAATAAGCCTTACTATACTATGTCGTCTTTAAAGAAAAAAGCCTATACTATGTTGTTTTTTAAGAAAAAAGCGTTACTATACTATGTCGTTTTTTACGAAAAAAAGCCTTACAATACTATGTCGTTTTTTTTTAAGAAAATAAGCCTTACTATACAATATCGTTTAAGAAAGAAAGGCTTCCTCTACTATGTCGTTTTTCAAGAAAAAAAAGCCATGCTATACTATGTCGTTTTTTAGGGAAAAAAGCCTTACTATACTATGTCGTTTTTTAAAGGAAAAAAGCCATACTATACTATGTCATTTTTTAAAGGAAAAAAGCCATACTATACTATGTCATTTTTTAGGGGGGAAAGCCATACTATACTATGTCGTTTTTTAGGGAAAAAGCCTTCCTCTTCTATGTCGTTTTTCAAGAAAAAAAGCCATGCTATACTATGTCGTTTTTTTGGGGGAAAAAAGCCATACTACACCATGTCGTTTTTTTAGGAAAAAAAGCCTTACTATACTATGTCGTTTTTTAAGAAAAAAAGCCTTACTATACTATGTCGTTTTTTAAGAAAAAAAACCTTACTATACATGGTCATTTTTTAAGAAAAAAGCCTTACTATACATGGTCTTTTTTGTAAATAAAAAGCCTTACTATACTATGTCGTTTTTAAAGACAAAAAAGCCTTACTATACTGTGTCGTTTTTAAAGAAAATAAGCCTTACTATACTATGTCGTCTTTAAAGAAAAAAGCCTATACTATGTTGTTTTTTAAGAAAAAAGCCTTACTATACTATGTCGTTTTTTACGAAAAAAAGCCTTACAATACTATGTCGTTTTTTTTTTAAGAAAAAAGCCTTACAATACTATGTCATTTTTTAAGAAAAAAAGCCTTACTATACTATGTCGTCTTTTAAGAAAAACGCTTTACTGTACATGGTCGTTTTTTTTAAATAAAAAAGCCTTACTATACATGGTCATTTTTAATAAAAACCCTTAATATACATGGTCATTTTTAAAGAAAAAAGCCTGACTATATATACATAGTATTTATTTTTTAAACAAATAAAAGCTTTACTTTACATAGACCACTTTAAGTCGTTTTTAAAGACAAAAAAGCCTTTATATCGTTTTTAAAGACAAAAAAAGCCTTACTATACTGTGTCGTTTTTAAAGAAAATAAGCCTTACTATACTATGTCGTCTTTAAAGAAAAAAGCCTATACTATGTTGTTTTTTAAGAAAAAAGCGTTACTATACTATGTCGTTTTTTACGAAAAAAAGCCTTACAATACTATGTCGTTTTTTTTAAAGAAAATAAGCCTTACTATACAATATCGTTTAAGAAAGAAAGGCTTCCTCTACTATGTCGTTTTTCAAGAAAAAAAAAGCCATGCTATACTATGTCGTTTTTTAGGGAAAAAAGCCTTACTATACTATGTCGTTTTTTAAAGGAAAAAAGCCTTACTATACTATGTCGTCTTTAAAGAAAAAAGCCTATACTATGTTGTTTTTTAAGAAAAAAGCCATACTATACTATGTCATTTTTTAGGGGGAAAAGCCATACTATACTATGTCGTTTTTTAGGGAAAAAGCCTTCCTCTTCTATGTCGTTTTTCAAGAAAAAAAGCCATGCTATACTATGTCGTTTTTTTAGGGGAAAAAAGCCATACTATACTATGTCGTTTTTTTAGGGAAAAAAAGCCTTACTATACTATGTCGTTTTTTAACAAAAAAAGCCTTACTATACATGGTCTTTTTTAAACAAAAAAGCCTTACTATACATGGTCATTTTTTTAAGAAAAAAGCCTTACTATACATGGTCTTTTTTGTAAATAAAAAGCCTTACTATACTATGTCGTTTTTAAAGACAAAAAAGCCTTACTATACTGTGTCGTTTTTAAAGAAAATAAGCCTTACTATACTATGTCGTCTTTAAAGAAAAAAGCCTATACTATGTTGTTTTTGAAGAAAAAAGCCTTACTATACTATGTCGTTTTTTAAGAAAAAAAGCCATACTATACTATGTCGTTTTTTAAAGGAAAAAAGCCATACTATACTATGTCGTTTTTTAGGGGGAAAAGCCATACTATACTATGTCGTTTTTTAGGGAAAAAGCCTTCCTCTACTATGTCGTTTTTCAAGAAAAAAAGCCATGCTATGCTATGTCGTTTTTTTAGGGGAAAAAAGCCATACTATACTATGTCGTTTTTTTAGGAAAAAAAGCCTTACTATACTATGTCGTTTTTTAAGAAAAAAAGCCTTACTATACATGGTCTTTTTTAAACAAAAAAAGCCTTACTATACATGGTCATTTTTTAAGAAAAAAGCCTTACTATACATGGTCTTTTTTGTAAATAAAAAGCCTTACTATACTATGTCGTTTTTAAAGACAAAAAAGCCTTACTATACTGTGTCGTTTTTAAAGAAAATAAGCCTTACTATACTATGTCGTCTTTAAAGAAAAAAGCCTATACTATGTTGTTTTTTAAGAAAAAAGCCTTACTATACTATGTCGTTTTTTACGAAAAAAAGCCTTACAATACTATGTCGGTTTTTTTTTTTAAGAAAAAAGCCTTACAATACTATGTCATTTTTTAAGAAAAAAAGCCTTACTATACTATGTCGTCTTTTAAGAAAAACGCTTTACTGTACATGGTCGTTTTTTTTAAATAAAAAAGCCTTACTATACATGGTCATTTTTTAATAAAAACCCTTAATATACATGGTCATTTTTAAAGAAAAAAGCCTGACTATATATACATAGTATTTATTTTTTAAACAAATAAAAGCTTTACTTTACATAGACCACTTTAAGTCGTTTTTAAAGACAAAAAAGCCTTTGTCGTTTTTAAAGACAAAAAAGCCTTACTATACTGTGTCGTTTTTAAAGAAAATAAGCCTTACTATACTATGTCGTCTTTAAAGAAAAAAGCCTATACTATGTTGTTTTTTAAGAAAAAAGCCTTACTATACTATGTCGTTTTTTACGAAAAAAAGCCTTACAATACTATGTCGTTTTTTTTTAAGAAAATAAGCCTTACTATACAATATCGTTTAAGAAAGAAAGGCTTCCTCTACTATGTCGTTTTTCAAGAAAAAAAAGCCATGCTATACTATGTCGTTTTTTAGGGAAAAAAGCCATACTATACTATGTCATTTTTTAGGGGGAAAAGCCATACTATACTATGTCGTTTTTTAGGGAAAAAGCCTTCCTCTTCTATGTCGTTTTTCAAGAAAAAAAGCCATGCTATACTATGTCGTTTTTTGGGGGGAAAAAAGCCATACTATACCATGTCGTTTTTTTAGGAAAAAAAGCCTTACTATACTATGTCGTTTTTTAAGAAAAAAAGCCTTACTATACTATGTCGTTTTTTAAGAAAAAAAACCTTACTATACATGGTCATTTTTTAAGAAAAAAGCCTTACTATACATGGTCTTTTTTGTAAATAAAAAGCCTTACTATACTATGTCGTTTTTAAAGACAAAAAAGCCTTACTATACTGTGTCGTTTTTAAAGAAAATAAGCCTTACTATACTATGTCGTCTTTAAAGAAAAAAGCCTATACTATGTTGTTTTTTAAGAAAAAAGCCTTACTATACTATGTCGTTTTTTACAAAAAAAAGCCTTACAATACTATGTCGTTTTTTTTTTTTAAGAAAAAAGCCTTACAATACTATGTCATTTTTTAAGAAAAAAAGCCTTACTATACTATGTCGTCTTTTAAGAAAAACGCTTTACTGTACATGGTCGTTTTTTTTAAATAAAAAAGCCTTACTATACATGGTCATTTTTAATAAAAACCCTTAATATACATGGTCATTTTTAAAGAAAAAAGCCTGACTATATATACATAGTATTTATTTTTTAAACAAATAAAAGCTTTACTTTACATAGACCACTTTAAGTCGTTTTTAAAGACAAAAAAGCCTTTATATCGTTTTTAAAGACAAAAAAAGCCTGACTATACTGTGTCGTTTTTAAAGAAAATAAGCCTTACTATACTATGTCGTCTTTAAAGAAAAAAGCCTATACTATGTTGTTTTTTAAGAAAAAAGCGTTACTATACTATGTCGTTTTTTACGAAAAAAAGCCTTACAATACTATGTCGTTTTTTTTAAAGAAAATAAGCCTTACTATACAATATCGTTTAAGAAAGAAAGGCTTCCTCTACTATGTCGTTTTTCAAGAAAAAAAAAGCCATGCTATACTATGTCGTTTTTTAGGGAAAAAAGCCTTACTATACTATGTCGTTTTTTAAAGGAAAAAAGCCTTACTATACTATGTCGTCTTTAAAGAAAAAAGCCTATACTATGTTGTTTTTTAAGAAAAAAGCCATACTATACTATGTCATTTTTTAGGGGGAAAAGCCATACTATACTATGTCGTTTTTTAGGGAAAAAGCCTTCCTCTTCTATGTCGTTTTTCAAGAAAAAAAGCCATGCTATACTATGTCGTTTTTTTAGGGGAAAAAAGCCATACTATACTATGTCGTTTTTTTAGGAAAAAAAAGCCTTACTATACTATGTCGTTTTTTAACAAAAAAAGCCTTACTATACATGGTCTTTTTTAAACAAAAAAGCCTTACTATACATGGTCATTTTTTTAAGAAAAAAGCCTTACTATACATGGTCTTTTTTGTAAATAAAAAGCCTTACTATACTATGTCGTTTTTAAAGACAAAAAAGCCTTACTATACTGTGTCGTTTTTAAAGAAAATAAGCCTTACTATACTATGTCGTCTTTAAAGAAAAAAGCCTATACTATGTTGTTTTTGAAGAAAAAAGCCTTACTATACTATGTCGTTTTTTAAGAAAAAAAGCCATACTATACTATGTCGTTTTTTAAAGGAAAAAAGCCATACTATACTATGTCGTTTTTTAGGGGGAAAAGCCATACTATACTATGTCGTTTTTTAGGGAAAAAGCCTTCCTCTACTATGTCGTTTTTCAAGAAAAAAAGCCATGCTATGCTATGTCGTTTTTTTAGGGGAAAAAAGCCATACTATACTATGTCGTTTTTTTAGGAAAAAAAGCCTTACTATACTATGTCGTTTTTTAAGAAAAAAAGCCTTACTATACATGGTCTTTTTTAAACAAAAAAAGCCTTACTATACATGGTCATTTTTTAAGAAAAAAGCCTTACTATACATGGTCTTTTTTGTAAATAAAAAGCCTTACTATACTATGTCGTTTTTAAAGACAAAAAAGCCTTACTATACTGTGTCGTTTTTAAAGAAAATAAGCCTTACTATACTATGTCGTCTTTAAAGAAAAAAGCCTATACCATGTTGTTTAAGAAAAAAGCCTTACTATACTATGTCGTTTTTTACGAAAAAAAGCCTTACAATACTATGTCATTTTTTAAGAAAAAAAGCCTTACTATACTATGTCGTCTTTTAAGAAAATTGCTTTACTGTACATGGTCGTTTTTTTTAAATAAAAAAGCCTTACTATACATGGTCATTTTTTAATAAAAACCCTTAATATACATGGTCATTTTTAAAGAAAAAAGCCTGACTATATATACATAGTATTTATTTTTTAAACAAATAAAAGCTTTACTTTACATAGACCACTTTAAGTCGTTTTTAAAGACAAAAAAGCCTTTATGTCGTTTTTAAAGACAAAAAAGCCTTACTATACTGTGTCGTTTTTAAAGAAAATAAGCCTTACTATACTATGTCGTCTTTAAAGAAAAAAGCCTATACTATGTTGTTTTTTAAGAAAAAAGCGTTACTATACTATGTCGTTTTTTACGAAAAAAAGCCTTACAATACTATGTCGTTTTTTTTTTAAGAAAATAAGCCTTACTATACAATATCGTTTAAGAAAGAAAGGCTTCCTCTACTATGTCGTTTTTCAAGAAAAAAAAGCCATGCTATACTATGTCGTTTTTTAGGGAAAAAAGCCTTACTATACTATGTCGTTTTTTAAAGGAAAAAAGCCATACTATACTATGTCATTTTTTAAAGGAAAAAAGCCATACTATACTATGTCATTTTTTAGGGGGAAAAGCCATACTATACTATGTCGTTTTTTAGGGGAAAAGCCTTCCTCTTCTATGTCGTTTTTCAAGAAAAAAAGCCATGCTATACTATGTCGTTTTTTTAGGGGAAAAAAGCCATACTATACTATGTCGTTTTTTTAGGAAAAAAAGCCTTACTATACTATGTCGTTTTTTAAGAAAAAAGCCTGACTATACATGGTCTTTTTTAAACAAAAAAGCCTTACTATACATGGTCATTTTTTAAGAAAAAAGCCTTACTATACATGGTCTTTTTTTGTAAATAAAAAGCCTTACTATACTATGTCGTTTTTAAAGAAAATAAGCCTTACTATACTATGTCGTCTTTAAAGAAAAAAACCTATACTATGTTGTTTTTTAAGAAAAAAGCCTTACTATACTATGTCGTTTTTTTACGAAAAAAAGCCTTACAATACTGTCGTTTTTTTTTTAAGAAAAAAGCCTTACAATACTACGTCATTTTTTAAGAAAAAAAGCCTTACTATACTATGTCGTCTTTTAAGAAAAACGCTTTACTGTACATGGTCGTTTTTTTTAAATAAAAAAGCCTTACTATACATGGTCATTTTTTAATAAAAACCCTTAATATACATGGTCATTTTTAAAGAAAAAAGCCTGACTATATATACATAGTATTTATTTTTTAAACAAATAAAAGCTTTACTTTACATAGACCACTTTAAGTCGTTTTTAAAGACAAAAAAGCCTTTGTCGTTTTTAAAGACAAAAAAGCCTTACTATACTGTGTCGTTTTTAAAGAAAATAAGCCTTACTATACTATGTCGTCTTTAAAGAAAAAAGCCTATACTATGTTGTTTTTTAAGAAAAAAGCCTTACTATACTATGTCGTTTTTTACGAAAAAAAGCCTTACAATACTATGTCGTTTTTTTTTAAGAAAATAAGCCTTACTATACAATATCGTTTAAGAAAGAAAGGCTTCCTCTACTATGTCGTTTTTCAAGAAAAAAAAGCCATGCTATACTATGTCGTTTTTTAAAGGAAAAAAGCCATACTATACTATGTCGTTTTTTAAAGGAAAAAAGCCATACTATACTATGTCATTTTTTAGGGGGAAAAGCCATACTATACTATGTCGTTTTTTAGGGAAAAAGCCTTCCTCTTCTATGTCGTTTTTCAAGAAAAAAAAGCCATATCTATACTATGTCGTTTTTTTAGGGGAAAAAAGCCATACTATACTATGTCGTTTTTTTAGGAAAAAAAGCCTTACTATACTATGTCGTTTTTTAAGAAAAAAAGCCTTACTATACATGGTCTTTTTTAAACAAAAAAGCCTTACTATACATGGTCATTTTTTAAGAAAAAAGCCTTACTATACATGGTCTTTTTTGTAAATAAAAAGCCTTACTATACTATGTCGTTTTTAAAGACAAAAAAGCCTTACTATACTGTGTCGTTTTTAAAGAAAATAAGCCTTACTACACTATGTCGTCTTTAAAGAAAAAAGCCTATACTATGTTGTTTTTTAAGAAAAAAGCCTTACTATACTATGTCGTTTTTTACGAAAAAAAGCCTTACAATACTATGTCGTTTTTTTTTAAAGAAAAAAGCCTTACAATACTATGTCATTTTTTAAGAAAAAAAGCCTTACTATACTATGTCGTCTTTTAAGAAAAACGCTTTACTGTACATGGTCGTTTTTTTTAAATAAAAAAGCCTTACTATACATGGTCATTTTTTAATAAAAACCCTTAATATACATGGTCATTTTTAAAGAAAAAAGCCTGACTATATATACATAGTATTTATTTTTTAAACAAATAAAAGCTTTACTTTACATAGACCACTTTAAGTCGTTTTTAAAGACAAAAAAGCCTTACTATACTGTGTCGTTTTTAAAGAAAATAAGCCTTACTATACTATGTCGTCTTTAAAGAAAAAAGCCTATACTATGTTGTTTTTTAAGAAAAAAGCGTTACTATACTATGTCGTTTTTTACGAAAAAAAGCCTTACAATACTATGTCGTTTTTTTTTAAGAAAATAAGCCTTACTATACAATATCGTTTAAGAAAGAAAGGCTTCCTCTACTATGTCGTTTTTCAAGAAAAAAAAGCCATGCTATACTATGTCGTTTTTTAGGGAAAAAAGCCTTACTATACTATGTCGTTTTTTAAAGGAAAAAAGCCATACTATACTATGTCATTTTTTAAAGGAAAAAAGCCATACTATACTATGTCATTTTTTAGGGGGGAAAGCCATACTATACTATGTCGTTTTTTAGGGAAAAAGCCTTCCTCTTCTATGTCGTTTTTCAAGAAAAAAAGCCATGCTATACTATGTCGTTTTTTTGGGGGAAAAAAGCCATACTACACCATGTCGTTTTTTTAGGAAAAAAAGCCTTACTATACTATGTCGTTTTTTAAGAAAAAAAGCCTTACTATACTATGTCGTTTTTTAAGAAAAAAAACCTTACTATACATGGTCATTTTTTAAGAAAAAAGCCTTACTATACATGGTCTTTTTTGTAAATAAAAAGCCTTACTATACTATGTCGTTTTTAAAGACAAAAAAGCCTTACTATACTGTGTCGTTTTTAAAGAAAATAAGCCTTACTATACTATGTCGTCTTTAAAGAAAAAAGCCTATACTATGTTGTTTTTTAAGAAAAAAGCCTTACTATACTATGTCGTTTTTTACGAAAAAAAGCCTTACAATACTATGTCGTTTTTTTTTTAAGAAAAAAGCCTTACAATACTATGTCATTTTTTAAGAAAAAAAGCCTTACTATACTATGTCGTCTTTTAAGAAAAACGCTTTACTGTACATGGTCGTTTTTTTTAAATAAAAAAGCCTTACTATACATGGTCATTTTTAATAAAAACCCTTAATATACATGGTCATTTTTAAAGAAAAAAGCCTGACTATATATACATAGTATTTATTTTTTAAACAAATAAAAGCTTTACTTTACATAGACCACTTTAAGTCGTTTTTAAAGACAAAAAAGCCTTTATATCGTTTTTAAAGACAAAAAAAGCCTTACTATACTATGTCGTCTTTTAAGAAAAACGCTTTACTGTACATGGTCGTTTTTTTTAAATAAAAAAGCCTTACTATACATGGTCATTTTTTAATAAAAACCCTTAATATACATGGTCATTTTTAAAGAAAAAAGCCTGACTATATATACATAGTATTTATTTTTTAAACAAATAAAAGCTTTACTTTACATAGACCACTTTAAGTCGTTTTTAAAGACAAAAAAGCCTTTGTCGTTTTTAAAGACAAAAAAGCCTTACTATACTGTGTCGTTTTTAAAGAAAATAAGCCTTACTATACTATGTCGTCTTTAAAGAAAAAAGCCTATACTATGTTGTTTTTTAAGAAAAAAGCCTTACTATACTATGTCGTTTTTTACGAAAAAAAGCCTTACAATACTATGTCGTTTTTTTTAAAGAAAATAAGCCTTACTATACAATATCGTTTAAGAAAGAAAGGCTTCCTCTACTATGTCGTTTTTCAAGAAAAAAAAAGCCATGCTATACTATGTCGTTTTTTAGGGAAAAAAGCCTTACTATACTATGTCGTTTTTTAAAGGAAAAAAGCCTTACTATACTATGTCGTCTTTAAAGAAAAAAGCCTATACTATGTTGTTTTTTAAGAAAAAAGCCATACTATACTATGTCATTTTTTAGGGGGAAAAGCCATACTATACTATGTCGTTTTTTAGGGAAAAAGCCTTCCTCTTCTATGTCGTTTTTCAAGAAAAAAAGCCATGCTATACTATGTCGTTTTTTTAGGGGAAAAAAGCCATACTATACTATGTCGTTTTTTTAGGAAAAAAAAGCCTTACTATACTATGTCGTTTTTTAAGAAAAAAAGCCTTACTATACATGGTCTTTTTTAAACAAAAAAGCCTTACTATACATGGTCATTTTTTTAAGAAAAAAGCCTTACTATACATGGTCTTTTTTGTAAATAAAAAGCCTTACTATACTATGTTGTTTTTAAAGACAAAAAAGCCTTACTATACTGTGTCGTTTTTAAAGAAAATAAGCCTTACTATACTATGTCGTCTTTAAAGAAAAAAGCCTATACTATGTTGTTTTTGAAGAAAAAAGCCTTACTATACTATGTCGTTTTTTAAGAAAAAAAGCCATACTATACTATGTCGTTTTTTAAAGGAAAAAAGCCATACTATACTATGTCGTTTTTTAGGGGGAAAAGCCATACTATACTATGTCGTTTTTTAGGGAAAAAGCCTTCCTCTACTATGTCATTTTTCAAGAAAAAAAGCCATGCTATGCTGTCGTTTTTTTAGGGGAAAAAACCCATACTATACTATGTTGTTTTTTTTAGGAAAAAAAGCCTTACTATACTATGTCGTTTTTTAAGAAAAAAAGCCTTACTATACATGGTCTTTTTTAAACAAAAAAGCCTTACTATACATGGTCATTTTTTAAGAAAAAAGCCTTACTATACTATGTCGTTTTTAAAGACAAAAAAGCCTTACTATACTGTGTCGTTTTTAAAGAAAATAAGCCTTACTATACTATGTCGTCTTTAAAGAAAAAAGCCTATACTATGTTGTTTTTTTAAGAAAAAAGCCTTACTATACCATGTCGTTTTTTACGAAAAAAAGCCTTACAATACTATGTCTTTTTTTAAGAAAAAAAGCCTTTCTATACTATGTCGTCTTTTAAGAAAAACGCTTTACTGTACATGGTCGTTTTTTTTAAATAAAAAAGCCTTACTATACATGGTCATTTTTTAATAAAAACCCTTAATATACATGGTCATTTTAAAAGAAAAAAGCCTGACTATATATACATAGTATTTATTTTTTAAACAAATAAAAGCTTTACTTTACATAGACCACTTTTTTTAAAAGAAAAAGCCTTATGTCCAGCCATTCAAGTCATTTTGCATGCCAGCTTTACGTTTGTACCAAATCTCGGGGTATTCTTTGCTCAGTTATGAAGCACGTCTAATAAGATGAATAAATATTTGACATTATCGTCGACAAGGAAAAAGAGTGTCGCCAAACTTTCGTCAAAACATATACAGACGCTCCCCTACTTACGAACGCAATTGGTTTCCCGAGCGATTGTTCATAAGTTGAATTTGTTTGTAAGTTGATTCAGTGCTATATTTTGTATTATAATTTATGTTTAAGGCCGATTTAAGTATATTGAAGGTTTATATAAGTGCATTTGTATGTTTAAGGCTTGTATAAGTAACACGCATTGGTTTGTACTGAAAAAAAAACATTTAATAAAATGGAGAGAATATGTACAGTACTGTAGAGAGAGAGAGAGATTTATGTATTAGAAACTGGCCAAAAGAAGCGACCTAATGACGATTGCACAGTTTTCTTCTTTTTTTCATCATAAATGATGCGGTAGCACTGTATGGAATCATTCAATTGATTTGCAAACTTTGTGCAACGTTCAATATTTGGGTCCTGCTGCTCGATCTTTCTGTTTATAAATGGTACTGACGGTCGAACGATTCAATGCCCGTGAAACGCTCACCACTCTCACGCGCATCAAGCTTCGTTATTATTGCCACTCGTTTCAAATGAAATGGCTTGCCTCTTCCTTGCAACTCCCTCAATAGAAGCCTTTAGCTTTTTACCAACCATATTCAATATTGGATGCATGAGATATTTAATGATACAAATGAAAAAGGTTCTTTGCACACTGGAGATACATTCACGCACTTCCGCATTGCAACGAAGAAGAAGGTAGATGCTGGGTGAGCTGAGCTCTCACAGCGCCAGGCGTCGGTATTAGCGGCGGAAAGAAGTACTACTCCGAAAAAGGCGCGAAATACAAAATTGGACTTGCGAACATTTTTGGACTTAAACGCAATTTGCAGACATGTTCGTATGTACTGTTGTTCGTAAGTTGAATGTTCGTAAGTAGGGGAGCGTATGTATAGGGAATATCAGTAAGAGAAAGAGAGAGAACAAGGTGTATTTTTTTTATAACCAGATAAAATATGATACTTTTTTGCACTTGTACAATGTTTCAGTGCCAAAAAGTTTTTGGTGGTAAATAGTCCTATAATATTCCTAATGAGGATAAAAATGTATCTACAAAAAGGTCAAATAGATAGACACAGATAGAAAACCAACATAACGCTTTGTTTCTTTCTCCCAGTTCCAGTGGACGTGTTTTCCCCTAACTCAGAATGGGGAGGTTTCTATGAGTATCTGGGCAAGAGACAGGGCACCACATTTACAGTGACTGGATTCAATCCTAGCAGTGGAAGGGTTAACATAACTTTACTGGAAACCAATGGCGTCTCCATCAGACTATCAGGTAAATGAAAAAAAATATCTTATTTTGCTTTGGCTAAGGCTCTTCAATTTTGTACATTTATGACGCATGCTACATTTATGACACATAGGCACTTAAAAAAAAAACGTTAACATAATTGGTCATGTGTAACTCCTACATTTCATCGCAGTGAAATGACAAGAAAATGACATTTTGTCTTTAGTATACAATTACGTATTAAATGGGCCACAGAGAACAAGAAGAGGTGTTTTTTAAGACGTACAAGCTTAAGAGGTGCTACTTTGATTCACACTCATTATTCACACTTGGCTTGTGGTAAGACGATGCTGAATTGATCTAATGCATGATAGGAGCCGTCCCAGTAGGCATAACAGATACAAAAAGGCTTCTGAAAGACTGTTAAAGCCACTTGTTAACCTAATACTGGATATGATAAATGTTATAGTATGATATTTTATGAAGGGTCATTGATAGAACATACATAACTTGTAACAGTCTCTCCAGGAATCCACAAAATTTCTACCATAATGTCCATTCAAATTATGCTGCTTGGAAGTGTGTTACTTGAGTAATGATGTACTTGACCTTTAAAAAACATTATTTTTGTATTATCTCCTCAACTCAATTTAGTTCACTTCAATTTTATTTCTCTGCCCTTTTCCACAAAACGTTCAAATTGCTGCCACTGATCACAAAAGAATAATTTGGATCTCAAACCTGCGCACACTTGTTTCCGGAGTGTGATATTTTTATTTCAACACGTCAAATGCAATTTTATTAAATGTAGATTTTTGCAAAAACTAAGTGTGATCTTGATTAAACCTGTGCTGACAATTGAACTGACAATTTTATCCGCCTATAACGAGACTTGAAAATATAATAAAATTTGACACATTACAGTACCAGCCTCATCATGCTAATACAAGCAAGCACTGAACCGCAATTTAACATTATAGCTTTTGATCCTTTACCACTAGACAATTTATATACCTCTGACCATGTCAATGCAATGTGAGGGTGTTTTGTATTATGATGATTTTATTTCATTTTCATATCATTTCAGATATATATATATATATATATATATATATATATATATATATATATATATATATATATATATATATATATATATATATATATTTCTCTCTTATGATTTAAACACAAAACCAAACTGCAACTAATCTTGTGCAGGTTTTTAAAGAGTAAGCGTCAAAGAAGGAAATGTAATTTTCAGGAGCTAAAAGCAATTTATTATATTCAGACCAGGCTACCGACCATTACATGCTAATTCTGGCACTTTCACAGTCCAAATCAGGTTTTGTTACACTGCAAACAAAAAGTTCAAGAATACAAGTTGGTCTAATGGTTTTTTTCCATACCTTGATAGTTTAATCTATACCCAGCTCACCTAAGATCATATGAAGCCTTTTTATGCCTGTTAAACAATGTATAGTATGCAAAATAGTTTAGCTGTCTTTTTGCTCACTATACAATCCCAGACACTTTGTCAGGTGATTGGACAGAATACAAGTATTTAAAATGTCTAAAAAGTCTCATTTGCTCAATTTGTCAATCAACCTGTGTTTGCCCCACCACCAAGCCTTTCTGATTGACAACCTCCCTAAGAGTCATGAACCTGGCGTTCGGATTAAAAGTGTGTCATTGCACAACTGTGCAACTCTACATGCAAGTACCTAAAAAGTATTCCTGGCCTGCGCGCAGTAAACTATATATCCAAAGATATTAAATCTTATCAAACAGTATTGTATGTTAGATTGCACCAAACTATACTAAGAGCCTGAACATATCAATTCAATTGTGTTAAAAGAGCGGTCAAATGAATGTTCACATTTTTTTAATAGCTCCTCTTTGTCTTTCCTCCAAAGGTACTTACAAGGCAGAGGAAAACCAGCTTCTACTTAAGGTCTATCAAATCAAAGGACCCACTGAGCATTACTATAGCAAGTTTAAGAATGACAACTGGGCAATGGATGGATATGTAAGAACCCCCTTTTTTATACATCTAACCAAAGTATCAAGTGTCTTTATTACTATTCCAGCTAGCTATTATAATGCCATCTTAATGTACTACTTGTAGTCTAACAAGGTACCTCTATTCACAAGTACAATTCTAGATAGATAGTCTAAATATCTTGAGATTTGTGCAAAAATTGGTTGCTGTGCTATTTTTCATCAAATAATGCAAAGTGCACTTTGGTGGCATATTGGTGTCCTATACAATAAGCTGAATCTTGACAGTGTTGTTCATATATCAGCACTAGGCTCCATCTACCCATATTATTGTCTGACTATAACGATTTCTCCTTTGCCAGGTCTCGCAGAATGTGCATTAAAATTCCAGACATTTGTTCCGTCTGTCATATTATGCAAAATAGTAACTGTTCAGTGGTTGGCAAGGATCTCTAATTATCTTTTCAAATGATTTCAATGGTTTAATAAAAATCTTTTGTTGTCAGCTTTGTGAAAACAAGAACAAATAATTCCACAAGAATATCTCATGAAAGTGTTAGTTATTTTTTTTAGGTTGTGCAGTATCCAAAATTACATATTAAAATGCATTAGCTCATTTTGTGAGCTGATTTTTGACCATGAATAAGTTTTCTTTTTTTTCCTATTTTTTTAGATCAACTATTTTTCTGTCCAAAGAAAACTTTACTAAGGTTGCTGGATCGTGATGATTTTTATTTTTTATTTTTCTGGTTCAATTCTGTAAAATGTGCTATAGTGTGATATTATTGAGTAATGCAATGGGGGTTTTAAAAAAAATAATCATGATACCAATAAAACTTTATTGCAAGCGCCTGCACCGCACTGCACCTTAAACATACATTAACTGGAAAGAAACAAATACTCTTTATGGTGTACTTTTACTTCAAGTCATCAATCTCAGACAGCAGTGTGGATTTATAGCTTTGCATTACAATATAATGCTTTTTATGATGCGTCTACAATGAAACCTGTATTGTAAAACATCCACCATCTATAACGTATGTGGTGCTGCCACTGTCAGTTTCTTGATGAGTGGGATTGTATGTCTATTTTCGTGGATTTATGTATTATTGTAAATGATCAAACCGTAATGCCAACAATACCCGATGTTCCTATTTTAGGTGACTGCTGAATCTGACCAGAAAACATTTGTTTACCAAGGGCATATTCACAGCAAAGACTTTGGCAAATTCCACCTGACAAGGCAAGGTAGGTCAGACATACTATGCCAAGTAATCCAACCTTTTTTTTGCATGGAAATTCTAATAGGAGTCGTTAATAACGCGGAGAACAAATGAACACTGTAGATGGATTGTATTTGATGTCAGGTCCTGTAACCATGGCAACAGACCCATCCAACCCTTATACAAACAGCAGTGCAGTGGCTGCTGCCATATTGGTTCCTTTCTTTGCCCTCATCCTATCGGGATTCGCTTTCTACCTCTACAAGCACAGGTAGGCAACACTATTAAATGCCAGAAAACCGACAACCATATTAGAATTCTGGGGAAAATAAATAAATAAATAAAAAATACATTAAAAATGCACAAATTAAATGTAATGTTTATGGGACATAATACTTGAGTACATATGAAATTAATACATGCTGTGATATTATATCGATGTTTACTGACAGTAATGATTTGTAAAAGGGTCATATCCAAAGTAGTTTACAGATAATCCCATTCTTAAATTTTTGAGCATGTATACATTAAAAAATCTCATCTCATCTAATTTTCTGAACCGCTTCATCCTCATTAGGGTCACGGGGGGTGCTGGAGCCTATCCCAGCTGACTCTGGGCCAGAGGCGGGGGACACCCTGAATCGGTGGCTAGCCGATTGCAAGGCACAAGGAGATGGACAACCATTCACTCTGAGGCTCATACCTTGGAGCAATCAGCCTACCATGTATGTTTTTGAAATGTGGGAGGAAACCGGAGTACCCGGAGGAAACCCACGCAAGCCCGGATAGAACATGCAAACTCCACAAAGGTGGACTGACCTGGATTTGAACCCAGGACCCCAGAGCTGTCAGGCTGACGCGCTAACCACTCGCCCCACCGGGCCATCCACATAAAAAAATAAACCCCAAAATGCTTTTGAAGGGTGAATTTTTACTTGAGAAATGACAAAAAGCATGAACTTCTTTAAGAAAATAAACAAATATGTACTGCATTACTTTGATGATGCGTGACTGACTGAAGGTGACAGAGAGGAAATCTATTTCATAATACTATACTGATAAACAGTATATGTATCCAGACTTTCCAGTTTCACCTTTATAACAATTTTCTCATGATTTTTTTGTTCAAGTGCCACCATAATGACCCACAATAATGTGGCATAGTAGACCTAAGCGTTCATAAAAATAAAAAATAAACAGTGTATGATCAGTGCATAGGAAAAACTGCTTTAGCACTTACAGTGTGCGGTGTTCCTAGATGTACGTATTCCTTAAAGATGATGGTTGTATGCAGGACATTGTCTGCTGACACAGATGACAATGAAAGACCAAAAGACAGCTGGGGGCCTGGCGGCAGGTAAGACTGATGCCTGTTAGTGATCTTGTTTTCAATGGCAACCAGATCTCCGCCCGCCGCCACATCCTCTGCCAACCTAATCATTGTTTGTTTGCAGTTTGTAGTAATGTCATGCTTTGAAGTAAGGCTGCACAATGCAGAGACAATAGATATTTTCTAATAATTTAAGGTAAAAAAAAAGAAAAAAAAATGAATATAGCAACCAAAAAGTCTGTTTGCACTAAATTGGGATAACTTGACTCATAATTTTGAAGTGTCAAAAGCAGTGCAGCCCTACTGTGTCGAAACAGCAACAATTTAAAGCCCAAGAAACTCCAATGGTATTTCGTCTTTGATTTCATTGTCATCATTCTGCCAGCATGATCCCCTCATGAACAAATTAGGACTTTCTTAACTTTCTTAATTCCAGCAATCATCTGCTTTTATTGCTTTTCATGTTTTTTTTTTCTTTTACATCTGCAAGCCAAAATGTCAACTTGTTTATGTAGTTACTTATTCTAATTATTTTTACTAGTTGTACAGTATGTGAATACAGAATACAGAACATGGGTTCATGTTTATTTTGAAATTTCTGTTTTCCATTTAATGCTGATTATTTGATCAAATCTGATTAAATTTTGTCTTATACTTTTGTGTCTAATTATGGTTAAAAGTTGTCATTTGTTTTTGTTTTAATTGCTTTAAAAAAAAAAACTACCCCCCCCCCCCCCTTTCTGGTTATACTAAATTTGTATAAATATTCAAGTACTGCTTTGTATGTCTTTGGTTTATCGTCGCAAGCTTGAAGCTTGGTACGATGTGTTTGTGAGATTACATGCCACGCACCTTGCCTGGTGACTCATCTACCAGAAGTGTCAAATTGCCCATTCATGCCTGTTTGGATGCTAAACCAATCTCCCATAAGGCCAAGCTAACAGAAACAATATATTTGCATTACACTGTAGTGTTTTATCAATGTAATTTACAGCAAGTATTTTTAATGAAAGTCTAGAGTGAGAGAGTGTCTCCTGCAGTTTGTCCTGCTTTGGCCCGTGTGCCTCTGCAGACCCTATAATACTGTCAAAGCAATTACATGTGCAGTTTTTCATCCCAGCTATAAAATTAAAGTATTGCACACTGAGCCACAAACAGAAGTTAATGCAGTGAGTTGAACTACTGCCATGCAGGGGAGTCTTTGTTGTGTGTGTGTGTAGGTATGTGTGTGCACTTTTGTATAGTAATAGGTTTGGGCCATAAGGTAGGCATTGTGCCTCCCTGGGGTTGGGTTTTACCTACGTGCACGCAAGCACATGCACAGATAGACTTAATGGGATTAGAGTCAGTGTTTCAGCTACAAAACCCTATACAAACAGGCAAAATTGTTGCCGGCCTTCTATTCAACAAAGTAAATCACGCAATAGTCACTGAAATAAGTTGAACCGGCTCAACTAAAATCTGCCAAACGCAACATAACATGGCACAAGCCTGGGAAAATGTCCATTTGGAAAACAAAGCTTGTTGGCAAGTAGCATCAGCACAACGCTAAGCATACAAGGATAAAAAGTCTCTACCAACAGTGAAGCAGAAAGTAAGCTAAATTATGCAACAGATTTGGTGCCTCCACCACAGGGGCTCTTCAATCTGTCAAGTCATAGTTATATCTCATAGGGGGTCAAGGCATTCTGGTGCAATTCTCTCCATTGTCATATAAATCAGTCTCTTCTACAGGACAGAACCTTGACACCCGAAATACAAACAGTAGCTAACATAACCAATCACAGATAAGAACAGAATGTTATACCATCTAGACTTAAATGATCCCCAAAACAGAAACTGAAATCCTTGAATTTTATAATTGGATCCTCCCGTTCCCTTTGATGCGCTTGGTAAATTCATATCAGAATGTCATAGGTTCAAACAGATATAGAGTTCATACATACAGCTGTATCTTTGAGGTTGAACACAACCTATTTAGGGAAAAAAATGGGAATAAACATCCTATGAGAGACTTACATTCCACTTTTTAGCCTCACCTGTCTTATACACCAAGTCTTCATGCCACTTTATATAAGTTGTGGTTTAACTACCACAGACAGCCAAAGTAAAAATGCAATTTTTCACGGAATTTCACAACTTAAGTCCAAGTAGTTTCTCGAAATATTGATCAAATTCCAAATTTGACCTTTTGGGAGTTTTGAGTTTAGTTACTTCACTGCATTGATGTATTCCATGGTGCATTGTTTTCCATGTATCTGCCATAAACACTTTTTTTTGAAATCTTATTTTCAGAACCCGTCCTAAGGTCCAGTTCAATGGCTACATGGGCCATGAAAGCACCAATGGACAAGCATCGTTTGAAAATCCAATGTACGACACCAATATGAAGCCCACTGAAGCAAAAGCCGTTCGCTTCGACACAACGCTCAATACAGTATGCACTGTGGTATAGTCCATCAAGGCTTTCTGCGATGTGGTTTAACTAACGGGAAGAACAAGCAAACTCACGATTGTAATGTGGAGCAGTCTGTGCCGTGGAATGCTGTTCAACATACTCTGCGCAGTGATGTGCCTCTGCTCCCACGATACATAAGGACCCATAGCCATCCCTGTTGGCAAAATTAGACAGATGTCATTAAATAGTTACTTAATAGTCAGGGACAATGGTTTTAAAAAAGGAGAAACAACAGCTAACTGAAAAAGTTCGAAACATCTTGACTTCCAACTTAGAGTTATGAGTTTCACCAATGGCCTTCTGATACCTTTCCTCCAAACAGATAGATGCTTTTCCCAATTTAATCCCACTGGCCTGTGCCAAATATATGCACATCTATGCACAGTGGTAAAAGGCTTACTGGCTCCACTGCTGTAGGCCAGGCCATTTGTTTGATGTGAGGTTGGACCTATATGGGAACCAATCCTTCCACATTTGGCGGCATCGAGTCCCAATTAGATGCATCATACGTGTCAGCACAATTAGTATAAGAAAAACTGTGCATCAAGATGGGCTTGACAGAACTAAACCTGGACCTGAAAGTCGTTTAGAGAGCTTTGAATTACAGACCACTGTGACATTTCCATCTTAAACCAGAAAATATTATCAGAAATTCCACTGGGTTCTCTTTTAAACTATTTTCAAGTACAGAGTACGTACATTTTGATTTGGTATGAAGGACTGGCTTTCCTGTGCAAAAGAAATAAATGCATAAATGATTTTAGGAGCAAAATTACAGAAGTTAGGGCCTTGCCCCTACCTTCGAGCATTTACATTGTTGCCTTGGTAGCAATTAAACTAAAACATTGCAGTAGTTATTCACATTGCTGATCCTGTACCAGTGGCAGGTGTTCAGTCCAGGGTATTGTCTGCCTTTTGCCCCCAGATATGTTGATTCCCACGACTCCCGTGACCCTGAGCTTGAAGTGCATACATTAAGATTTGATTTGAACACAAAGCCCAACTACTTGTAAACCTTTACAAAAGTCCAAGGATGAACCACAAATTCAAATAATTGACATACTATACACGATTTGGACATTTCAAGAGAGCTGTCAAACACAGTCAAATAGTCTGAGTGTCATACTTGGACTAGGCAGGATTGCGTGTTTGCTGACTGAACAAGGGGAGACCCAAAGGCAATGAACTGTCAGGTTCATCGACCCAAGAAACGTCTTCAAGTCACTGGTGGAAGAGAATATCAGGCAGGTGATATTTTTCACCAGTCAGCCACAATATCAAAAGCAAATGAACACGCCAAGAAGACTAAGTGAAATTAGAAAAAATGGACAGAGGATTCTCTGTTGGCGATCGGAGACAAGGAGAGCTTACTATGAAAACAGAGGCAAATTGTCTCTTCTGGCATATTTCTTCAGTGAAGATATTGATGAACAGACTCCTATGTTCAAAACCCAGTGGCCCAATGGGACTTCCCAATCTACTGCTGCTCGGGAGCCTCAACTATAAACTTTATACAGACTCTTAAATCGCACAAATTTTGCACTAGCGTGTTTTTTCTGTCTGGTTGATGAGAAGAAAATAATTTCGAGATATCCAATGGGTTTGGAAAATCAGACTTTCAAACTAAAAGAATTTTATTCAAAGCTTCTATCTTGAAAAAAAAACACAATGGGGGTTGATGGATGGCTAAAAACAGGGTTACAGAGTGTTTGTATATACACATTTATACTTCACGCCTGTCGCCCACAGAAGGTGTGAGCACCTGCTATAGCCCGGTTTGTTTTGTTGCCGTGACAACGTGCTAGCCCACCCAGAAAGATGAAATGAATTTACCTGTGGACCTCCTGTGTTCTTATGGCACTATGTTGTTTTAATGACCATGTTTGGTTCTGAAAGCTCGTACTGAACGCTGCTGCCAGCTAATACAAGGAAAAGTACAAATAGCACACAGTGTGAAGACTCCACATTCAACTCTAGTTCATTAAGTCGTACACAGTCAAAGTTTTCTGAAACAACTAAGTCTTTAAAAAGAAGTGTTTGTTAGTGTTATGCCACTCACACTCATGCGTCACTCAGTCCACATCTTTTAGCCCCCCCCCCCCCCCCCCCCCACACACACACACAATTTAAGAGCACACAGCCCATGAGACTTCATCTCTTAAAAAGGGGCAATTCATCCAAACGAACAAGCTGTTTATTGGTGTATTTCATCCCCCAAATCAATACTCTGCAGTTTACCTTTAAAAGTTGACTTTTCCCAACAAATTGCAGGAAACAAATTCTGTAACCCCCAATGTATCAGTCGGGTCTGATTTCAAATGTAAACTCGACATGGTCAAGTTTTGCAGGGTAATTTAAGTGTGAGATCGTGATTACAAGAGGCGAGCTCCTCTATGCTCTATAGAATTCCCTCTGACAAGAAATAGTGTGCCTGACTGAGGAGCAGTCAAAATGGATTAACGCATCTTACCTGGTGCTTGGTGTACTATTCACCTTTCACGATTTTAAACAAATCCCCATTGATCAGACAATTTTAGATTGTTTTTGTTTTTTTGCTGCTGCTGTTAAAAATTAATGGGCATGCACAATTGACAAGGGAATTAAGCGTGCATTTTCCCAAAAGTGTCATTTCTTACATATGGTTTAATTATCTTAAACGAAGGTTTCATCCGGTATAAAATATTACAGTGCTATTTTCTTGTTTAATGAGCACATTTTAGACTTTTTTGTGAAAGATTTGTCATTTATTTTTTTCAATGAGGAAAGACGATTTGGGTTTTTGTGTTAGGCATTTGTGATATTTTCAAAATATTTTAAAACTACAAAAGCTTCATTTCATTTTTTTTCACAATCCATCTATCGTCATCATTGCTAACCAACAAAAGTCCTGTGGCACGTCAATAGTGGCTCCAATCGATTGTGCAAATGCCTTGTTGAAATTGGCTATAGCTAGATTGTTCAGTTGCTTGAAAATGACATGAAGACAGCATGCATGATCATTTTGAGATTTCTTTTGTGCCATCTAATAGTTTGCCAAACAAATCGTGTGCAGAGAAGTTCCAACAAACTGAGTTACTGCGGCAAACACACAAGCAGCCATCTTATTTCCTGACATTTCAAATAGAAACGTTGTACTCACACAATATTTTGCAAGATCCAACATTATCTGCGTATCTGAAATGACTCGCAAGCTTGTCAAAGTATTTTTTTCCTCCCCAAAAATGCTGCGTTTAGATGTAACTGCAGTCAGTGTGTATATACTCCACTGTCTGCAGGCTAGTTTCGCACTTTGCGCATTCTCACTCTGCGCATTCTCACATTAGGCTTTTCACTTTTGGCATTTTCCCTTAATCTGCGTGACTTTGTCGACATTAGGTTTACATTTTGTTTTGTTGCTTTTTCAAATGAGAAATCCTCAGTTTTTCACTTATGATATCGCATACAAAAATATATCCCCCTCATATCCCCTTTACACAAATGACACAAATTAGAATCAATTATTCTAGGGAAAAACACAGCCTTAAAAAAAATTTAAGTCAATTTTAGAATATTTTTCATTACTTCTGCATTCTATAATTTATTCCATAGATACTTAAAATTAACACTTCACCCAGAATTCACACTAACCGTACAGTATTTTTTTCTGAGATCAATGGAGAATGCAAAGCAGCAGAAGGAACAACTAAACATTGCCTTGCCGTAAAATTGTCAGTTTTATTTTTTTGTTTTGTTTTACCATGCTGGCATGTGGCTCCATTGAACAGATCTCATTAAATTATTTGAGATTTTCCATAGAGCGTAGGGCATAATAGAGGCAGAAATTAAGAGGCAGCAAGGTTTCCGCAGACGTAATAAAAGGTCTAATTTTATCTGCTAATGGCACGCCGCTGATCTCTACAACCCAGGAAATCTAGACTCCTGTGTCCACTCCAATGTAAAAGATTAGAAGTGTGCTTTGCGAGGTTACATTTGGGAGCTTGTGCACCCGCACAACTTGAGCTAAATGCACAGTGAAAGTTTGCGCATCTGGAAAGGTTACTGGTGCCATAATAGGATCTGCAGCCTGCAGCCACAATCAAGAGTTATTATAGAAACTTTGGAAGATAAGCTTTGTTATACCCAGCGGCAACAATTAAGTGATATAATGTAGTCTACTTTAGGTAATGCGCAGTGAGGAAGTTCCAGTTATTTCAGTAAGGATACCTTCAATTCAACAAATGGTTTGTCACCCTAATAGAGTGCAGGTATTTACGGAAGCATTCCAGCTGGAAAAGTATTGCTTTTACACTACAGTGCTTATTTTACTGTATTGATTGATTTCATATTACAAAGTTTAAACGTTACATTTCATTTTATCGTTTTGTTCTGAGAAATCTGTTTTTGACAAACCTTTCACATTGTGGCACTTTTTCCATTGTATTTGCTTTAAATCAACATTTGCTTAATACAAATGAGCAATTCATTTATTTTGGCTACAGGTTACATTGCTATTTTAACTCCATTTTCTTGTAGGCAAGGAATTGGTTTTATATACATAGTTATGATTTGTTCTTCAGAATTTCTTTTCAGAAATTGTGGTTTTTGTATTTTGTATTTTATCCAGAATGTATATCTCCTCTCAATATTTATAAAACTGATAAATAGAATCAATTCTACAAGTCAGCAATTTCTATTTGATACAACCATACTTGATTATTATTTCAAGGAGTGTAGTTATGAGAAAAATGGAGGGGGGGGGCAACTTTAAGTAACTCACCTCACAGAATTGTCAACAAATTGACAAGGATGTTTTAAACACATTGGAGGTCCTTCAGGAAGTCAGCATTTTTTCAAACACCATCCTTATCATCACCATCCTCATCTCTGTTGCCTCGCCGTCGTCGCGTGCCGCTTAACTTGAAGTAGGTGCAAGAGAAGAAACATTTTTGTACAGAAATCTATTTTTTATGGAGAGCTTGTTTTAAGAAGAAAATTCTACAAATCATAAAACATGCTGTACTTTTTATGATCAATGGTGTAGGTTGCAAACACCTTGTTTATTGAACTTAATCAATGTTTTCCCCACATATGATTCAAAGCGAGGAGCAATTAACGGGTAAGGGATGCCGTGTCTTACACCAGAACATGAAAGACTTTCCCTCTATCAACACTATAATTGGTTCTACTGATCAATGTCTAAAAGACTGCAGTAAATTTAGCAATGACCTAAGACTTGAGCACAGTGTTATAAAAAGTGACTCATCAAAACCATGGATGAATTGACAACTGCGACTAGTTTCAATCCCCCCCAATTCCAATGTTTTTGTGTAAGATTATTTTTAAGGTAATAAATAGAATTTCGTGGTGTCTGGCTAATAACTCATATCTCCAAACTATCACTTTTCGGGAACCGTCAAAAGTTTTGTCATTATCAAACTAAAAATGCATCAAATTTGTAACTGCCATGTAAACTACGGTTTTTACTGGTTATTTGCCCAATCAAGAAGAAACCATTGAAATGGGTTGTGAATGGTCACAAGTTAAAAGATTATGTAGGCACCTGTTTAATTCTGATTCTGCCACAATTATTTAAACCCGTGTTTGCTCTGTTTGTATCCTCTGAAGATCTGAACAGAGAAATAATTCCTAATGTGTGCAAGCGTACAGTTTGTGAATGCAGCCTCATAACCTGTTGTCAAAGAGACTCACTTTATCAGATATTTTGATGATATTATTTGAGAATAAAGATTTTATACAACAATCATTTTTGGGAATATGTTCTGTCTTTATTTGTGATGTCCCTGCAAACTGTGGCTGTTTGAGGAAACTGAATTCGAAATAACAAATCTGTTTGTGTGATACAATCACAGCGGTGATATTCTTTATTCAAAGTAGCAGATGCCTTCCATTGTGGAGTTTGCATGATTGCACTTCTTCCAGGTGTTATCGTCACACAGTGGGACATTTTCCACAATAATTGTGGACTGTGTATTTGTTTCAATGAAGGTTTGCAAGCACTATGACAGACAACCCAAACTTGCTGGACTGTAGTATCACTACAATGAAATGAGATTCAAATTCAGTCCTTGATTTTGCTGCTTTTCTGAATAGCAATTCCGTGCGGAGCAATGTCACAGTGAATGTTTATTATTTTTTTAGCCGAACTCACTCTATTACTCATCCTGCAGTACAAGTTTGTGCGCTTTTCTCTAGACCAATTACAGAAAGTTTTAAATTTACAAAGTCTGTGAATCTGGACATGGAAAGTTTAGTTGAAAAAATAATCTCTGGAGAAACTTGTGGACTACATTGAAACTACATTGGATGCAATGCTACTGTGCTTTGCGAATACCTATATCCCAGGATGCTTTGCGTGCTTCTGCCAGGGCCATAAGATTCCGCCTTAATACTGGTATGTACTGGCACTATGATTTATAAATGTATTGATTGGTTCATGAGCCATTCATTTATTTTCTGAACTGCTTATCCTCAAGGCTTGCAGAGTTCATTATACATTATCCTTTTTTTCATTCACTAAAGTTTCACCCTGCACCCTTTTAACATAGTTTGAACTGATTTTATTCTTGATAATTCATGTTAAAAAATGTCACAAGTCATTATTAAAATTTGTCTTGCAGTGTCTCAAGACTAATTTGAAAAAAAAAAAAGGTTCATAAATAGAAGAAATAGTCTATGTTGTAGTTTGCCTTTCGCCCAAAGACACTTGGGATAGGCTCCAGCAACCCCCGCAACCCTTACAAGAATCTGTGGCACGGAAGATGAATGTTGAAGAAAATGGCTATTCATAAATGTTAACCTATGATACATTATTATTTTCTTATTGGTAGAAGGAAATACGATGCATGTCAGAAGAATAACGACTTTGCTATTGTATGATCATGGCTCTAGTAGAATGCAAATTAAAGCTTACTTTCCAATTTCTAAAGCTAAACAAGAAATGAATGAATGCCTTTGTCATTCCACAGTTGTACAACGAGATTGAGGTGCTCAACCGTGCCTTCATCAGTCCTTTTTATTATTTCTCGTGTGTTAATAAGAAAATGCCTCCTGATATCCACCCAAGTTTCATTAATAAATTCAGAGATGCGATCCAGAAGCTGGTTGCCATGCTTACGGCCAGGTTGGTCAAGTATCTTGAGACCCACAAATCACATCAATATGAAACGAGAGACAATAAACAAGTAAACAGATTCCATCCATCTGAGAACAGCATGAAAAATCAGCTCCAGCTTTCTAGGAAATATTGAACAGTTTGATGAAACTGTAGTCATATTTACAGCACACACCTCATAATCTGCTATCTGAGTGCTTCACGCTGCAATTATAAAGATTCTTAAATAGAAATGATATACTGAAATGCATGAGATGGGGAATAAAACTAAATGGACAAAGATTTTTCAACACTAAACCTCAAATAGAATTTCCTTGAAATTATGCCCTTCATATTAGCGTTCATTAATGAAACTTGCAAAGAGCAGCTTTTTACAATTACAGTGATATGAGCTACTGTAAGATTTGTTGGTGATCATTTAGTATCCTTGGACCTGACACACAGAATAGATTATATTAAGGATATAACATGTAAGAGCATGTAAAATTCTTTAATTTCATGCCAGATCAACCATGGAGAACACTCATTTTTCCCCCTCAGTCTCAAAAAATTGCTTGATAGGAGATGAGACGGTGACATCACCAAATAGGAATCATCTCAGTGATGTTTGAAGAAAAAAAATGCAAAAAGTCCCCATTGTGTCTACAATTAAGTCAAAAGACAAAAGAATGTGTGCTTTTGTTTTGGGCCTCAACGACATCAGACAAAGCCCTTTCTCCCTACATACTTGGGTAGTACAGTAATCCCTCGATTATCACTCATCTCGAATTCACTACTTTGGGATTTTTTTCCGCCATTATTATTTGTTTAATTTTTTTAAGTTCATAAAAATGTGAAAATCTACACTGAAACTTGTAATCGAAAGCCACTCTAGCTACTAGGACTCACCACTGAAGAAAAGAAAAAAAAGATCTAATAGGGGTGACCCTACCTCGCAATTTTTCGATTATCGCGGTCATGTCTGGTCTACATTGTCCGCAGTATTTTAGGGATTACTGTACATCAAATCTACATCATTAGTTTCTACAAAGTTGAAGAAAAACATTTTAAAGAATTAAGTTAAAAACAAAGTACAAAAAGATGATTTGAGCCAATATAACAAAATCTGTCACAGTAAGTACAACGTGCCTCACTGCTGTTTTGCTCATTTCACTGTTCTTTCAAATTAAAACTGACATGAACTTGAAGGCGAGAACACTACTTCATCAAATCTAATGATTTCTGCTTCTCAGATGTAGGATTTGAAAGTATTTCCCCTGGGGGGAAAAAGATAAATGGCATCATTATTTTAGTGATGACTTAAAGGAATTGTTTGCCTGTCAAAAAAATGTTGGTGTAGAGAAAGTATGAGTGTTTGTAGCAAAATGGTAAATGGGTTTTTATCTGTATGGCTCTACAATGTGGTCAAATAACTTTGGGTCCCTCATTAATCTAGTGATACAAAATATTCGGCATCAGTATCTTGCACAGAGACATTGACATAGTCCCAAGTAGTAAAGCGCTGATCCGCAACCTTTGGCTTAGGACGGGGTGGGCAAATTATTCCACAAAGGGCTGTAGTGTTTTCGGGGTTTCGTTCTATGAGAGTGCAATCAGGTGCTGATTGTTTCCACAGAAACCTCATTAGTTAGACTGTCAGTACTGGATCAATTGGAACAAAAAACTGCACCCGCAGCAGCCCCTGAGGACTGTTTTGCCCACCCCTGGGTTAGAAGATTACCATTCTAATGCACTCAAGTGATGAGATTCGGAAAATATATTCAGGTTTTTTTTTGCTTGCCTTTCTCCAACTCGTTGAGTTTCTGCAGGGAATGTACACCAATCAAGTTTGAAATTAAAAGGTTCATGTCAATCTTTTTGCAGTTTTTACCCATTCCATCTACATAACAAATTCCCCAAAACTTAGCTTCCCCATCCAAGAGACTTGACATGATTGGTTGAACAAAGATCCAGTGCCAATTTTGAGCCAGAGACCAGGATGACTGACCAAAAATGGTGACTTGAGGGGCTAATTCAATTCGTTTCCAGGTAAGAAAAGTGTTTTTTTCTTCATCTGATTCATTTTTCCATTCGTGAATTTATGTAGCCTAGCAAGAGTTCCACTTTTGTCTCATCTGTCCATAGCATATTCTCGCTGAATTTTCCAATCTGCAGGTTGCCAATCAAAAAGACCTCTGAATATTATTTATTTTCTCCATGTTGCTCTGAGGAAGTGTGAAGAGAAAAAAACACATTTGACATCCTAGCCATCATTTTTCAAAGACTGAAAAACTCAGGAAGAAAAAAGGTTTTCATCCAAGAAACTCATACTTCATCGTTATCTGATGTGAACTTTATCAGATTCCTATCATAAATTGATGAGTCTTTAAATAACTGTAAACAAAAGTATAAGCATCAGTGAGCTTGCCTGAAAGCCACTATTAGGTAAGATTAATCTGTTTCCTGATACAATCTGCAAAGATTAAAACCTTTGCGGCTCCAGGTTTAATCAGTTGTTTATTTCCTAGAAGAAGTTTATTGGCGTGTGCCTCACTGTCCCAGAATTTCATCATCTCTTTCAACAGAGGGTTTAGTAACACGACTACATTTTTTTTCCAGGGGACCTTTGACACAACCAGAAAACATATCTTGGGGAAACACTGAAATGCTATTATGTACTTATTGTATTGGCCACTCGCCTAAAATGGAAAATGGCAGTGCATTTTGGCATCTTTGTAGGGTTTGGGGCATGATTATCATTTTGGCAGCTTGCACCTTTGGCAGAGTGACTGAATTTATTTTTATTTTTTTTCGCTGTCTCGCTCCCTGGTTGCATATGTGCGCGCATGTGACAGCGAATGAAGGATTCCTTCAGGGCAGAGCCTCCTGAGTCGTTTCTCATCTTCCACTCTCCTACACATGTGCTGTTTGTTTTGTCCTTTTCTTTTTTCACAGCTTGTCTGAGCCATAGATTGTTTCTATTTGACACTGCAGCAAGTTAGTGGAACACTCCTTTCCAAGGAAATGCAGAGAAGGATATGCAGAAGTCAAATTAGTAGAGGTAATTACAAATGGCAACAGATTGTAGCACACCCCAGACAAAAGTTAGATTAAAACTGTTTTTCTACTCCTTTCATTAAAGGGGTGTGCGTGTGTGTTATGCATATCTACACTATGTCCAAAGAGAGTGGAGACTGTTGTGTCTGACACAAACATTTACACACACTTGTTTAGAAGCTGAGTAACTGTCTACTGAGATCAAATCTGAGTTGTGCAAATACTTTGATGTGGATGTCCGTTCCCGTGGTCACCCTGAACCTCTCTTTCTTCTGTCCGCTTGCTCTTTATCAAAGACTCTAGCAGTACATCCTTTGGAATTTGTTTTGGACCAAACTCTAACCTTTTAGTGGCTATCTTTGGCTTGAGTGATCATGAGATAGTGACAACTATTTAAATTTACAGATGTTTAATACTGGGTGGAAAACATAAATAAAAGACAGTAAGTCCAGTGGGGCGCGTGACCGGATGTGTGGGTCTGGGCGACCAAACGTCCGGCGACCAAAAGTCCGGCGACCAAAAGTCCGGCGACCAAATGTTTGGCGACAATACAAGGTAAAACAACACGGTGTACGCATCAATCAAAGCCAATAATTGCCCTGAGCAGTTTCACTGAGCGGACGTGTGAGTGTATAAGAGTTTGTATGTACATGAGTTGTCCCCTTAGGAAGGGACGTCAGTCAGGGTCTTAAGTTCTCCAACAAAACACAATAAAAGTACGGGAAATTTGGAGCTTTTCTTTAGCCTAATAATTAATAGGGTATTGAGTATGACTAAATAATATTTCACAGTTTGTATTTAGGGAATTTGAGCAACAATTTTAAATGGAAATTATCAATAACCTTCCAGGCGACCAAAAGTCCGGCGACCAAAAGTTCGGCGACCAAACGAGTACCAGTGGGGCGCACCCTCCAAGAGGGGCCCGAAGCAATGACAGTGGGGCAGTGAAGCAATGCCTGGTTTTACTGGTGTAGAACAGCTTTCTTCTTCTTTGACTATGGTAGTTGGAGGTTGGTATAAAGTCTGCTGGTTATTTATGTTAATTCATGATCTTCTGTTTTTTTATCGTTAGCTAGCGAGGACGAAATGATCTATTTTAATGTGAGTTTGGTTTGTTTTTATTCCATTTACTTTTTTATGTTCTGTTTTACATAATTACCTTGCATTAGCAACACTTGATCCGCAACTGCATGTAGGAAAATAAATCATCGCGTTGACTGAGACCATATCTGCTTTGATCTATTAGATCCATCTCGTAGTGACAAGAGGTGAAACCACATTTCGAAGTCATCATTTTTTGTTTGATTTCTCTCTCTGCCATAGGACAGCAGCCAATGTGCCTTTGTCACTTGCCATTGTGACTCCTGGGCTCGAGAGCAGCAGGTGCCAAATGAAAGAGGCCTTATCATCTAACGGGTTTGCTTGAGAAAATTGAAAATTGGTAGGCGGTACTGCATATTTCAGATAATGCTTTGATTGTGACACACAAAACGATATGGTCTACTCATTACCTCTACTGAGCAGAATGTGCTCATTTGGGCATTTATTTATCATACCTGAGCTTGTTACTTTGTAGTTGTTGCTGTAGATGTTTCCACCTTGACAGGTAATCGTCAGTGAATGCTCAGCTGGGGTTGATTTTGTTACTTGATCTTTAAATCCAGTGAGATCTTCAAGCCTGAGGTTCACTTGTAATTTCCTGAAAACCACATGAAATCATTGCTCATAAAAGTTCTTGTAGATTACATACAACATATCTTTTTACAAAATGGGTAACAACAGGGCCAGATAAAACTTTGCAGCACCTACCAGATTTTTTGGATAACAAAATTACCCAAATATTTTATACTTGTACTTTTTAAAATTGACCATTTTTTCCAAACAAACAAAAACATTTTTTAAGTAGAATAATCATTATAGTTATTGTTAAGTTATATTTCAGCAATTATAATGTTTCAGGGTAGTTTCTAGACAAACAATGTTTAGTTTTGCCACATTCGTCTATCAAATGTCCATATCAACCAAGACCATAGGGAGAAATATTGCCTCCAAACTTTATGAAAGTAATGAAAGAACACTAGAAATCAATCTTCAATGCAAGTAAACTGGGATTTTAACTCTTTAACACAGTAAATTAACTGTATGAATCGCTCTGACTTTAAGAAGCTATGCACTTTGATACTTGGTTATCCAATGCTTCAAAAAGGTCACTTTGTATATATTTCAGATCACATTTTCTACATCTGCTCTGTTTTTGTCCTTTATACGATGCTAAAAGTGAGGTTGGCATTGTGTAAAAGACCAAGTGCATAAGTGTAGATAGTGTAAAAGCAAGATAAGACTCTTTAGGCATAAGAGGTCACATATTTCTATCCTTTGAACACCACAATGTTGTTAACAACTCTGCCAGATGCGAACAATGAAATATGCCAAGCTTCAAAATTGTGAAAACAAAATCAATTAAATCAAGGTCATTCTCTCCTACCACGAATGTCAATCAAATACTACTCCATTTAGCATCAGTGTTATGCCCACGCATAATTGCATGTTTGACTCACAAAATGTATCCGCTTAAGACTTCCGGTGGATGAAATTTATCCCACACGGTCGCTGGGGGGCTTTGAACAGTCAATCAAAAATTCACATGAGATTCCCCCTGCAAAAAAAACATGTTTTGGAGTTCTAAGTATAAACTCCACCTACTTGTGCCAAATCATACCAACACAAAGCATGCAATACCTATGTATATGTTTTACAATAATTTAACTACATTTATATTGTTTTGTACCTCTTCCACGAGAACAAAAGTGACTAGAAATAGTGAAATGTTATTTAAATACAGTAAAAAAAAAAAGAATTTTATTCCGTTGAAAAGGTCCACATTACAATAAAATACACTGCTTACATGCTAGGGCATATATTAGGTGGCATCAGGGGATTTTGTTTCCCATTGTAATGTAACTATCTCTTCAGATGTTCTCTAGCTTCTATTGCTTGAATCCTACGAGGCCCGTGCCCTGGACGTGACTGCCCTCAGGCATTGCATACCTCACAGCTTCCATGTTGTCTAGTATTGCATAATACAACATTCACTTTCTACAGTGTTTACATAGATGTGCAATGTATGCATACAAAAACTTCAAAGCAAATATTACTTGCTCCTCCGGGAGTAAATCAGTCATAAAGTAGTATGTATATTCAGTCTCCCCAAACCCTTGCTGCATGACCCTGCCTCCTCTTAGTTAACGTATGAGTCTTAGAGTAAATACTTATATCTATTGAATGATTTTGTGGTGACATTCACAAATTGACAAGAAAGGACACAGGAGAAAAAAATAGGTGATGAGGTAATATCGGGGTGGGAGTTACGACGATCTGACTTTTCAGTTTAGGGCTCCCAAAGGGGTAGTTGTGGCCCCTGGATATGATGCCTAAGAGTACACTATGGGTGAGGGGAGGGGGTTTATCGTGTGAGTCTGTCTGGGCTGGTTGTAGATCTTGACAATGATTGGCAACGACAGAGGAAGTGTACGCGCTTGTTGCCAGGAGCACACGGTGGCACGCACGCGCACACACACACACACACACACACACACACACACACACACACACAGTCTTCCAACTCCACATACCTTCACAAAGCAATTTCGATTGTTCACACTCTTTCACTCCGTGATTTTGTCATTGGTCCATTCCTCAATCAATAATGGCAATTCTATTCGTATGAAATCCCCAAACTAATTAATAAATGATACATTCTACGAGACAAAGATTCTGTTAAGCAACACCTATTGACCCCTGATGTCAAATCATGCCTGCCATTCTATACTGAGAGGGTTGCAACCATGTTCTTCACTGAGCCCTATTCAAGATGACATCTTGGCAGCAATAACTGGATAGAATCTATTCCCCTATACAGAGTGACTATTTTTTATTTCTATTCTTTCATTTTTTATTGATTATGATGTATTGTATTTACTCAGTAATTATTAGTGAACATATTTTTTTATAATGAAATAAACAGAAATAAAAAAATGAATAAAACCCTCTAAAGTTGTTGGATTTTTATGTCTGTTTGTTTTGCTTTGTTTTTATCATAGTATTTTAATGAATGCCGTGCAACCGTGTTCCAATATTTCTTTATGTGAATGAATAAAATAATCATAATAAGAAGAGATAGGCTCCATAATCCCCACCACCCTTCTAAGGATAAGCAGAATGAATGAATGCACATTTAATGGGTGTAATTTAAAACATATCATTTACATAACTTGCCACCAACAGATATTGTTTCCTTCCATTCACATTATGACTATTCCATGAGGTGAAAAAATAATAATTGGGAAAGAACGCAGCATTGTGTGATTCGTATTTCTACCAAATTTATCTGTCAGAAAAAGGCCCCAACCAGCCGCCTCACAATTTCAGTGATTGGAGAATGAGTGGGGAAAAAAAGAGGGAATGCGGTGACTGCAAAAAGAGTGTCTGGGGGGTCCGGGGGCAATACAGAGACATAGAGGTTAGAGCCAGACACAGCTTCAGTAAGGCTTAGTGCCTGCATTGTACTAGGGGGTTAGATTTCTCTGTGTTTAGCGGTCATGCTTTCAGAGGAGTCTTAAATGTTACATGACTTAAAGTAAAAATAAAGGTTAGATAGCATTCCTTTGCATTCGTATCGTCATTGTCGCCCATTAATACACGTTAGTAAATGTTGTCCATGTTAAATACGAATCTGATCATGTATAATCATTGCGATCTGGCCGTCCGATGAGTGGCCAGCAAAGTGTCTGTTACGTTTTTGGAATCAACCCAGCAGGATGGCTACACTAACTGACCACTTAATAAGAAAAGTCACAACTTGTACTTTGTGTTAGCCAGCCAATAGAGGATTCTTAGCCAAAACCCCACTACTCAGTTGACTCACCTTTGATAAAACAAAATGAAATCAGGAACAAAGAAATAATGCAATCAAGATATTTCGAGATTTAGTTACTCTTATTTTGATTAGAGAAAACTGAGAAAAATTGAAGATTAAAGTTAAAGATGAGTAATGTATCTTTGTCCATCTCATTTGTCTGATTTTGTTGTTTATTTCCGATTTGTGGGGCAGTCTGTATAGGTATCTTGGGATCTGATCACATGACTGGAAATGCTAAGCGGATCGAACTCAGGTAAAACAATATTGGGTTTTTAAAATGTATTTCTTTACGAACAATCTCCTTAGCTGCTATTGATGGCGCTATCAGCAACATGTCCAATCTATTTTGACATGACTCGCTTGCAAAAATATAAGATCAGGACATCCCTAATATGTACATGTATACCTATCCAATACAGTAGCTCCTCTTCAATGTAACAGATAGGAGCGAGGTGGGCCATAAATGTATTTTTCCACAATCACTGTGATTTATAACATGGTCACCATGAAGGTGGAATCACTCCCATTGTTCAGTCTTCTCAATGTTTCTTTTTTGTAGAATTTTTTTCCCCCCTCCTCTGTTGTAAAGACTGGATCTAGGACTTCAATAATGTTTTTTTTAATCTCTAATTATTTATTTCGATATTCATATTTGTCATTTTGATTTATTTTTATGTCAACTGTTTGTTCATACAGCTCTTTGAGATCTTTTGAATACTTAAGGCTTTATAACTGACTTGAAAAGAGGGAAAGCAAAAATAAACAGGTAAAATAATGTGGTTACGCAAATATTCAGATCCTTTTCTAATCTGGACTCTGGTTAGATTAAACTCATAAATTCAAATAGTTATAATTAAAATGTTCTCTCATTAACCCTGAATTTCAGATGTTCTAGATTTTTCCTCACTATTTCCCTATACAATGCCAAAGGATTTGTCTTAAAACTGACCTATTTAGAATTCCTTCCACTCTACAGAAGACCTTAGTTGCAGATAAAAAAAAAATCCTCAATACGTGATTCCACTACCACCATGCCTTACCGTGGGTATGGTGTCCTTTTGCTGATGGTGTTCTATTTGCTTGAAGCATACCATTTTTTTTTGTTTATGGCTAATAAACCATAGTTTCATTGGACTATCCATATATAATTGGGGGTTTTCAGATTTGCAACATATTAAATCCAAGGTTCAACTTGCACTAAAACGTTAATTTTCAAATGAGTTTTAAAGGTTATAGGTCACATTAAAGGGCTCATTATTTAGTTCACCATGCCATTAGACACTGCTGCTACTTGGTAGCTTTTAATGAATCTCTTCTCAGTCCTTCTCGCTGCCTTTTGATCCTCATCTTCACGTTCTTGTGCAGAGCCTGTTTCCTATTGTCGGAATCATTTAGTAAAAATACATCACATGCACTAACATACCCCTTGTACATGTCTAAAATTCATCTAGCTTGAATATCATCATTATCAGAATAATTGTCTCACAAAACTCAATGGCTCTGTGGCTGTATTTAAAAATCTGACTGTGTGCTGGCCCATAATGTTGGTCATGTCATTGTTTGAACATCACTATTTTAATTAGGGCTGGCCCGATGTAGTGTATGTTTGACCAAACCTCAAATTCTGAACATGTTCCAATAGCACCTCCACATGGAAGACTGTTGAATGACATGCATTCCCAAATCCTAAAACACACCCTTCGTGCTCACCACACCACACACACACACACTCCAATGACATGGTGTTATATTTGGAAACACAATTTCATGCTATCAGTCCTGGCAAGCCATTCCATTTAGATAGCTGCCGTCTGTCTCCGTATGCGTGTGTGTTGGCGAGTGTATCTGTGTGCTCTCCTCACGTTGTCTTTCTACGTGTACCTGGGCGTCTTTTCCTTTTCAAGTTTTTTATTTTAAAAGTTGGTCGCCATGGAAACTCCTGAATTCCAAGTCCTTTCATTGATTAAAAATCTGCAGATTAATTCAAAAGACAGAAACGTGAACTGTCAACAGATGATCAATGGAATGTCAACATGCTTCCGATCACTAAGGCAATGAATGTGCACAATAAATACATGCAAACTTCTTTTTTCTTGCCGTACTACTCTATATTCTACAATAGCAGGGACAACAAACATTGTTAACTGTCTCTTTGGCTGTAGTTGTTTCACTCTCATAAAGCATCCCTCTTCGTTTATTAGCAGAATGCGGCAAGCACATCGTTTTTTTCTCATTCCTCTCCCCTCTGTTGCGTTCTCCTCATCAGCTGTAATGAAGCACAAGTCCTATCAACCGTCTTTTCATCAGTGATACTTCCTCATGCGTCCTCCACCGCATGCGTAACAGGCTTTTAACGGACCATCCAATTCTGCCGCTGCCTCAATCTTATGACCGGTTTTGTGTCGATTTGGGCTCTCTTGTCCAAGTAAGATCCCTGTTGTTGACAGCAACGTGACTTGAGCCAAGCCGTTTTTCTCACAATTTATTCATTCATTTTCCGAACTGCTTATCATCACAGGAGTCAAGGGTGCTGGAGCCTATCCCAGCTAATAACAATGGGGAGCAGGCAAAGGACACCCGGAATTCAATGGCCAATCAATCGCAGGGCATAAGGAGACAGACAACCATTCCCTCATAGTTAGGTACATGGAAAACTCTATACAGTGACCTGTGAACCCACAACCCTAGAACTGTGAGGCCGATGCGCTAATCAAATAACAAATGTACATCTCAAATAGTTTGTAATCACGTTTAAATCTTCTCTGAAGTCCCCTCATTGAGATTATCAGCTTATTATTTATTGGTATTTTTTGGTTTAGACATGTATTCAATTTGTCCAACCACCCCCGCCGTCAATGGCAAAGCCAGTCTGGGTGCCAGATCATTTTTTAAAATGTGAGAAAATACTCACTTGGCATATAAAGGGGTAAAAATGACAGTTTCTAAAAAAAAAAAAAAAAAAAAAAAATCCTAAAAATAATATTAAACACTTGGATTTAAAACCTGTCCAAAGTCTGTTTGTTCTCACATGTCTTTACTTAGGTGCTGCTCCAGTCCTCATTTATTCGGTGCCAGCGAGTTGTTGTTCAAGCTCAGTACCGCACTGTGTGCTAAACTGTATCTGCAGATGACAGGCTTGAATAGGAAAGTGGTTCTTACTTATCCATATCTCCCTGTGCCCATGTTATGTCCTTTAGTGAACATCAGAGCCAGGTCATGACCAAGTGAGAAAATGCATCTTCATAGGAGTAGCAGAGGCAGTGAGCCCACATTGACACGTTGAGAACAAAGTTGTGCATCAAATACCTGACATACTTCATGTATAAAACATATCCAGTGACTGCGAATGCGAGTCAAGCCATTGATCATGCACACAGTCAGTCCTCCCTGTGGACAATGTAGATCAACTATACACCCCTACTTAAACCTGTCTTAGACCCTCCCTCCTTCTTTCCTTCCCTCCATTGCACTAGTATTTGACTTAGACCCATGGTGGAAATTATGAATTTTGTTTATAAAGTGCACACAAAGCATCATGAAATGATTTGATTTTACCTCAGGAGTGTCCCGATGGAGCTAGGTCGTGAATGCGTAGCAGGACCCAAACGCAGCGAAGCAATCAAAGACAGGGTATGGACTGTGCTAACAAAAACTGTAATGACTATGGAGGATTATCAGAAAATAACAAAGACTTTGGAATCAAATAAGAAAATAATACCTGGAGGGCGTGGAGAAATGAGAATCACGGGACATGGGCCTAATAATGCAGACGATCCGAAAAGGACTGATAAACAAACAGGGTTTAGACAGGCAGACATGGGTTGACGAGGCAACCAGAAGCACCTGGGTCACAAAAGAGAATTCAAGCAGGAAATACACCAGGGGGCGGGGAGATGACAGGTGAACTCAGTGGGCAATCATGGTCACATGGGAGAAAAAAACATAACAAAACCAATTCCTAATAAGGAGATTGTGTGATTTTGGGTGGGTATTACAAACTTTTGTATATGACTCTGCTGCTTGGAGGATGAATTCAAACAGATGCACTTTCATTGTGAGATTTTATTGCAGTTCAATCAATTCAAATCTTGCTGATTTTTTTGTATTTGATTTATCCCCCTCCCTCTCAATTTAAAACCTCACACAGAAGCTTTTTATCGTCAGCATTCTCATTTTCTAAATGATCCCTAAGTATGTTTGATGACAAGATTTTATTCAAATTAACCATCATTGACTGCCAGCTTTCTTAGTTAAAATGAATTTGGCATCTGTTGCCCTCAATGGCATTTGCAGTTTAATTTCAAGAATATGTTTTTAAAAAATCAACACCAGTTTGCTGACATGTTTCAGTATCTTTTAAAACCTCCTACGAGTGGGTGTGGGACTTTTCACTCCTCTTCCGGGGGCTGTTTTTTGGGGTGTGGGGCTAGGGGTGGAGGGGGCGGGGCAATGTGCCGGCTGGGTCATAGTTTGAGGCATTTCAATTGGCAGTTTGGGGGGGATAATTGTTTTAGCGGTCACAGTTGGCTTTGCTTCCGGAATTTTTTCACCTTGACGATACACACAGACCTGAAAAACAGGACATTTTTTTTTATATAAAATATTTTATAAATTAATAATATATGTAGATGTGTATTAAAAAGTATCATGTAAACCAAAAATATGTGTTTACTTTTAAGTCTAGTACACAGATTGGACAAATTCGCAACTTTAGATCTCAGAAGTCCAATGTAGAAAAAGATATTTTCGGTGATGTGTGGTACAACAACACTCACCACAATATCCACAGATTCCCCTCCATATTTGTTCTGGACAATCATGGAATATTTGCTGGAATCCTCCATGGAAACACCTCTGATTGTTAGACTGGCAAACTTGCCCTGGTCAAGGGAGACCACATACTGGAACATGGAAACAAATGTTGGAAGTGTCAATTTGGGATCTTTAATCGAAACACCAAATAAAAAAATAAAAAATAATGTTTATTTTATTTGTGCACACATTACTGTGATTCTCAGTCATCCCTGCGGTTATTTAAGACAAATAAAATTGTTGATGCATTTTTCTCCTTTCATCTATCTTGCTACTCAACATTCATTATATGATAAAAGCGTCATCAACAATGAAGTATAAAATGGATTGTCTATATTTTTATTCAACCTACTGCTCGACTTCAATGAATGTATGACTTATAAATTGCTTTGCAAATGACTGATAACCCGGCCTGCTTCTTATCTAAATCAAATGGGCACTCCTGACACTAATAAGCACAATCCATATAAAAAAATGCATTATAGGAGAGACATTATAGAGAGTATTTGGATTTTATCCTCACTGTTTTCAAAACATTGCAACCATATCGTATCACTTCAAGGTTTGGTGCTTAAGATCCTAAAAACACTTCATCATTTCCAAACCTACTTTCTTCTGTATTTTAATGACACTTTCATTTATATTAGTATTAATCAACAAGTAATGTCAGAGTATGAGTGATTTCTGTTTCCTGTTCATAGCTACAAAAGCATTGTTGGTTCTGGGTTAGAAGTTCCTCATGTGTTTTGGTGGACAGATCACCAAGGACATCAGTCCTTGTTTCAGACACATTGTTAGCAGTTGAAAGAAATGAGAAAAGACGAGGGCAAACCTTCAAAACGTAAACTATATTCCTCCTGGACCTACGCTGCTGTTTCTTTAACGTAAATCTTCAAAGGCGGCAGCAGCCAAAGGGATGCAGATCATGTAGAAACTGACTGGGAAACAACTTTACTTTGTACTAAGTTGGCAAATAGGCCACTAAAAGAATGATAGCTTTAGTTTAGTTTTGTTTGACCAGGCTTATTTTGCTGACACCATTGGTCGGAGGACATAAAATGTATGCAGAATCCTTTACTCATCACATACACTACTCTCTAAATGAAGACAAAACACATCATACAAAAGCAAATACTAAAATGAAGAAGCAAAAATAATAATATTTTTAAAAAGACACACATTGTTCTAATGCCACTTGTCAACTAAGCAGCAAAAAAACCATTTGAAATATTTAAGAGGCCCAACACAAGGGCAGTGAAATATGCTGGTTTCATGCTTGAGAGGCTGTGCATGCAACTGAAAGCACTACGCCTTTATCTGACAAGGTGTTATTTTACCTGATCATCACGCTCGACCTCCACTCCGTTCTTTAGCCAAGAAACTTGAGGTTTGGGATCCCCGCACACTGTGCATGTTAAACTCAGGGTCTAATGATACACATATGAAGATGTATTCATATAATATGACAACTAAATAGATGCACAACCAGACTTTACCTTCTTTTCCATAATGGTGACAACGTCAGGTAGCCCTCCAATCACCTTACCGCGATCTGTAATGAAACACTAGTCACTGAGTAAATTGCCCTGATATGTAAAATATTTTATACAAGCAGAGTGAAAATCGTGCACTCACTCTTTTCGGCATAAGCTTCAGCCCTAATGGAAAGAAAAAAAATAGAAAAAGTCAGATCAAGTTAAATGAAATTGCTACAAATTCCAATTGCTGTTTTAACAAGCACATTTTTGTCGCCCAACAACATAATAAATGACAGACACCCAACACAGTAGTGTCAAGATAAATGAGCTCATTCCAGTTTGGAATGAGTCTTGCAACCTCGAAGCAAAACCCCACTTTAAGATAAATATAGCCAATCTAATTTAGTGATGCAACTTCCGAGTAAAATTAATTTTTCTATGTACAGAGGTCCTGCTGATTTTGAAAGGCACTGTAAGTGCCCAAAGTCTAATGACTGATATTTACATCATGGCTGGCTGCAACATTTAACCCATGACCAAAAATGGCGACCAGGTCCCCCACACACAAAGTTCCAATTCCATGATGTTTTGTTTCCCATTTTGGCCCCTTAATGTTTGGGAAATAGGTAGATGAATCTCAAAAGTGATCTTTTAGCCAATATGCCAAACCAAAATTATATTTTTTTTCTCTGATATTTGTTCAAGTTGTTGCCAACAAGTAGAAGAGAAAAATAAGAGCTGCGTGGAGGGTGAAATGTTAGCCTTAAAACCGGAAGGTTCAGAGATTTGTGTTCTCCTTTTTCCATCTTGACACTAAATATGCAAGCACCAAGCTGCACCTATTGTTCATTCCAGTTGGTAAAATGATGTTCCCCAACACCTCTCATTGAATGTTAATTTTGATAAGGGTTATTGGTGGTTTTCAGTCTGCCTTTTTTGTCATTATGATTATTTATTTATTTTTACTAGCCACTATGTAATATTTTGGTTGATAGATTGGGTCCTGCCTGCCTGGTATCATTTTTTTTGTGCTTTACGCTTTATGTTCCTTGTCACCTCGAAAATGTGTTTGAAATTTTGGAACGTTGTCTTCTTTTTGGAAGTGCTCCTTGTCTCTTTAGGGTTTTTTTTTTCCCATCTCTGTACGTTTGTTTCATTTTTCCAGTGAGATCTGGAGACTCCCATTCACCTGATTACTTGTTTCTTAGAGCCTATGATTATTAGAGAGTGGTTTATGGGCCTTGTTTTTACTTTAGCTTCAAAACTCCAAATCTGTATTATAAAATGTCAAAAGCCTAATACGCTTTCCTGATTTTAACCTATATAATGGTATTTTTTGGTCTTACTTGAGTTTCTGGAACTCGGCGTATGCTTTTTCGTAAACTGTAAAAGACAAAAAATAAATTTTACTTTTAAAGTGACCACACTGAACTGTGTTCTTTCAAAACTTTACTTTAGTCCAAAGAAAGTGTTTCTTTTTTCCGGCACAATTTTTTTAAATCTTAAACTAAGAAAGAGACAAAAGAGGACTGACCTTCACCACTGAGGTCCAGCGTGCGTTTGTGTGAGTCTTCAGGGTCAGTGATCACGATATGGTACTTCCCTTTGTCCTTATCAATTGGCTCAATGATCTGAAAATCCATAAATCCATTTGACATTTCATCCGCGTCTATTTAATCTATAATCCTTATAAAGTGTGCTTTATGGGTGTGAGTGTGTGTGTGTATGTTAAGGTTCTCTTGCTACGTTTGTCCAAACCGTGCAACGTAGAGAGTTGAATTTTTTTTGGGTTGCCAGAAACGGCTGTCGGATCCTAATCGACGAGTGATTGAATTTCTTCACCTTCTCTTGGTGTGTAAACTCAATGTTTTATTTGTTAAACACCCATTTTTCTAATAGCACAACAATTGTCTTTTGGTTCTAAATAAGCAGGTGGAACTGGCGACCGGGGACCCTGCTTGTTTTACATACAAGCCTATAAATCATTCTTATTTAATGTCATTATAATTAGGACGTTTTCAGGCACACTGTTAAAAAAAAAAATCTTTTACCTCCATTGTTGCCATTGCAGGGGTTCCTCCTATCACAGTCTTGTCACTGGGGCAGAGCTTGTTCTCACTATTGAGAAACATCGGGAAGGGGTATTAGTGCGTGCACATGTTGGCAATTATTGTTTATATGAGAGTTTGTACTGCCTACTTTTGAGGTAATAGAAAATCATGTTTACACGCCAGCCTAATGGTACGCCGAGGGATACCAATTTTTCTTTCTCTCGCAATCTGTCATGTGCATTCACAGAAGGCGTGAGCAGAGGTTACAAATCTCATCTCCGTAATTTGTGTTCTATGAATAATTAAATAACCTCAAAAGCTTCGGCTAATCGTGTCACTCTTGCCTTTCCCCTTCAGTCTTTTTCTTTCCCTAAAGCCTTGTCCCTGCATATTCCCAGCACATTAAAATCTTTAGAGCCACATGCACTGCTTTTAAAAGCAGAAAGTTCAGTGCTTCTTCATAGATAATGATAGGAGAGGCTTTTTTGTATTGGCACAAAACAGGCCAATTTTCTACAATAACAAGGATAATGAAAGCACTTGCATCAGCCATCCCAAACCCTATTTTTTTTACCTTGACATGAGCAGAGAAGCCAAACAACATACTTTGAGGTCATCATGTTTGTAGGCAGGCTTAAAATAATCACCTGTCCAATCCCTCCACCCTGCACTTGGCACGCTCTGTTTCATTTATTTTATTTTTCTAAGCTTAGCGGTAATTGTTATCACAAAATGACGCCTTACCCATGGTACCAGACAATGTTCATCTCTGAAGTGTAATACTTCATGTGGCACTGCAGCTGAATGCCAGTAGCTGTGCAGTGGATCACCAGCTCTTGTGCACTCACTCCTGATGGGAATGATGGAGGTGGGAGAGGGTTGCACACAGGTTATTTTCGAAAATCACACAGACACTTTCCGACTGCTGAGAGTCACCGGGGACCTTTCCCCAACATCAGGAGAAGTGTAATTCAATTTCTCTCTTACATGCATGAAGAGCTGCATGACTAAAGGATCACATTTTTTTTCTATTGACCCACAAATGATGAACCATTATTGTGGCCATCTTATATGAATGCTATAGTAGTTTGAGAGTGTTCCACAAGCCGCACATAAATGAAGGCTTGTTGTACTTTATGTGTATCATTTATGATGCTCTAATTAATTATACTCATTATACTGTCATCAATACTACGTGTGAAGAAAGAAGACACTTACCTGCCAGTTGGGTGATCTGGTTTATGGCCTCTTCAAAAACTACAAAGTAATTAAAAAAAGAAGAAAAAGCTTTAGAGTCGTAGTGCAAATATATAAAAATTAATGAAACTGGTTAATATTTGTTTTGAATCTGTTACATGGTTAATTTGTGATGAGCACAGTGCTCATATTCCAAATGTTTTGCTTGCAAGTTAGAGCTAATACTCAGCCTAACAATGGTTCGGAAGCCATATCAAATATGCACTGCCGTGGTGTTAATTTACACCTCATTGGAATTTCATAGGATTGTGCAGTTGGACCAGTGCTGAAAGCATAGATTGTAAGCGTAAAATGTGTCGCAGAGATGTTCACAAGTACACAATAGTCATCACAGGAGATATATGGTTAAAAGAGGAAAAAAATAATCTCAGAAATAAACCAACGCGTTGTGGGCAAGCAAACTGTCACATTTAATTATTTTTATGCCGCAGTTAAAGGTTACAAATAGAATTCAAAGGTGATCGTATTAACCAGTTGTGTTGCTTACATAAACATGTTCTGCCCTTCACTTTAATGAGAAAACGATTTTTCAGACTGTGGTTTACCTGTATTAAATCAATTGCATTTTTAATTTAGTTTGTTTACCTTTTCCAGACACGTCAATTTGACTCATATCCTTTCCTCTATCATCACTGATAGTGGCCTTGTAAATCCCTGATGTTTTAAGGGAGAACTGGAGACAAGCAGAAATCAAATGATGAGTATTTTGATGTCTTAGTTTTTACCTGCATCTACCTAATTAATTCATTAGGAAAATCTTTGGCTGCTATTTTCTTTTACATCAGCCATCCATTGAATTGTATCGAGAGATTGAAATATCACCAGAAATTAAATGAAGTTACCAGTTTAATTGTCAGTTTACAAACTCCTGACGCTAGGTCAGGTTTCACATCAGGGATGATTTCCGTGTCTTCTCGGAACCAGTGGAACTCCGATTCTTTCTTCAAGTTAGCGACCTACAATAAAAACACAACATACAGAAACATTTACTGTAATTGAAGTGGAATCTGGTAGTTCAAATGATGGTTGATGAGGTTAGGCAGCAGAGCAAGCTTCATTTAGAAATAGCATAGGAAAGCAGAAAAGCGCATAAATTATGCAAGCAATCCGACAATAATTGGTGCGTCCATCAAAAGTAGGAGAAAATAATCTTTTTCCGGGGACAATAAGTTTGCTTTGAATAATGCAATACTTTACATATTTGAGACGCAATGTGTTGATCGAATGGGGTGAGCAAAGGCTGGTAAAGTTAGTGCTGCAATATACTATATCTACGTATGGGCTTTGTTTTGTCGCTGTCAGGGCAAAAACCTCTAGAATGCGTTTATGCGACATTTAGCATCGACAATATATGGCCATCATTTTGTTGTGGCTCGTTCGAAGATGGTTAGCTTACAGCTGCAGGCTGGATATTACTGCATTTGCTTTTATGAATACTATTCTATTATTCATTGTACTTATTATAAATTCCTTGACTCAACTCACACTGCTGCAAAGCTCGCTGAATTTAGATGGATAAAGAAGGAAAAATTGATTGTATATTTATTGCTATCAAAAAAGCTGCTTCGGCCTTTTATCTTCATTAACCGCTTGTAAAATGTTTAATCATAGGTCTAATGTTCCGTGTTACCTCCATTAAGCCACTATATTTAGTCATTTTTTTACATGGAGGATCGTATCTTCTTTTGGACCAATTTAGTCTTAATCTCCTATTTAAAATGTATTGTGAGTAGAAATAAATGTCTTCCTAATGCGTTTAATGGCGCCAACTTATACTGAATAACTCACTGCTTATTGTAGATTTACCAAGTATTTGTAAGTTCACTATATGTTCATTAAGATTTACTTGGCCCATTTACTTTTGCTCTCTGTGATGTAGAAGGTTGTTCTTTCACTACATAGACTTGTGGCTTGCAATTAGTCACCCTAAATAATGTATTTCAAACCATAAACACATTTCTGCTTCATGCCAGCCGAAAAACTTCTGCAGTACTTGCAGCGTTGCTTCTCATGAGGGCATATTCTTTCAAACTTCTTTTTATTTTTCATAATTCACAAAGTCAAAATCCCAGCAGCCTCATTTTGGTGAGTCTCAGTCTGGACTTTATCATTAAAGACCATTATTTCATGCACCGGCTCAGAGCTGAACGGCAAATTAGCAAGCCACAAGTGAGCCATCTGTTTGTTTCGAGTGCAAATGTTCAATAATTGAGTTTGGCTGCATTTACCTTGCAAACTAGTGTGACGGAGCAGTCGTCTCCCACGTGAAGGGACAAAAACTCACAGAAGTGGGGGCCTGTTGTTGAGCAATGGGACACAAAAATACTGATGAAACATAATTATGTTTAACTACTTGTGGACCTTTATTGCCTCAACTGCGGGAGCAGTCAAATGAATAATTTAGCAGTACTTTTACATCTCTGTGTGCAAGCTTCTCTTTTTTTAGTGTGGGCCCCCATAAATGCTCCCCACACCTGGACATTATATAATAAGCTAATGTAAGATAAGCAACATAAAGATATTTTTTGTCTGTGTAGAACAGTATCATACAAAGGGGGTTTTAAAATGGTGAAATGAAAAATAATGGTATCACTTGTGCCCTGCGATAAGCTGGCCACCAATTCAGGGTCAGCTGGGATGGGCTCCAGCACCCCCCACGACCCTAATGAGGATAAAACAGTTCAGAAAATGAGATGAGACCTCATGTGATGTCTGTTTGATCACATTAGCTGTGTAAATGTACCTTATGCATTATTTAGATTGGTCTGAATAGCTTTATATAGAATCAATTATTAGTATGAAGAATTAAAATCAAAATTCTGGTTTGACATCCCATTTGAAGACTGTGCAGGTATTTTTTTCTCAAAATAAATTAGTGTCCCGTGGCAAAAGAGATTCCCGCATTCCAGGTTTAGTCAAAGTGATGTATGGGGCTCATAGAAAGTGTGTAATGTGTTTCATACCCTCCTTGACTCGAATGTACTCTCTCCTCTGGTAATCAGCTTCAGCCAATGCAGCCTTGAAAGCTGAAAACACACACATATGCACACAGAATCAGCGGTGGTTCTCCAACTAATGTACTGCAATTCAACCTTCTATCCTTTGGCGCCCGCATACGTGAACATCACATTTTGGGTCACATAGGCCACACTTGTGTATTAAATGCTAATACCGTGGCCTATGTGACCCAAAAATGTGATGTTCACAAATGTGGATGTGAGGCCTTATGAGGTTAAAACATTTTTGTATAAATGTATAGCTGAAATAAACCTTTTTCTAGAACTATTGATGAGTTTTTGCAGATATTTTTCCCACTCTTTCTCACAGAATGTGTTTTTATTTATATTTTTGTCTGATTTGTTTGATGAGATTAAAGTGGAGAAGCCCTGGAAAAGATTAAAATTTCAGAAGCGGGTAAAACCTTTTTCAGTTAATTAATTTGGAAACAATACTCCTCAATTTGATCAACTTGAGAGACTGTAATGTTTTGCACGGTTCTCATAATTGAATTAGTAAAAGCTTCAGTAGACTGAACAGTTTTTTAAGGTCCATCTGTGCACATGGTTTATAAACTGAGGTACTTTGCAATTAGCTAATGGTTGGTTTGTTTTTTACTGATGACAAAATGGGTCTGATTCAGGGAAACATTCATTTGTCTTAGGATTCACCCAATGACTAATTACAGGGTTGTAGTGGATTTCAATATTATATAAATATCATGAGTGTACTAAAGAATTACATAAAACATCCGTTATGGTTAATTTTGTTGTTAGCATTTGACTTGGGAAGATGATCAAACTTCATTGGTTGCTTCTAGTGAGTCTACAGGCTCCTCTTACCATCCCCGATAAGAACCATTGAGCTCTGTGCTTTGCCGCCTCCATCTGTTATCTGGCATGTGTATGTCCCTTCATTTTCTTCAGTAAAGGTGTCCAAGATGAACTCAATGATGCCTGTAGACACATCATGGCCCATCTTGATCGACTGAAAACACAGAAAGGATTTTTTTTGGGGGGGTGATTGGATTTTTTTTTCGGGCTGCATTTAAAATAATAGATGAATAGGATAATGTTTTGTCTAAACATACACTTTTAAATCATTCATTCATTTTCTGAACTGCTTATCCTCAGGATCACGGGATGCTGGAGCCTATGCCAGCTGACTTCGGGCACGAGGCGGGGGACACCTTGAATTGGTGGCAGGCCAATCGCTGGGCACATGGAGACGGACAACCATTCACGCTCACACTTATACCTAGGAGCAATTTAGAGTGCTCAACCGGCCTACCATGCATTTTTTGGAATGTGGGAGAAAAACAGTTACCCAGAATTAACCCACACAAGTCCAGGGAGAACATGCAAACAGGAGTACCGAACTGGGATCGAACCCAGGACCCCAGAACTGTGAGGCTGACGCATTAACCACTTATCCACCGAGCCGCCCTGACTTTTAAATCATTTTTTAAAGAATGCAATTCACTGAATAGCCCAGAGTCAAGTCATTCCATACTTTAAAAAAAAATCTTATCTAAACCAGCCTCACAATCTAAAACAGGGTCTTACATCAGCTGCAGACATTTCCTTGTCATTAACAAAGAATTTGTATGTGACACTGGGGGAAATCTCTTCAGCCTGCAGCCAGAACCTCATTCTGCCTCGCTCCAAAATTTTATAGGCCAACTCTGACTTCAGAGGGATGACTAGAAGAAAGCACAACATTTAAAAGAGGTTAAAAAAAACATTATATTTTCTTTTTCTCTGCCACCAGGGCCTGAGGACAGTCTCTCCGCATTCAGAGAAGAGGAAGAGAGATGAGGTGCAGAAGTGAATTTTGGTTCGGCAGGTGACGCAAAAGCAGGTAAGGGTTGTTTAAATCCAACAAGAGAATTATTTCAGAACCAAGACAAAAAAATGTAAGTAGAGATGGGAGAGGAGAGCGGTAAAGAGCATAGGATGAGCGGTGGATGGATTTAAGAAATTGAAAGTTCACCCAAAGGTACCTACTTGGGTGTCTGACGTCATAACTCTGTGCCACCAGTGTTTTCATCTCTGAAATACAAGTGTATTAGTGTAAGAGAGGAAAGGTATCAAACTGAATATTTGACAAAAAGTAATGCAATGGATTTTAGATTTGCATTTTTTTTTGTAATTTGCGGTTTGTCAGAATGACAACACACAACTACAAAATTTTGAAAAAGCCCATACCGTCTGAGTTAATCGAAAAGCTGGAAGAAACTCCGTCTGTGTTAGTGACAGAGACAGAGAAGGTCCCAAAGTCTCCTTTATCCGCATTCTTAAAGATCAGCTGAGTTCTATGAAGCAGGGCATTAAAGAAACAGAAAGATAAAGACTGACAGATGAATCACGTTAAAGATGTCAAAGTGTGCGTGTGATCTTACTTGTTGCCTTCAGTTTTGATCTCAATTCCTTTGGAGAAATCTGTGATTTCTTCATAATCTTTCTTCCAGATGAACTGAGAGCCTGCGTTCATTTGGCATGCCTCAAATGTGAAAACAATGTCACCCGTCTTCTTATCCACACAGCAGGACACCTCCTGTGAGCCTACATTACATGCAAAAAAAAGCACAACTTTCTTTGACAAAGTGTGACTGCACCATTCTTCATTGGCAATGACTAAGAAGGTGCCTGTCTTTACATTTAAGTTCCTTTTTTTACTTTGAAGAGGGTTTTTTTGGGGGGGAGTGATATTAGTATGAAATAAAGTTTAAATGAATAGGACTGGAAGATGTTTAGACCTTACCTGACACAGCCTTGGCAGTGACGGGGTCAGAGGGCATTGAGGCCATACCAACCCCTGATGCATTCACAGCACGCACCCTAAGGTCATATGTGCAGTCCACTTCCAAACCTGTCACCTAGGAGATTAAAAAAATGTTGTTAGTGTGAGTGTCCTCCAGTCTAGAATTTGCAAAACGTAGCTTGTTTTTTGAATTATTGGCCAGGCTAAGAAAAAAAAATGAGGAAGAAAAAAATAATTTAAAAAAAAATCAATGAAAATTAATTAATGAGAAGAAAAGAAAGTTAAAACAAAGGTAAAAACAACCCTCAAAATAAATTAATTAGAAAAAAGGAGTTGGAAAAATACTTTTGAAAAAAAACACTAAGATAAATTATTTCGAAAACAGAGTTTTAGAAAATAATTAATTCAAGAAGCAACCCCAAAAATAAATTAATTCAAAAAAGGGTCAGGGCTTTTTTTTAAGTGAATGCAATACGCTTCCGTCTAATAGAGCTCCTTTCTCTCACATTTTATTCTTTATAGTCGTCAATGGCATGTAATAATAATAATAATAATAATAATAATAATAATAATAATAATAATAATAATAATAATAATAAATCCCTAGTCCAACATGCAGTTACCAATTTTGTGCAGTAGATGCCAGTGTTATACAGCCTGATACATAGCGTATTTAAATACAATAAATGTTTGGATGTTTCCAATATAGAATAGAAACAACGAGAAACATTTCATCCATACATTAGCATATAAATAATTAATGACTTGGTGGAATAATAATTAAAACACGGTGAAAATAACGCATACATAAAGGCTGTTTTCCCAAAGGAATTCAGGTATCTTCACCTTAAGGAAGCATTGATTAGTGGCTGTCTCGTTGGCTGTAGTCCATTCATCAGTGCCTTTCTTCGCATACTCTACATGGTAACCAGTAACAGGTCCAGAACCAATATATACCGGCTTTTGCCACTCCAGCAACACAGAATCATCTCTAACCTCACAGAATGTGAGATCATAGGCTGGGCCTGTAGCATGGCACACAAAATAAATACTTAAAGATTTATATTATCATGGACACAAGTTGGATATTTTCCTCAGTCCTTTTAATCTTGGACAAGTTTTTTGTTTTTGTATTGTATTTTGCATTTACTAACCCGGCTCGGGCATCGTCCAGGCCTCACAAGTGTAGTCGGCTGAGTGTTCGGATGCCGGTCCCAAGCCAATAAGATTGGCCGCATATAGTTGGAACTGATAGACTGCTCCTTCTGTCAAACCATCCACCTATCAGTGAATGCAGTGTTACTGTCACTTTATAAAATAGTCATTGATTTTAATATACCCCCTACAGTTCTTTAATTGTACTTCCAAAGGAACAACTCACTATTAGTAAAGATTTGTTTCACTCATCTGGTTTTACATAGACATTACCGTGAAAAGTCTTTCAGCAATTGGGGGGATATTGATCTCCCTCCACAGGCTTGTTCCACTGCGTCTCTTATCGACATAATATTCCTTAATTGCTGACCCCCCGGAGTGACTGGGCTTCTTCCAGCTCAGGACCATTGAATGTCCATCACAGTTCACCAAAGCAATTTTATATGGAGCAGAAGGCGTGGCTGGACAAAAACAAAAACAATGTTCAAATGGTGTGGTTGAAGCATTAATTATACACAAATGGCAAGATACAGTAAAAAAAATACTAACTGAGTGCAGCCTTCACTGTGAGAGGTGCAGATTCCTGCGACTCCTCACTGAGGCCAATCTCATTGATAGCTTGCACACGGAATACATAAGTTTCTCCTGTTGTAAGACCGCTAACCACAAATCTGTAACCAGAGCATAACATCAGTTTTAAGCTCCTCATAGTTAATAACTTCACAAACCACTGTGAGCAATGAAATCTGCCCACGATTTTCACTGGAAACATATACTTAGTGCTTTTGTGTGGTTTGTGGTTTGCTGAGGTCCAGTCTTTGGATCCCTTGACACACTGGTCGATGTAGTAGCCAATAAGATTGTTGGGTTCCTTAGGTGGAGCCCACTGGATCAGGACAGAAGTGTCCGTCTCCCGTGTTGAGATCACCTGGCCGGGAGCCGAAGGCACGCCTGATGCCGTAAAATGAGGCAAGAGCATTAGAGGCACCATCACAACAATACTTTTGTACGATAGCTATTGCCTGAAAGGCCCGTCAGTTTAAGATCAGTAGAATTTCGGACCTTTAATTTCTTGGGTTTCAATGGGCCGACTTGGTTCTGAAGGCTCACTAGTTCCAAACATGTTTGCGGAAAGGACTCTGAATTTGTACTGTTGACCCTCTGACAGGTTGAAGACAGCATAGCGAGGGGATCGAATAGGGACCTGCGTGTTAACACGCTGCCAGGCATCACTGTCAGCTGTGCTCTGTATGGAAAGAGGCATATGTAGCACTTTCATACAGTGCATTATTGTTTGAGTCAAAGTAATAATCATGTTGTTTTTGAAGAATATCTGAAATGAGACTAAAGTAGCAATAAACAACAGTCAAAGTGCATTTTCAATAGAGACAAGCCACTGCCTTACCTTTTCTATATAGTACCACATTGGAACTTTGCTAGAGTTTACTGGAGCTTTCCAGCTTAAAACAATGTAAGTCCTGTCAGTTTCCGAAGCGTAAATCCCTGATGGAGAACCGGGAGGTTTTCCGTCTGCTGTAGATAAAAACACAGGATATAAGTGCACAAAAATACCACTACCAATTGAAGTAAGAGTGAATCATAAAATCAATAAACCCACTTTCAACTTCATCATGGTAAGAGACGACATCCAGTCTTCCCCCAAGTTTTTTAGCTAGAGAAATGGGGGAAATAATGTACTTTTTAGCATTTCGGAATGTGCAAGCATTCTAACCGTCACTTATTTTGTTAATCAGAAAATATTCTAAGCGCATGTTAATATCATATTGGTCTCAGTGTTCTAGTGCAACCCACTTTGTAGTCTGTCAAACTCAGTCGGGTCCAGTGCGGCGATGGGGTTAGACATTCGGGAAGGTTTGCTGATTCCTTTAGCGTTGACAGCTCGGACCCTGAAGCAGTAAGAGTGTCCTTCAAACAGGCCAGCCACTGGGTACTTACAGATCTTAATGGGTTGATCATTGCACTGAGTCCAGTTTTCTGTTGCAACCTCACTTCTGCAAAGTGAAGTGAAAAGATGAAACAATGAAACAGAATGAGAGAGGAATTCTTGAAATAAAAAAAAATTGAAAAAACAAGACTGAATGACACTAACTAGCGATAGAATATCATGTAACATAGCCTTATTAAGTTTTAGCTTTGTGTGGTAGTTAACGCCAATGCCTACTTGTCCACAAAGTATCCAAGGATTGGACCCTCTGTAGTAGTATTGGGAGGCTTCCATGACACAATGACATAGTCCCTGTTTGCATCATGGATTTTGATGTCCATTGGGGCACCAGGTGCACCAACAACCGGTGGTGGACCATCTATAAAACAAGTTTCAAAGTGATTTTTATACAGTGGTGTGAGAAAAAAAATTCTAAAACTCCTGACCTGCCACGGAGACAAATGCACTATGTTCTGCAATGCCTCCTTTTGTGACCATCCGCAGTGTGTACAAGCCTTCGTCTTCTTTGTACAGGTCAGGAAGAGTCAAGGTGCTGACTCCTCTGCCGGTTTCGATCTTTACCCATTTAGAATCAAACAAACGAGTATCTGGAGATGAAGTGGAGGAAAAAAAGGCACATGATTACACTAAGAACATTAAAAAAACAAGACTGAATAGTGACCAATTACCATCTCTGTACCACTGTGCTTCAGGTTGCAGGTTGGCCAAGTTGGGCTCAAGGTTCATGGTGGCAGTCAGAGTGGCTGAATCTCCTTCAGAAGCAAACACCGGACCGAATTTCTCCAGGAAGGTAATGTGGATTTTTGTGAAATGGATCTTCGGAAGTATTGAAACTGAGAGAAAATGAAGTAGAAAAGAAAACTGAGGAGACAAATCTCTAAAATCCTTGCAAACCTTTTTTTTAATACCACAAAACAGATATTTTAGTAATTTCTGTTACCCAAACTACAAAAATATATCATCCTCTGACATAAATTCTTATGAATTAATTGGAACATACCAGTGTAAGGGATCCATCCATATGGACAAAACTCTTCCTTCTTGTACCCTAGAAAAGTTTAATAAAGAGGGAAAGAAAGAAGGTTATTTTTTTATTATAATTAAACATGAAGAATGTAGTATTTAAAATTGTTTCATGTATCAAATCTAGAAATGCTAAACTAGACAACCTCTGTATACCTGATTTTCAGGCTTGAATTATTGGAAATTAATAAGAGAGTAAATAGATTAAATGAATGGTAAGGTTTTTGTGATTCCAATGCTTTAATTAGCAATAAATTTAGATTTTTAAAATAAGTGAGGTTCCACCTGTTGCTGCAGTGCTTTATTTAGCAAAATAAAATTGCTGTGTGGGCAGCGTGGATCAATTCCCACTTAGTGGCGGTGTGTTTGTGAGTGTGGGTGGTTGTCTTTCTCTAAGTGGTCCCTGCAACTGACTGGCGACTAGTCTTGGGTGTAGGCCACCTTTCTCCCAAATTCAGATGGGATATGCTCCAACACCCTGTGACCCTGACAAGAATAAGCAGTGTTGAAAATGAAATTTTAAAAAAAATGTGTGCATGCCCTCTACTGGCTCACCTACAGGCAAATAAAAGTTTGTTAATAATTGATACACGAAAAATAAATAACACAACTAGCTCAGGGGGTTGGATAGATACTGTCCGATGCGACATAACCAAGTATCAAGGTAGTCACTTCATGAATAATGGAGGATTAAGACTTCAAAGAAACAACAGGAAGAAGAACAACCACAACTTCAGAGGCGACTTGACAGGCTGCCTTCACCCTGTAATAAAAACAAGAAGACCTAAATCCTGATGATATAATGTAGCTATACTTACTCTTCACAATAATGGAAGCCTGACTAGAGGCTTGTCCATGGATGTTTCCCGCAACAACTGTGTACATTGCTGTATCATTAGTAGAACATCTGCAAAAATAAATAAATAAAACCACATCAATCACTTTCCTACTTTTTCATCCAAAATATCCATAGAGATTATAACAAAAGTGAAATTACCTAAACCTGACAAATGATAACATTCACCTCTAATTGCATTTATGCTTTCCTTCTATTACAAACTATTTTAATATTTCCGGCTCAGGCGCCAAGATAACACTTGTGCATTCTTGACATGATAACTGACATCACTGGCGGTGGATGACAGTGCATCTGCATAAAGCTAGAGGATTGTAAGCGTGTGCATGTCAAACGTGCTCCAGCTCTACTGTGAACATGGAGGTAGCTCATAGGAGGCTGAATATTTGTCTTCAAGTATCAGCAAGAGTGCCATTGCTCTGCCTTGTTTGTAATGGAGAGCAGCATGTAAAGGAGATTGGACCCAAAGAAAGAGCCAGAGCTGAAGGAATCCTTGAGTATCATCTTACACTGAGGTCAGCGCTTGAACAGCTGAGCTTCCCATGAGGGGAGGGAGCAAATATGGGTCTTGATGCTCTAGCACATGACATTATTGTATTGGTACAGGACCTTATCTAATTTACCTTGAAATCTCCAAAGAGTGGGTTCCTCCTTTAGCTCCAACGAGATATTTTCCAGAGGACATGTCCAGGATCATTCCATCTTTGTGCCTAAGTCAAAGATACGGTTTCATGCTTAGACCCGATCTAACAAAGCTGGTACGTATTGGATTTTGGATGAGATGATTTCCCAACTCACCATTTCACAATAGGCTGAGGATAGCCTTCCACAGTGCAAAATAGTTTGATTGGAGTGTTTTCAAAGACAGTGTGAGACCTGAGTCTAACCAGGAAGGATGGGCCCCTGATCATCGGCTCCTCTCGCACATATTTTTGTGGCATCTTCATATTTAACTAAATGGAGAAACAAGAAAGCCAGTGCTTATAGTAGACTGAACACATCATAGAATGGTCTTTATATTTAAGGAGTTATCCTTCAGATAAACACATGAATCAATAGGAAGTGAGAGCATTCTTACCACTTCCTGGATGTGGGCCCGTGTTTTGTACTCATATCTGTCCACCACCTCTTCAGAGCTGAACAACAGGCATATTGTTAAACTACTTCATAGCTTTTTAAACCCTTTGCATTATTAGTAAATGGGCTATTTTTGTTCATCAACGAAATTCAACTCACATTCAACACAAATTTTGACATTGACAATAACGGCATCTAACATTTTGGTATCAGATCTCATCTCATCTCATTTTCTGAACCACTTTATCCTCACTAGGGTCACGGGGGTTGCTGGAGCCTATATTATAAGTAAATACATTTGTAGTTGTTAAAATCATTGACTTTTTGTAGCAATGATTTATTCTGCTTTGGTTTTAAAAAAAAGTTCAACTCAATTCTCCGCCTTTCACGTGCTTGACTTAGGGAAGAATGATGACTCAGAGCTAAATTCTAAGGAACGTTTTTCAACAGTGCAAAGCTCTATTTGTCATGCAAGTGGTTGTCTTGGCGGGTTTTATGCCCTTCAGCTGAAATCATTCCTCTGCTACTTCTCAAACAAGAAGAAAGGCTTGAATTCAGATAAAAAGAGGAACATTCAAATACGTTGCCTGGGGGAATCTGGAAAAGTGTTGACACAGATGAGGTGGTTGATGTTGCATACAGACAAGGAAGCAAGACTAAAAATCCTCTTTCTAATGGATATATTAACTTCTACAGAAATTCACAAAAATGTCGGAACCAAACGGAACTGTATATTGGTTAGCCTGTTGTCAGAAGTGATCTGAACATATGAATGACCAAATATGATTATTATCAATTTTTCCACATATGTCAATCAGGACACTTAAGATATCACATTCACATCAAGTTGAGTTAACACATAAGAATATAGCTACAAGAAAGAATTGAAAACTATCAAAGCAAACATTGTTATGTCTGACAGGTCTGTGCACTAGCAGGATGCTTAATAACAAGTATCTAGAATTAAATAAATAAAAGAGGCCAAAAATAGTCTTGAGAGAGAAAAAAGGAGGAATAGGAAGTATGCAAAGTGAATCGCACCAAATCACAAACAAGATGCTTAACAGAAATTTCTGGCTCAATATAATAATGTGTGAGAAATTGTCACCTATACTCCTGTGAAATTACATAAGTGAGTTCAGGCAGCCCCGGTTTAGCGTGTGGGAATAAAAGAGCTCAAAGCAGCACTTGATATCCCTTTCTTATTAATGTGGTCTGTCAGAATGGACACAAACGTACTCTTCAGTGCAATGAATTTTCTAACAGAGTAAGCTGGAGTGTTTAGACTGCTGTCCTAACAGGACACAGCATCCTGAGAGTACTCGTGTTACTTGTCACACGCAATTATGGCCAGCTTGAGATTTTACTATATCCAAGCTTGGCGCTTCCATGGAACGCCATTAAAGTGAACTTTACACTGATCTTGAAATTTAACTTAGATTACGTGCACTGTTTTGAAATATCCAAATCTTGCAGTATGGCTTCATTTGCACGCAAACCTTCTGTTAAATACTAGTAGTAAGAGCACAATCAGCATGATTACAAGCCATCATACTAAGAGCTTCTTTTGGAATTGGTATTGCAACCAGCACATATCCTGTACCTGCTGTATTCTTTGACCACATACTGGCACTGTTTATGGTGGTATTTGTGGTTGTAACTTCCTCGCTTGATCAACCCCGACATGTTGACACCGCTGTTACTGACCTGTTGGATCAGCAGCACAAACACACACTGTTATTGCAAGATAACAAAACATGACAACTTTTGCCAGAAGTAAGACTGCACAGAGATAATGACAAAAGCACACACACAAATGTTTACAAGATTCAGGAAATTTCTTAAAAGAGTAATTTGGTTACAAAGCACACTCAGTACTCACAGGCCACAACAATAATAGACGTTAAGTGATGTTTTTTTTACTGGAAACTTCTCACTGACAAGGGACTTAAAGACACACATGTTTAACCTAATATTCAAAGGCACAAGGGTATCGTTTTCTAAGTAGAGATCAGTGGTGATGAGCAAGAGCATACCATTAATTTAATGTTGTAATTAATGTGAGCATCATACAAACACACAAAGTGATAACGTAATATAGAGTACTGGTCATTGACTTATGTAAGCCCCTTTATGCTGACACATGAACTGAGTCTGCTTTTCAAAGACCCCCTCCATATATTCAAGTACACGTTAAGTGCCACCCAAACCTGTCAATCACATATGTAGGTCAAGTAGAAAAAATATATTATACTCCTTGACCTCAAACTCTCTGAAATCTCAGAAAATGAAACGATTAAAAAAATATAATATGGATTTCAATAGGACATACATTTTAAAACAGCACATGACTTACTCCCTTATACATCCAGCAGTGAATGATAAAACAAATATGACTAAGGGTACATTCAACTTGACTTGAACTGAAAGGTAGTTACAGGTGGTTAAGTCATTGTGTCACCTTTGGCCAACTCAGTAAAAGTGAAACCAGTGCTACAGTCCAGGGGCACCTGAGCCTCTCACGCTGTAACCGTAAACCTCTGCAATGCTTAGCTAAAACTGTACAAACATGTAACAAAACAACATTCATGTAATATTTAGGAAGCCTGAACAAAATCTCCTTAGGTTCAAATGGTAAGACATTGTCTTTGAGACTTGAAACATCAACTTTCACACTAAGCAGAATGTTGCCATGATGAACAAACAGCTGTTCACATCATCCTTGGCTCTTTTTTAAACATAATGCGACACATATTACACTGCATACAGCACGATATAGCATTTATTTTATTATATCTCTGTATATGGTTGTACAAGCCCTTTTGTGCCTATCTCCACATGTTCTCCTCCATTTGGGAAGACAAAATCACTGAGAATTCCAAACGTGGGGAAGAAAAATTAGGATTTTAACGTTTTGACAAAACTTTGCTCACCCCTGGAGATTTCCTTTGCAGCGACTTCAGTTGTCAGCCTAAATCCACGGGGGAGCCTAAACCCAGTAACGGGCCAACTAAACCTCCAGTGTCTCCGAAGGACCCCCACCTGCCTCTCCCTGAGGCCTTAAAAGGAGTGAGACAAGCCTATATATAACCGGGATCCTTCAAGACTCCAGGCTGCTATAACCAGTCATCTTATTATATTAAAAATGTTTGTTATTTGCGGAATGTAAGTATAACATCCAACACCAAATTTCTGAGGAAACATCAGAATCCATGAAAACTGGTCTGATCAAAGTTGTTGAAATATGCATTGCTTGCATTGTTCTCACTCCTTAACATTAGACAGAAATGTTTGGAATATAAATTAGCAATGATAGATTTGGTGTGCCCCAAAGCATGCAACCAAAATTCTATATACATCTTTAAAAATATCACAATTTCTTTCACCTCATTCAAATGCTATTTAAAATTTCCCTAACTCAACAAGATGCTTATCATTATAGATCAAACCGCATTGTATATATATATTGTTAAAATTGCTTTTTGCTTTGCTTAAATGCATTTTTTCTTGTACCAGGCTAACACCAAATTCTTGCAAGTTTTGTTCTACCTGTTCAATTTCAAACTGAAACTCTTGCGCAGCTTGGTTTACCATAATAATAGACTACGTTCTGTTGTGGATTTATCCGTAACTGTCCAGTCATCAACATACATTATTGTGCAATCATTTGTTTAAGAATGCAATTCCCTTGATTTATTCTTTGCACATTTTGTAACCTGGATAAGTGAGTGAGAATGCACGCAAAGAGAAAAAAAATCTGCCAACCATTCTTGCTAATTGTTATTTATTTTATTATGCTATTTATTAGTGCAAACTGATTCAGGCAATTACGCTACTGACGTCTCCCCTAAAACTGTACTTAGATTGGATATGTCTAAAGACACTGTTACATGCTGAACTTTACCCAGTGCTTATTTATAAAACAAGCTAAAGTTACTGCTTGGCCTATTCCTGACATGGTGAAAAGCACCTACATGAGAATAAAATCATTCATTACCAATGTTTTTAATGCAATGTGTTTTGAAGATGTAATATATTTTTGATTTAAAGCATTGAAGATAAGCAAAAAGCAAAAAACCCTTTGATCATCAGAAAAAGGTACAACAAAGCTTAGTGATATTTTTAACACATTATGCTGCAGGCACACAGTGACAAGTTGGTAAAACATAGCTCTGAGGAAGCTATAAGTCGTGGTGATTTCCTTCCGCTCCCGTGTGACATAGCTGGCTGGAATTGTCTCTTTCTGCTCCCCTGACAAGCTTAATTTTTCGCATTAGATCATAATGACTCATTATTTTAATAGGCAACTCATGGTAATTTTATACATATAACCAAGACTATCTGATGAATATGAGTTTTTAAAACAGTTAATACCCTATTTAACATTTATTTATCACACTGTTGATTAATTCATGTTTATTTATTTGACTTTTACAATGAAGCATTGCTGATTTTATGTTGCAGTGGTGAAGAAGTAAAAAAAACATTGATAATAACCTGGGCGGCCCGGCGGCTGAGTGGTTAGTTTGCATGTTTTCCCCGGGCCTGCGTGGGTTTTCCTCGGGCCTGCGTGGGTTTTCCTCGGGTCCTCCAGTTTCCTCACACATTCCAAAGACATGCATGGTAGGCTGACAATACACTCTAAATTGAACCTAGGTCTGAGTGTGAACGTGAACGGTTGGCAGATCAATTTGACTCTCACAGTTTAAAATGTTTGCTCTTGGCTCCTAACTTGTTCCCCATTCCTGGCCTATAGGTACCCTTTCATGCAAGACTGCTTATCTTTATTTAGTGAGGTGAGATCGCACCTTATTACAGGCAAAAAGCAAGGTAGAACAACACCGTTTAACCACGTGTCTGAGGATTTGCCCAACGTCCCTCGTGATTGGCTGAATCGTCAGGCAAATGGCGGAAGTGCATCCAGATCGTAAACAACAGAAGACGTTTGGTAAGCACTTTCGACATGCAGTGAATAAAACGATCAGCAGCCGAATCATTTTCCCAACATAGGACGATGTAAGTTACTGTTTGTATATCGATGGCAACGCTTGTTGAAAACTAAACGTTTTATACTGTAATTTTGGAACTTTATCCCGTCGTAAAAATATGGGCAAGAAATGCTGCAGGCATCTCAAAATGTGTTAATATGTATTACTATTGTGGAATTGATGAACCCAATCAGGGGGAGTGGTCCCTCTTTAAAAGTTGACACTTGCGTAATAAAAAAATTGTCAAATATTTTTAGACATTTGTTTTTTGAATAATTATTAATAAAATATTATTTATATAGTATAAATATATTTATAAAGTATACAATGTTAAAAGCAAAAATGTAATCAAAATGAATAAAAACATAAATACATTCTAATGCTCTAAAGTAGATTTTCTTTTAATTTTCACTCATTGCACGCTAATGTCATTGATAGACGTCCAATTAATTTGAACTGGGAGGACTGGCCCTGACTTTTCATGTTTCTGTGCCATATGACGGCGCTTGATGTTCAGTTCATTTTGACGGGAAGGGGCGGATGAACGTACCCTATCCCCGATGAACGTACCCTATCCCCGTCCATATGGATTGGACGTCTAGCGCCGTCAATGGTAGCCAGTAAGTTAAATTAGTGCCCTATAAGGGTTTGAAAAAAGGAGGAAGAGAAAGTCATAATTCATCCATCAAAGGGTTTAAAAAATGTTTTTTTCCTTATTACATATGGTTGTTGTAGGAGTAAATGTCTATTGTGAATTAATTTTAAAAAAACTTCATTTACAGTCTCTTTTGTATTTTTTTTTTGGCTTTTTTACAGGTCTAATATGGGTCTCAGCTGTATTCTGCTGCTGTGTTTGGCAGTCGCTTCTGCCTTTGCTATGTCACCGTAAGTACAGGCAACACAGCAAATCACTACTTTAATATTTTTTGTCAGTGATTATTTAGTGAGGTAATTAAACATCCCAACTCTTTTTTTTCCCCCAGACATCTTTGGACTAAGCTCATCCTCACCCAACACTGGCCTAACACTTTCTGTAGTGTGAGTGTCATTCAGCATTTGCTGTAGAAACATATATTTAGAATATTAATGCTGAGTCTTTAGATGCCAAGGCACTAAACATTTTGCAGAGTAAACTTTACAGTTTCCTATTTGTGGCTTAGCTTTGCGTCTGACTGAATTTCATAATCACGTGTGGTCATGTGATGTTGAGGTCATGTGGTTGTGTGCTTTGATTGTAGCAACACGCAGTCCAGAGTGGCACGATAATGTTAATTTCTTACATGTTTGTTACTTTAAATTGATGTTGTGTGCAATACAATTTCTTCATGGGGGAAGTTTATATTTGAAGATTATATTTCATTCTCATTTATCTTCAGTTGTAGACTGAATTTGACAATCCGATTTTAGGCTGTGGGATTCTTATCATTGGTTTATGAATGTATTAGTTTTTGGTTATGATGCAAAACATTTTTTCTACATTCAGATGAATCCCTGTCATCATCCTGATGTAAGATACTGGACACTACACGGCTTCTGGTAAGTCTGAGTGATGCTTGCAGACAGAGTGATTTTCTGTTCAAGAAAACAATCAAATGGAAACTCATGTGTTAGCCATTCATCTATTTGGACCACGTTTCCACGACAACGATCTTAGGCAAAAAAAAAGCGAAAAAATGGCATGTTCCTGTTATTTGAATTCCACATCAACTCGATCGTTTTTTGGGGGCAAAATATCCGTGCATTGGCAAATGGCAAAGTACATGAAACCTCCAATAGTGCAGTCCTCCCCAGGAATACACTTGTCTTTGACCCCGCCACATCTTCACTGCACCAAATATTTCATGGATGCGCTGATTTGTTCTTCTCAGCTCCAAATGACTCTTTGTAATAAGCGAAGTGAAAGGTTCATTAGACTCATGTGTAGCCTTGACTATCGTTTGGACTTGTAGATGTTTGCTACGTGAAGTCATTTTCATACACTGGCCACAAGCACTTTGTATCTCCAACCCCTTCATTGGCAAATATATTACATAATTTTGATTTACATTAACAGGAAGTTAATGACATCTGCTCAATGCCACAGTTTTAATGCAGCATTTACTTTATATTTTTAGGCCTGACGTGGGAAATATGTGTAACAACACATGGAATTTCAACTCAACGGAAGTAGAGGTATTATTGTCCTTTATACTTTCTCTTACAATGACCAAAAGCAAAATTAATTTAGTTTTTGTATTCTTTTCTTTTTCCTGAGGACTTGATGCCAGACATGCAGAAAAGTTGGCCTGATTTACTGAAAGCATCATCTTCATTTTGGTAAAGACCATAGCAATTCAATTCTGGCATAATTGTGTTAAAACCACTTGTCATTAAAACTCTATTGTAACAGGAAGCACGAATGGTCCAAACATGGCACATGTGCTGCCAAATCTCTTGCCTTAAACAGTCAACATAAATACTTCAGCAAGACACTGGAACTGTACCATAAATTGGACTTGGACAGGTACTGAAAACTTTCTTACCTGTTATTTGTTTTGCCCTGATTCAGGATATGAATACATTACAGTCACAGCTTTTTCTGTTTTGGGCGTTTTTGTCCACAATGTAAACAAAAAGTGCACTTTCATTTGTTCAGCAATTAATCCATTAGTACAGGGGCACTCACACTTTTTTGCTCCAAGATCTACTTTTCAATGATTGGATTGGATAACTTTATTCATCCCGTATTCAGGAAATTTCCTCCCGCAATCTACTTTGTTGTTAGGGTTAGAATTCCAGGGTGAGCCAATCGGTCCTGGAGGGCCACTGTGGGTGCAGCTTTTTGTTCCACAGAAACTTTAACCAATAGGGGTTGTGCTGAAATAGGAAGCACCTGAATTCTTTTGCTCCAAGACCTACTTTTCAAGGAGTTAACCTTCCACAATCTATCTTTTTTACAGGCCACTGACAAAAATCAGCAATGATCTACTGATATACGTCACATTACAATCTATCAACATGTATGGGAGTGGCAGAGAAGGGGGTCAAAATCCACTCTCGATTCACGCTAAAGCTTACTGCGGACACGCCAAATTCATAAGAGCCTGGCTAAGGAAATCGACAGAGGGGATGGATCAAAATGTTATTGTCGTGCGATCTACCAATAGTACCTTGGCACTCTACCAGTAGATCGTGATCTAAGTAATGGGCAGCCCCGCATTAGTACATGTTTCACTTTCAGATTTTACACACCCGTACACTGCTTTAAAGTTGCATTTAGGACTGTATCACAATTTTAGTACAGTTACATAAATTTACAATCAAAATTGTTTCCTTGTTATTGTAGCGTTCTGAGGAAATTTGACATCATCCCATCTGAAGAATTTTATAAAGTAAGTGTTTTTTTACATAGACATTGCAATTGTATTGTATATAGGAAAGTATAAATAGACTAGTAATTACAGCAATTACTCTGTTGTAAATGACCTAATTTTACCTAATTGATCACAAAAGAAAGCTTCATAACAAACAAAAACTGTTTACCAATCCCAAAATTGCCACTGACAGAAAAATTGACTTCCAGTAGTTGGCAGGAGCTAAAATTATTGCCGTTGACCAGCCGTCAAGGGCAACAAATCAAGACCACAATGGCAGTCATTGCAATTAAAATGGTTTGATCCCTATAACTGCAAATTCGCGCAGAAAGAGTTAATAAAATAATAATGACTAAAAATAAATAGAAAATGCATGAATTTTCTTTACTTCAATCATGTGATGATTTAGTATGGGGTAGAACTGAGTTTAGAATGATGATTGTTGTTTTTGTAATTTAGTTCTCACAGATCGAAGGAGTTATTGAAAGCTTTTATGGTGTCAAACCCAAGATACAGTGTGTTCATTCATTTAAGGTATGATAATCTAGTAGCAATTATTAAATGTTGGAATGACCAGAAATATACTTTGTAGTGAGATGTTAAGTTAAATTCAATATTTCACTTTCTTTGTAGAACAATGACAATCAGACTTTGGGACAGATCGAGATTTGTTTCAATGCCAGCTTCTCCCTCTTGGACTGTGAGCATGAAATCTCCTTCACTGGTGGCTCTGGCTTCAGTGTCTGTGATCATAACATTCCAATTTACTATCCACCTCTCTAAACCTCAGACAACACCAACCACACTACAGCAGTGGTCTCAAACCAGTCCTCAAAGGGCCGCAGTGGGTGCAGGTTTTCATTCCAACTCAACAAGAGGATACCTTTTGCAAGTGTAATCAGTTAATCAGTTGATTGCAGCCAGGTGCTACTTATTTTAGAAGACACCTGATTGGTTAAAATGTCGGCACTGGATCGGTTGGAACAAAAACCTGCACCCGCTGCGGCCCTTTGAGGAACGGTTTGAGACCCCTGCACTACAGCATTTACAAATGTGTACATTCTACTCTATGTTCCCAAATTAATTGTACTGTAATTTACCAAGTAGCACCACAACACAGTGCATTTTTTTCCAGTTATAAGACGATACTGTTTACAATATCAAACCATCTCCAGAAGGAAATATGTATATGGGCTGCCTTTCAAATGTATTTTATTTATAAAGCACATTTAACAATAAAAGCTATTAAATCAAATAGGAAATCTAATGCATTATATCAACAACAGTATAAACAAGGACAAATTGGTCTAAACTTACACTACTTAGCAGATGAGCAGAAGCACTCTGGACAAGCTGGACTTTATTGATGGATGCCTTACTAACCTTTACTCAACAAGTAAAGAATTACAGAAGTTCAGTCTCAAGGTGATAAAAGCGTGATTATTTTTTTCAAGGTTTGAACAACAGCACTAATTCAAATTCACTGTCAAAGATAAAGCCAAGGTTCTTGACATAGGACTGAATGTTTGAACTCAAAGACACCACCAAGGCAGGGTGGGGACTTGTTTACACCATAAAACAGTTTCCTGTTTTGGAGTCATTAAGCCTGAGAAAATTTGCATTCACCCATGCCTTAAATTCTCTCAGGCAATCAAGCAGTGGCTGGAAATATAAATGTGTGAATGTGAAATTCATCTGAAAAACAATGAAAATAAATGTACTTCCTCAATTGGCAGCATACACATAAGGGAAATAATTGGACCCAGAATTGAGCCTTGGGGTACTGTCACAATGCTATTTTTTCAGGTTTTATTTGTTTAAAAAAAAAAAGAAGTAATGTTTTTCAGCAATTCACAATTTTTGGGGATCTCTTACCATTTCATTTTGTTTACCTTAAAATCATTTCATCAGTTAATGTTTTTATTTTTTATTTTACACCTATTTGACCGCAGCAGTGCTTGTATGACTTTGGATCAGCTGTAGTTTAAAATCCCAAGAAATGTTTTGGGTGTTCAAAATTGTTAAAAGCCAATATGCCACAGTTTTTTGTACATTTTTTTTTAAAATCTTTTGCTGTGGTATTCAGATGTCATGGGAAATGGATAACCTGTGTCGGATGTAGTGTTTTCCTATGTGGTAAGTGCAAAGGTTAGAAAACGATAGGGATTTGTTGTTCTTGTTAAATACCAATAAAACATTTCAGATCCATTTTGTGTTTGTTTATTTTCTTAGTAATAGGAAAAACAAAAGGGTCCTTCTTCATTATTCTAAACAGCCACTTCATTTTGTCCACATTTAGAATCTAATGAATGCACCTTAGGAAAAAAAAGACCAATACAAAGGGTAGAAAATGCTCCGTTATGTTTGGTCAAATCCCTAATTAGATCTATTCAACAGGTCCAGTGGTCTAAAATCAGCACTGAATATAGTAATATATAATATTTCCACTTTATCCTACATGCATATAAAAATGGATGAATGTTTTTCTATTTTTGCCTAGTTTATAATTGCAAAATGGGAGGCAAGTGTCAAATAATGTCAGGTTTTATGATACATGTAGTGGATCTCATTAGATTCTTGTAGTAACTTATGCGAGCATGGTATTGTGCTGATGCTGTTTTTCTGTATGTATCGTCTTTGTCTGTATGGATATTAATATTGTGATCTCCTTATAACTTTAATCCTATCTACACATAGACACCATGTTCATAATCTCTTTCATAAGCCGCTGCAAACTGTTTCAACTTTTCAGAAATACCTTACAGGGCTGGATATTAGTCTTTTATTTATTATAAACATTCTGAATTGATTTCAGGGCTTTGCATGTGAAGAGGTATAGTTATAGTTAGGAATTTCTCCAACAACCAACCATTGGCATTTAACATGCTGTTCACATTCAGTGAATCTACGTGAACATGAACCATATAACATTCCTGTAGTAATGGCATTAACCCTTAATAGGGCATTAATTTAGCTCTGGCTGGCATTGAAAGTGCGAGACATTCAATTCTTTAAGACTGGGAGAGGTGATTTTCTGCCAGATTTCCCAGTCAAAACGGATTGGGTGTCTACCACCATCAATGGCACTGAAACATTATCATTCACATCCATTCAATACTGTTTAAATGGATATCTAACACTAATAAATACAGGCAATAAATTAAATACTTGGACATTTTAAGAAAGCAGTGACACAACTAACCCCTAATATGAAATTACCATAAAATAGTCACTTGTCATTTTAAGGGTTAAACTTGTCATCATCAAAAGTGGGATTTGCTCCATGATCACTTGACTCGGGTAACGGGCAAGGTCCATTATTTACCCCATACTTACATTAAATAACCTCTCAGCCCTTGGTTACGTAATACTGCAGCTATGCAAAGCTGCTGATGTGACAGCTCCGTACACACACACACACGCACGCTGTGTTCACACACGACAGCTTTGCATGATCTAATCAATCATATCGATTAATCAAACCATTACATCACATTCCTTTCCACTGGTTGTTCTGTTTCCCATGTTCAATATACAGTATTTGCACTCACGCCTGCACTGCACGCAGTGTGTCTGTCTCTCCATCAGTGTGAGGTTAAATGAGAAGGGATGCAGGGAGGGGTGGGGGGCGGTTAGGGGGGGTTACAAACAAGGTGACACCACGTGATTCCACCAGCTGTTGCTGTATGCTGCTGGAAGCAGAAAGAGGTGGGAGAGGATGAACACACACACACACCGCACACGCATGGGAAATTGACTCCTTCGTAGATAGATGCAACCCACCAGAGGAGACAATCGGAGGGCATATGGAAATGATGGTGAAATGTAAAGGCGTCAAGAACGGATCAGCAGAGGAACCACTTGGCTGTTAGGGAGACGTCCGAATCCGCTCGATCGTGCGGAGAAGAAATGCGCTTCACAAACGGGCTAGATGTGCACGTCTGATCGTTACCATGGATACCAGCATGCGAAAATTCACAGTAAGGAGATGGTTTTCTATTTACCTGAAGAACAAGGCCGCCCGGAACAAGAACACAGCGGGATTCTGTCAATTAGAGGTAGGTCATTTATGTATATGGCCTTTATAACACATCTCAAATGTGTGATTTACAATCCTGTCATATGTGAGAAGCATCCCAAAATTCCAAGAGGGCTAACAGACCTTGGATGCCCTTATTGGATTAGAAGCTAAATTAAGGAAAGCATCAATCAGTTAATTGTTTGTTTATTTACTAACAAATGGACTGATTGCCTTTTTCAGTAATCCCAAAACACAACGTTTGCTGCTTTTGGTAACTTTATACGACTCGAACATTTCCCACTTTGTCTTTATAATATATGTTTGTAACTTGCAGGGGCAAACTGATGAGCTATTTTCATAAATTGTGGCATTTCACTACCCAAACATTTGATGAGGATTCCTTCACTCATTTTCTGAATCGCTTATCCTCACAAGGGAAGCGGGGGGTGCTGGAACCTATCCCAGTTAACAATGGGCACCAGGCGGGGGACACCCTGAATTGGTGGCCAGCCAATCCCAGGGCACGAGGAGACAGACAGCCAGTCACATTCATACCTATGGCTAATTTAGAGTGTTCAAAAGCCTACAATACTTGTTTTGGGGATGTGGTAGGAAACCGGAATACCCAGAGTACACCCACACAAGCCCCGGGGAGAATTTTGATGGGGATGTCAACAAATAAAGTTGACATCAGTAGTTTGCATATTCAAATGCCTAACAAAACCCCTGTGTTTAACGGTTTTCACATAGAATATTTGAAATTCAGACTGTTTGTGAAATGTACATTGCATATTTGTCGCTGGAATGTTCAATTCTGAATTGCAACCATCGTGCCAGTGCTGCAGTCTTTTTGTTGTGGGATGGCATAAGGCGTGAGGTCACTATATGCTGCAGTGTCACCAATGTCGTTGTATGTCCAGTCCAGGACATCTCAGCAGAGGGCCACTGCTTTGCCTGAGAGAGATAGAGAGAGAGGCAGCCCTCTCAGAAATGCAATCAGACAGATGAGCAAACAGGCGGGCAGTCAGCTTGATAGATAAATGGATCCAGACAGATTGATTCAATGGATGCCACTGCAATAGAGTTCTATTTATAGCCTAAACAGATCAGAGCAGAGCAGGGTGGCAGCATGCTGTTTCACGGTGCACTTTGTATTTTTGGTATATAAATAGAAGGGGGAACAAAAGACGCTTATCCTGTGAAGAAATATAGGGAAAAAATGAAACATTTTATTTGATACTTTGTGTATGTGGTTACCATATATTATGTCGATTGTAGTGGTGTTGATTTTTTTTCATTTGTTTTTGTTTTGGTGGTTAATTTTGACTGAACAAATTTAAAATATCAGTGACTCAAGAAATCCAAATCAGACCATAATTCATTTGTATCTTATGTTTAACACCAGTTTACAGTGAAGGAGTAGACAGATAAAGATATAAATGGGGATTAACTTTACAAAAATAAATATATATTTTCTGATAGTTGATATTGTACCTATATGTGGTAATGTCATCTATCCTAGATCTTATGGCTCATTTGAATTGATTAAATCGGCATTTTAGGCAATAGTGTTGCATTGTAGATTGGCAGTTGATCAAATGCTTGAATAAGGAGACTGAATGGGATGGAAAAATTCCTTCACAATAGGATTGTTGCATAAAGTATCCAAGTATTGGATAGATACACTCACCTTAAGATGAATCGATCTTCCATTTAGTTACTCTTCAATAATATTGTTCTTAAATATACATCATAATTAGACACAATTTAAGTAGGGGTGATTGAGTATGTCCCTGTACCTTAATTATTGATATTATGAAGATATTTTAAACAATTCTCCTGTTTTATGCCTGCCCTTTGGACCTTGAATTGTTTACTGGACAAAGCAAGGTCCATAAAATCCATGGTTGAATGAGTTTGGAAGAACAAGACAGTCCTGACCTTCAAATATCCTCAGAATGAACCACAGCAGCGATAAACTGATGACTACATCGATAGTCTTCTGAATGTATAAGCCAAAGCTTTATCTTGCAGGTTTACTTAACTTACCTTTATATTTGCATATGTTTATTTCAACAACAATTATCATGCCGTGACTGTCTTATTTCTTTTTTTTTACCTCAGGATGACAGCATACTCAAGGAGTTTGACATCAGCCACCATGTTAAAGAAGGCTTCGAGAAAGCGGACCCCTCTCAGTTCCAGCTGCTTAAGGTGCTTGGACAGGGATCCTATGGAAAGGTACAACAGTGTTATAAGCAGACTTGCAGTTTTTACAGTTGATACTATCATTCAAATACTATTCCATGACATCCAGCTAGGTATTAGCTTCCAAGTGAGTCAAGGCTGAGGGTTGTCCTAACAGTGTTAATGAAAAAATATATATTTCAGGTGTTTTTGGTGAGGAAGATCCGGGGTGTGGACAGAGGACAACTTTATGCAATGAAAGTCCTGAAGAAAGCCACACTTAAAGGTATGGTCGTAGATTAGTTTAAGGTGTCATTAAGTTCAACAGTGTAATAAAAAGCAAAAAATGTGAAGTAAAATTAAGGAGTATTTCTAGCATGGTTGTTGTTAAAACCTTTGCCTGTGCAATTATCTACAGTATTTGTAAAAAAAAAGAATGGCAAGTATTCATTGAATGGTGTTATCTGAACCCAGGGTGCCCTACATTGAAGGGGATTTGAGCCAAAGAGGTTAATTCTTACTTTTTTTATATAGATAAACTGCAATTGAATGGGATTATTGTCAATGAGAATGCAACGTTATTGTGAATGAATGAGCCAGAGTTGTCTTGTGTTGACTCGTTGTCTTTACACTACGGCATTCTTTAATCCTCTTAACGGGCACCCCATTGAATTTAAGTGCTCTTGTCTTGAGATGGATGGGATGTGGTAATGTTGTGTTTGTATTTCCCACTGAGCAGCATAGCATGAGATAAATCTAATCCTAATTATTGTTTTTAATCAAGTAAATGCAATTTCATCTCCTGTGTTTCACATTCACCACAGCTAAAGTGTCTCTTTATTCCCTTTCCAGTCCGGGACCGAGTGAGATCTAAGATGGAAAGAGACATTTTAGCAGAGGTCAACCATCCGTTTATAGTGAAATTGCACTATGGTAAGTCTGTCTTAATGCATCAACCCAACACAACTCAGCAAAAATATGTTTTTTTGTTTTACTTGAAGCTGTTTTTGTTATAATTTTACCATGCTGGAATATGTTCACTTTTTCACCTTTTCAACTTTAAATACGTCCTTAGAAATAACACAGTGATTATACTAAAACCCTAACACAGTTTTTAAGCTCCAATGTGTCATATCTGGTTTGTGTGTGCGTGTCCCTGTGTGGGTGTAGCCTTCCAGACAGAAGGAAAGCTCTATCTAATCCTAGACTTTCTCCGAGGGGGGGACCTTTTCACTCGTCTGTCGAAAGAGGTTAGTTTCCTATCTGGCCGCCTTATACAATGTCAAGTCTTTACACTTCAAGGTTTTTGTGTAACATAGAAAGTTGACATATCTATCGTGTACTTGTCAGCATGCATCATTATCATTTTTATTTATATTTTTGTTATTATGTATTAATTTCAGGTGATGTTTACAGAAGAAGATGTCAAGTTTTACCTTGCAGAGCTGGCTTTGGCCTTGCACCACCTACACAGTTTAGGAATTATCTACAGGGACCTCAAACCTGAAAAGTATTTACTACAACAATTGGTTCTTATCTAGCAACCTCAGCCAAAGAGTTTGTGTTTCTTGCCAACTTAGTTTGACCATTTGTCTGCAAGAATGCACAATCCACATTTTTAAGATTTAGGATTTAGTATTAGGGGGGAATGAAATATATTCCGAAAATTAACCTGGTGTAAACAGTCCACACAATTTTTTTTCAAACCAGGACACGCTAATTACAGATTATGATCAATCTATATTTACCAGTAAGTGAATATTCCAAAAAGACTAGTTATTTAATGTTCAAACTGATAAACATTATCCTAGGGAATTGAGGACAATAATTTGAGAGGCTTTGTAAGTGGAATTCTTTTCCACTCTTGCTTGATTCACAACCTCAACTGTTCAGCAGACCAGGGAGTGTGTTGACATATTTTACACTTTACAAGGCATTAATCATTTTCAATGGGAGCAAAGTGTGGATTGAGGGACTAACTGTAATACAAAGTATCACCGTATAACACCATATAAAATATATTGTCATAGCTCTATTAAAAAATGGGGAGATAGGGGGCAAGCGAGGCCATTTACATGAACAGAAGAGATTTTAAAACAGAATAATTGACTTTGTCCTTAAAAAATCCAAAAATATAAACTCCACATAAAATGTGATCATTTATTAATTATTTTTATAACATATCTCTGCTTAGCAGTGTTCTGAGAGATGCTTTTTTCTTACATTGTCTTTGGCAGAGGTTTCTATTATTAGATCCCAGCCAATTTTACGGATAAATATATCAAGTTTGGTCTTTCTCAACAGCATTCTTTTGGATGAAGAGGGACATATAAAGATAACCGGTAAGCCCATTCAGGTCCTTCTATTTTAACATTTTTTTATTCACCCTTCTTTAAATTTAGTCTTATTTTGTTTCACAAGACTTTGGTTTGAGCAAGGAAGCCATCGACCATGACAAAAGAGCTTATTCTTTCTGTGGAACGATTGAGTATATGGCCCCAGAGGTGGTCAACAGGAGGGGACACACACAAAGTGCAGACTGGTGGTCTTTTGGGGTATTGATGGTAAGATAGTTTTTCACTTTTAGCCCAACTGTTATATTTCTTAATTTGCCTTTTGGCTGGCAGAGAAAAAAAAATGCTTAATTGCCATATCTGTGTGATTATGTCCTCCTGTCAGTTTCAGTAATCATGCATCTGCTTGTTTGTCAGTCAGTGGCTTAGTTGACTAATTTCAGAAAGGAGGTTAACATTCACTGACAGATGGTTGCCGCATCAGGGCATCGGGGAAGGGTGTCATCACTTAAAGCAAAAGCCTATTCAAGCATTCCCGTGAACTATAACAAATTTGTCAAATGAATCTGTGAATTTCTCAAATTAAATATTTGCTGGCGGCACTTTGGTCATTTGGATAGCAGGACCGCCTCACAGCTCTGAGATTGAGCCCAAAATAGATGCCTTCACACCGAAGAGTGCTCGAGCACTGACTAGAACTTACCTCAATGCCTTTTTGATACTCTGTTTTACAGTTTGAGATGCTGACAGGATCGTTACCATTCCAAGGCAAAGATCGGAAGGAAACAATGGCCCTTATTTTAAAGTAAGATGAAATCCTTTTATCACCAATTTTTGTTGTTCTAAAAGTAACTAAAAAACTTAGCAATTGACAATTGGATGAACCTAACAATGATTTTAATAGGCATAGGGATAAATTAGTTGATTAATGGCGAAATACAAGTGAATGTCAATCAGCCTTTTCTTGCAATAGTTCAGTAAATATAAATCGCTATCCTTAGCTGCAAAAGAAAAAACAGGCCAATGCTGTTTTTTTCTGTGATTTCCTATTTAATTTTATTTATATTTAGTTGGTCAAGGTAATATTTCTCTCCAGTGTTGACCTTACAAAAATGCATTATGATTAACGTGTTATTTTTGTGATGTAATGTGTTGATGTTTATCTTTCTTTCTTTCTTTGAAGGGCCAAATTGGGAATGCCACAGTTCCTCAGTCCTGAGGTGCAGAGTTTATTAAGAGCACTTTTCAAGAGGAACCCTACAAACCGTCTAGGTATTTTGCACGCTGATATTGTTTCATTTTTAAGATACAGAAAACTGTCATCTTGGGACTATAAATAGCTGAAAAGTCCCCTTTAGGAACCTGCAGTTTATAGTCCAATACAGCTTATTTGTGTATTTTGACAATCTAATGAGCTCTGTGTCTTTTGGCTCAAATATCCCATGACACTCTGGACACTCGCACCTTATATACATACATATATATATAAACAAATACCAGTTTTCTTGTGAAATATAATGACAGTGGCTTATATTAAGATGTGTCAAAAATTGCGCTACATGCGATTTAGGGTGGCGACTTCCTGCACTCCTGAACAGAATAAGCAATCAATAAAATATATGGATGCTTGATTACATTCAGCATGACTTTACAGTTGTCCGATAAACAAGGTCAGGTGGGGCGTCAAAGGTAATAGCTGGTGATGCTTCAGCAATTCTGAAGCAGTTCAAAACCAGTGAGTGAGCTCAAAATGATCCTTTCCCAGTTCAGCATCTATTTCCCTTAATATAGTGTTATTGTATGATGCATTCTGCACTTAAATACCATTTTCCTAGAAGTGATGCTTGTAACATTAGAAAGAAGGCAAGAGAATTATGTCCAAGTCAACTACGTATTACACAAAAATGGTTAATTTGGTATTGCATGGGCAATGATATCTTACGTTACATAAATGTGTGATTCACAGGTGCAGGACCAGATGGAGTGGATGAACTGAAAAGTCACTGTTTCTTTGCATCAATCAACTGGAATGTGAGTGTACAGAACTTTTTTTCCTGAGGCAAACCCCTTAATGCTATAGGGCGAGGGTGTCAGACTCGGGTTGGTTCGCGGGCCGCATTAACGTCAACTCGATTTTATGTGGGCCGGACCATTTTAGATATAATATTTAGATTTTTTTTTTTATAAATGGATTAAAAGAACTGGATTAAAAGCCCTGAATATTCAGTTTTTATAGGTCTAAAACAATGTTTATTTTAGCTTTTTTTAAATATATTTTTTAGATTTTACAAAATGATTTTTGAACTAAAAACACAGAAAAAAATGATTTAAAAGGTGGAAAATCAGGAAATTTAATATACATCGATACTCTTCATTTTAATTTGATCCTAAAACAGAAAGTCGGCACTCATGATTTACTTTCCCGGGCCACACAAAATGATGTGGCGGGCCAGATTTGGCCCCCGGGCTGCCTCTTTGACACATGTGCTAAAGGGAGTTTAAAACATTGTGCATGATGTATACTGTATAATTTATTTTATAAAATCATGATAGCTTTATATTATCAAAATTATACCCTGCCGTTGACAGGTGGCCACAATATGAAATCATAAGACATTTGACAGAATCCTCTACCCTCCATTTGTGCCAGTTTTCCACACTATATTTGTAACATGCTAATCCTCTTATCTTTAATAGCCTCTCTAGTAGAAAGTTTTATTAACAGCGAGGCTGCAACCTTCCAAAACTCACTGAATGGCGTGCTTTCTGATCACAACTAGCATAATGAAACAGCACAATAAAAAAAAAATGAAGGCTGATAACCTTGATTGAAAGAGACCAGTGCATAAAATTGACAGGTAGGTACCAGTGAAAAGGTTATTGTGAGAAAACTTTGGTGCATTCAAATGGTGAGGGACACCTACAGGAAAAGAGCAGTGTTACATACAAGTGAATTTGTGCGAGAAGTGAATAAAATGAAAACTTTAAGCTATAGCGATCAATAAGAATCTGAAGGAAACACACCACATAGTCTAATACTGTTTTACATAAATAAATAAATGTCAATATCTGGTTGTTCTTTTTTTTTTTCTTTCTTTCTTTAGAAGCTGTACAAGAAGGAGATTAGGCCACCTTTCAAACCCACTGTTGGAAGACCTGAAGACACTTTTCACTTTGACCCAGAATTCACTTCCAGAACACCTACAGGTAGTCTCAAAGAACACAATCAAGTCAATATATAGAAAAATCAAAGTCAAAATGTGTTCGATTAAACAGATTGTTTATTTCATTGCCAATCTAGACTCTCCTGGCATCCCACCCAGCACAAACACACACCAGCTGTTCCGTGGTTTTAGTTTTGTTGCGACTAGTCAGAGTCAGGAACAAAGTGTGGCTCATGTTCTTCCATCCCACCAGGAGGGAAAAACCATAAATCCTATTGCACAGGTACACTGAGGAACAATGACACTTAATTACGCTCTCAGCCAATGGGGTTATAATAATGACTAATATCAATAATAATGACTGCCTGTCTGTCTCTGTAGCATCTCCGTGGTGACCTGGCATTTAGTGACATTTATGAGATGAAAGAGGAAGTTGGCCAGCCAGCTAACTCAGTCTACAAGAGATGTCTTCATAGAGTGACTGCTGTGGAATATTCAGTTAAGGTAGTAAACTGATCAATTACTTTGTCACACTTTTTATAATAAGATGTAAAATGCTGATGTGCTTTTAAAACGGGGTCATTTTTCTGTACAGTAGGTTATTTTTTAAAAGAAATTTAAATTTGGCACATATCACTATCACATGTATTAATGTAACAATTCACATTTTTCTTCATGTAGCTGATTTAAATATGTATTTATTTACATTAGTATCCACATGTATATTTTTCTGTAAAGATTTTGGCTATATCCTATATTGTGCAGATTATTGACAAAGGAAGGAAAGATCCATCTGAAGAAATTGAGATTCTATTAAGATATGGACAGCATCCTAATATCAACACATTAAAGGATGTAAGTGAAACACACATGATGAAATTAATCTGATTTGACGCAAACAAGGCGAATGACCTCTGCAGGTATTTACAGTGCAACTCTTTTCTCTAATCTTTAGGTGTTTGATGATGGCCATTGCGTGCACCTGGTTCAGAATCTGTTGAGAGGAGGCGAATTGCTCGACAGAGTGTTAACCGTGCCAAATTTCATAGAAAAAGATGCATCCGACATCATTTGCACGCTGAGCAAGACTGTCGAGTATTTACACTCGCAGGGGGTAAGATTCAGCAAAAACTTCATAATATATTTCAACTTATCTTCTTTTGGATGTACAAAACAGAACATTGAACACTGATCACATCTCTAAAGAAGGGTAAAATATAAGAGTGAAATCCATTGAGTTCCTTTTTCCAGGTTGTCCATCGGGACCTGAAGCCCAGTAACATTTACTACACTGATGACAGAAGACTCCCAGAATGCCTCAGGATATGTGATTTTGGTTTTGCCAAACAGCTCCGGGCTGAAAATGGCTTACTGATGACTCCATGCTACACAGCAACATTCATGGCACCAGAGGTACATTGACTGCATCCATAATCATTGTCCTCTTTTTGATGTGTAAACTCAATACCCCCATTGGAACTTGATTCAACCCCGGTCCACTCTTGACTTGAGATTTTCCCAAAATGCTTGGGTTAAGAGTTAAGTGAGAGCAGTTTAATGAAAAGACCCTTCTTGTGCCTACATGACTGTCCCCTTGTTTTTGCTTTTTTGTTGTTGTGCATATGCAGGTTCTAAAAAAGCAAGGGTATGATGCAGCATGTGACATTTGGAGCTTAGGGATCTTACTTTACACCATGATTGCTGGGTAAGCCGGCAACTTTGTGCACTGTGCAGTGACAACAATGTTGTTCTATTTTAGTAGGTTCCCAACCATGTTTTAAATATGTGATCAAGCTTTTAAATGTTCCTCTGACCTGAATCTTTTCTTTTCCGATTTGCTTATCCTGAAGTTTCAGTCCATTTGCCAGTAGTCCTGAAGATTCCGCAGAGGAAATTCTGGCTCAAATTGGCTGTGGTAAATTCATCACCAGTGGAGGTAACTGGGACCTGGTGTCGGACGCTGCCAAGGTTAGAATCGTGAATGTTTCTTGTGTACAGAAATATATTGTCTTATTAACTGTGCCTCATGTGTTTCTGCATATGTTTATAAGGACATTGTGACCAAGATGCTCCACGTGGACCCCCATCAGCGCCTAACTGCACCCCAGGTATTTATTGTCCCAAAAAATTCTGGCTTTTATGTTCGCATCTCTCATTTCATTTTCTGAACCACTCGGGGGGTGCTGGTACCTATCCCAGTTGACTCCGGGCCAGAGGCGGGAGACACCCTGAATGGGTGGCCAGCCGATCACAGGGGACAAGGAGATGACATCCATGCACACTCACACCCATACTTAGGGGCAATTGAAAATGTCCAATCAGCCTACCATGCATGTTTTTGGAATGTGGGAGGAAACCGGAGTACCCGGATGAAACCCACACAGGCCCAGGGAGAACATGCAAACTCCACACAGATGGACGTAACCTGGATTTGAACCCAGGACCCCAGAGCTGTGAGGCTGACCTGCTAACCACTTGCTCCACCGTGCCAAGGCGGCTTTTAAGTTCACTGTGTTATTAAGAAAAAAATGCATTTTTGCTTTTTTCATCCATCCATTGTGTCCTGATGTATATTTGTATATTAGGCCATGGTCTTAATATGCAATGTGTTGTTTTTTTGTAGGTCCTTCGCCACCCATGGATTGTAAGGAGGGATCAGCTCTCTGATAAAGTCCTCACAAGACAAGACGTGATCACTGTTAAGGTAGCCAACACCTACAACCACTACTACTACTATTACTATTACTACAACTCAGTGGCGGTCCGTGAATTTCCTAACGACGCCTTCAGCTGTCGGAATCAATCCAACCCTCAAAAACTATTTTATGGCTATAAAACCTCTACTGCAGCTACAGCTGCGACACATAAAAAATCATCAATAATAACCTCATACAATTGAAATATTATTTAGGAATATAGCCATATTTTACTCACCAAAATCCATCCTCATTCTTTTCATGTGTCATTTTCCCTTAAATAGAAGCAACCGTGTGTACTCAAGGGTTTTCCAAAAAACCAAAATGACTAAGTCTTTATTTTAATGAAAAAAGGATCATCTGTAGACTGAACTACATAGTGTAGTGATCAGTCAAATGACACCAGGATTCGAACCCCAGCCTCCCACATGGCAGTCAGGTGAACAAACCTCTAGGCCATGAAGTGGCCACACTTTACTTTGTCATTATTGGAAGGTCTTGACTACAAATATATAGAAACAACCAAGGGAAAATGTTTCCCAACTGGGATTTGAACCCCAGCCTCCCACATGGCAGACAGGAGAACAAACCTCTACGCCATGAAGCGGCCACACTTTACTTTGTCATTATTGGAAAGTCTTGACCACACATATATAGAAATAATTAAGGGAAAATGTTTTCTGACCGGGATTCGAATCCCAGCTGCCCTCATGGCAGTCAGGTGAACGAACCTCTACGCCACGAATTGGCCACACTGTACTTTGTCATTATTGGAAGGTATTGACTACAAATACATAGAAACAACTAAGGGAAAATGTTTCCCAACTGGGATTCAAACCCCAGCCTCCCACATGGCAGTCAGGTGAACAAACGTCTACGCCATGAAGCGGCCACACTTTACTTTGTCATTATTGGAAAGTCTTGACCACACATATATAGAAATAATTAAGGGAAAATGTTTTCCGACCGGGATTCGAACCCCAGCTGCCCACTCCTACTACTACTACTGCTACTGCTACTACACTAAATACAAGGAACGTTGACTACATTTAGACGTCATACCCATCATGGCCATAAGATGGAGGCATATAACACGTATTAGAACATTTTGGGTTTTAACGTGGCTTACATCTGTCCACTAGGGGGCACTGTCCGCAACTTATTTGGCCTTAAGGCGCTGTACTCCAGCTCCAGTCCTCGAACCTGTTCAGTCATCCAACTTGGCCCAGCGGAGAGAAATGAAGAAAGTTGGGAGTACTGTGACAACTTCAGACCTTAACGATAAGGGATAGAGGCAGCAAACGGATAGTATCTGTAAAAGTCAATCCTTTTATTTCACGCTTGCCTCTGGAATTAGTTAATGTCCCTAATACTAGATTGCAGTGGCCTTTGTAAGATGCACCAGTTTGCTCTCAGTTACCATTTGAAAAATAAAACAACACACTGTGCTGCTTGCCAATGCACAATAAAATAGGATCCACTACACTGCATTGCATCGTACTGAAGGTTTCTCAAATATTTTGGATATGTAATATTATAATTGCATTATACTGTATGAGAAGTGAAAGAATTGTCTGCACCTCATACATGCCCAGTTAATGTAATAACTCTTTACAATATAGTATATTTCACTTGTAGTGAGATGCGGCTTATTCTTCATGCATTTTCATCACCTGACTGGTGGTCGAAATCAATAAAATACTCAGCATTATTTCTATCTACCCCATTATATGCACACCCAAAGTGTAAATATGCCAAAGTGAACCGAGTAAAAGGCACCAGCATAGTAACATCAAGCTCAATTGTAAGATGATGAGTTTCTGTGGTTGTTCTCTTTAGTTAGTCTTACAAATAAACTAAAGTAAGTAGTCACTAATGTCTTATGGACCCATTAGTTGGGAAGGTTTTACATTTGCCAAGTGAGTCATGTTCCTTTATGACATTATTTGATATACAAGTAGTCACAGAAAGCATGGTCCTGCAATAAACAATGTTTTTGTTTTTTTTAAACCCACAATTACTGCGTATGTTATGACAGCCATTTAGGCTCTCATTTGCTAGTAGGTTTTGAGCGCTAAAACAATTGTGTGCAAACTCTCTAAACCACAATGAGTGTAAATACAATGAATGCAAGCCGTTTTTGCAGATATGACTTACATCCTTTGCCATGCAACGTGTCAGTAGTAATGTAGATTGAGATGCGCACAATCACAATGTCTTATTAAAAATGGGATCTTTAGTGATCATTCTGGATGAATCAATTTGGACTGCGGTAGTGTTGTGCCAGTCATGACTTATATTTTGAACACGTTGTAATGTTGTATATATTGTTCATTCATTTACTGCAAACACTGTGGCAACAAATCACTAGGAAGGGGCTGAATTGTGAATAATTTGGTAATGTACAGCAAGAGTGTAAATATTGACCGTGCAGACTGTATAAATCACATTGTATGATACATCAATACATGGGTGTAGATACCATCTATACCTGGCTAATCATTGAAATGGTTGGTCAAGATGCCAAAGTTTTACAAATAAAGATTATCACAACAATGTATGTGCCTTTACGTGGATTTGTTTCCATGGTGAGCCGCATACAGTATGTATGAGTTTCAGCATGTGGCATATTTTTCGACTCTACGTCGCTCTCGCAAAACAATGCACAATAAATAGGTGAATAAACATACTAGTTACATCGCACTAAAGTATAAGTCACGTTTTTGAGAGGTGTTTTTTAATTGATCAGGAACAAATAAAGAATAACATACGTTAAAGAAACAATAATAACACAACATATTTTTTTAAAAATTGTCAGAGCCCAAAAAACACAATATAACACGTATAAGCTGCACCAGGGGTGTAAGTGGGTTTTAGTTTTTTTACTTTTTATTTATTTTTATTCATTCATCTTCCACACCACCCATCCTGGAAAGGGTTGCGGGGGTTGCTGGGGCCCAACCCAGCTGTCTTCGGGCAAAAGGCAGACCTTTACTAAGCTTTACTATATATTTTTTAAATAGCCTGACGATAAATGGTTATTTTTTTTAAACAAATAATAGCCGTACTACTACCTTTTTTTAACTGAAAAATTCTTAAACTATGGTGTACATTTTTCTAATGGAAAATAGCCTTACTATACATTATGTTTAAAAAAAAAAAAGCTTTACCACACATGGTCATTTTTAAACAAATAAATGGCTTATTTTACACTGTCGTTTAAAAATAAATAAATCAAAGCCTGACTATACATAGTCTTTTTTTTAAAAAGACTATGTATGGTGTGGTCATTTTTTAACAAATAAACGTTTTAAAATACAACCCTGAAAACTCTGAAATAGGCCTAGTGACGACAGAAATGGAAAACGGTATGTTCCTTTGACATGTTTTAGCACCTAAAGCCACTAGATGGCAGCCAATCATACTCTAAAGCTCTCTTTTGGTTTCCCAGCAGTTCTCCCTTCAGTGCCAAGGTTCCATGCAAAGAAAAAGAAAAGAAAGTATTTAATTTGTATCAACCACCAGGCTCACCCTCACTTCCATAAAAGCTTTTAGTAGGTTCTGAGCTGATGTGGCAGGTGGGTGTGGCTGTCTCATCAACCCTGACATTTAAGTGCAGTAGTCCCCCAAGCAAACAGGAGTGGAGGATATGAGTAGATAGAGATGACAAGGCCCCCTGCGAGGATGATTGCAGTGGAGTGACAAGGGGAGAGCAAACAACAGAAGGTGTCATCAAGCGAGGGAAAGAAAGGCAAAAGGACCTTTGAGGAAAAACAAAAACTTTCAACCAGCAATTAGTCAAACTGAAATGCCTTTCATATTGTCTGTTAATGCCATATTTATCTGACAACGTGGTTAAACGCCCTCCATCTAATTTGCTGTCATCGACATTTAGGTCTTTAAAGACAAAGTCTGTTGTGCCTGGAAAAAAAACACGCACAGACTTTCACACACTCAAATCTAGAAAAATGATTCAGACATTGGATATCAAGGTGCTCTTGCTGGTTTTGATATTAAGTGCGAGAAAATGCTGATATTTGGCATCAGTGTCAGTAAATGCAATCCCTGCTGTAGGCGTACCAAAACAATGAAATATCTATGATATATAACATCTCTAGATGGTCAACCCAATCTATAATCGGTCTATATGTAAACAATGCAAGTATTTATTGACAGTGAGACGATACTGTTGTTGTACATTAGTCACGCAAGCCTAAGTGTGTATGTTTACGTTTCGGTCGGCTCACCCAGAAGAACATTGGTGAGGTCAGAGGTCACAAAAATTGAATCCTCTACAGAAGTGCTTGACGGACATTTTACACACCAATCTCACCTAAGCAGGCCTTTACAAACTTGCTATGTGTTCTGGATAGTGAAAATAGTAGAGCCATGTGAGTGTAAATTAGGCTAAAAGTAGACATTAATACATTTTTCTCCATCCTTACCATTGATTACCCTCAATGCATGTGCTGAAGGTAATTCCAATTGACTTTTGACGAGTGACTGTTTTTTTGTACTGCAACCATTGATGTTGTAAATTCTTAAATTGAGGAAAATATGCCACTTGTTTTAAATACCAATACTGTGCATAATAGCCAAGTTTATTGTCTTCTATTCAAGTTTCAAAAATTTTAATTAGTGGCATTCATTTATATTTTAAATTTGTCTTTACTTCAAATAAGAACATTTCACCAAATCTGAAGAAATGTAGCTTTTGTAAGGATTTTAGTCATGCTTCTTTTGACTCTTTATTGAATTATCACAGTGTACCAGATCTTCTTTACTTAATATTCTTGTTCTAGCCATAAATCTGGACACTTACATTTTCTGACAGGGAGGAAGATCCCACCACCTATGGCCCAAACTACACACGTAAACAGTGGCACAGACATCCTGTGGCACTAAAGTCAGACCTGCCATTCGGACATTCAGCAAATCAGACACACAAATCTCCAACAGACGGCTGGTGACAAAGAGATTATCACCGTGACAGGAGAAGTGTGCCCAGCTGTGGGTGGCGGTGGAGTGTAGAGCAGGCAGGAAGGCATCTATTAACATAACAGTTGTTAAGATAAATATAGCCTAAAAAAACACAACAGGCTTTTAGCGCTCATGAGGGACACAAAACATATAAGTCGCACTTGAGTATTAGTCGCAGGCCCAGCCAAACTCGGGGAAAAAAAGTACGTTTTAAAGTCCGGAAAATACGGTGATAATACTATAAATAAATATATACTTTCAGTGATTACAGCAATATCTATATTACAGTATTATTTTTTTAACAGGTTGTAAATTGGATGTTGGAATCATGGTGCTCCGGTTTCCTCAAATATTCCAAAACATTTGCTGCTCAGAAAACGGCTTAAAGTTTTTTCGAAAGTTAATATTTCTGCACAAATCATTGCAATAAAAATGAAACTTTGACACACAATCTCACCAGTCAAAGGTGTTGGCGGAGAATAACTGACACTGTGCGGAAAGTCAATTAATCTTTTTAAGCGTTCCCTTTCCCATCCTCCACCCTGCTTAAAAGCTTCATTTGCCTCCTATGGAGAACAGATACAAACACCATTAGTGGGATGATGGCAATATGGGGAAAGGAACATCTTACAGTTGGATGAACTGCGACAGTATAGCCCCCCCACATCTCCTCAAAAAGCACATGAACAAAAAAAGACGACGGCATCTTCCACATGGATGACCTCTAAAAGGTCCTGACTTGATTATAAAAGGTGTGCAACTTTAAAAACGGAAGTCTGCTCGAAAGCTCTCGGAGGGGCGGAAGAAAGGTGAGCTTAAGTTTGGAATTGGTGTTGAGTGCAAAGCTTTTATGCAAAGAAAAAAACCCTCCACCATTATTTCCATATCTGATCCCCCCACCCCAATCTGTCACATACGACCTCAGCCAGATAAATGGTACTCATGTGTATTTACGTGCACACGGTTGAGAGTGTGAAATGCCAGTGAGCATACAGGCTCTGCTTGACTGAGCTCGACTGGCTATTGGAGCACAATTGGGGGTCTCTCTGTGTGAAAGAGGTCAACACACACCCTTCCAGGGGAACCAATAAGGAAGTTTGGATGAACACACCATGAACCCTATAATATAATCAAAGGCAATGCAAATGACTTTTATTCCCAGAACCATAGAAAGACACAACCGTTGTTTGCAGTATTTGCTAATTTGTTTCATGACATTTCACTGGTGTCCTGCTTGGAAACAATGTATAAGTACCTGAACTCTGGTGTCCCTGCTGTTGTCAACACTTTGGAACTTTGGTTGTCTTAACAAAGTGTCAGCTGGAAGATGAAAAAAGTTTTTTAAAAAAGAAAGAAAAGCAGAAGAAAAACTACCTATGCACCCACTACCCACACAATTGAACGATCAGGTATGTGACCACGTATGGATGGAACTATATCTCTAGTCACTCAGGACTTCATGTACAGTTTTGCGACACTTAGTTGAACTGATGGTGAATTCAAAGACTCAGAAAAAACGATCATTATCATATATACTATATCGTCTTTGTAAGGATGTTGCTTACATTAGATGCTAGAGGGAGGTCTGCTGTGAGAAAGTAAGGAATGATCTATTTTTAAATTTAGGAAAGTGTCACGTCTAAGGTTAAAAAAACAACAACACCTATCATAAATTACCTACATTTAAAAGACAGTTGCTCAATGTATTTAAGTATGACAATTTCCTAGACATCACTTAATGAAGAAATCATTGTTATACTACACATTCACAGTAATTGACTAGAGCACAGGTCCATTATGGTTGTCAATACAATTTTTGGGGATAAAACAGGACCAATATTAGATAATATCTGTACTCATATCTGTACTCATACTCAGATTTACCAATTTTGTCATATGCAATTGCTGGGTATGATGACAATTAGGCTTTTTGTCGAGTCAATGATGATGACAAAGCCTATGTCCGATTATTATTATTATGTTGCGCAGCCAATTTCTGGAAATACTGTCTTTTATTTGTGTTTTTGTCACTGTTCCTAAAACATAAGAGAAAAAAACAACAAAATATTAAACAAAATTCTTTCCACCAGGATGGTCATAATTGAGGTTTTTTTCCCTTTAAGTGAAGATAAAAGTGACAACATATTTATCCTTTATTACTTCCTATTACAGGATGAGAAAATGGATTGGTCTCACACGTGTTTACTGGTTTGCTTTCATCATGTGTAAACCAACATTTTGTCCCAGTTGACTCGCCCCCCGTCAGACCAAACATATTTGGCATTGGTCCACCGTAGCTGGTGGTGTGTGCATTTGGGCCGCAGCGGTAAACATACTGTACACACGCGTATTGTACATGGAAGAGGCTGGCATATGTTTGTGCTGCAGCCAGGGGGATAGCACTCTGCTGCTGATACTGGGCATGTCTGCCTGGTGTGCCCCTTTCTGCACCAGTAGAGCTGGCACAGCCTCCTGCCTCTGCCCGGGCCCCTCGCGAGGCGCCAGCTGGGCGCAACCAGGAGAGGCCCCTGCAGAGAGACGATGCAGGTCAGCTGTGACAGCGGTACATGTGTGGTAGGACAGAGGTTTGCACCTCTGTTTAGAGATGCAGAACAGGTTTAGAAAGTCATAAAAAGATCCATCCCAGCTGACTTGACTGCAACCAGGGCTGATTACTAATCAATTGCACAGCTGGCACATAAAGTAGACACACAGGTAGAAAGACAAAGCGGTGGACCGCAATTAATGTAACAATACCATAGTGGATTGATTTTGGAGTTGATTTATTTTGTGTTATAGCCTCCAGACTCAGAAGACTGGAACGTTTAGTTAAGAGTAACAAATATAGCTGGGTAAAAGATTAACACGTGAATTTAGCCCTCTCTGTCTTATAATTTATTTTAGTAATTGATTTCAACTGCTTTTGCATCATGTTCACTCTTTGCCAACATGAAGCATTATATTACGTATGGAAATATTAACATTTGATACTGAAACCCATAAAACGATTGCAATTAAGATAAAGTAAAATTAGCCATCAAATAAGATTGCTACATTGCTCAAAAACATGGACTATGAAACTGTATTAAAGAATAATGCACTATGCATTTCAAAGACTTGTTTCATTACCAGCGTGGTAGCATATATGATCTTTTGAAAAATTAAATCAGAGAAATATCTAATGTAATACATTTGTGACATATATAATGCGATTAAATTATCACATTTTATTGAAAACTATTCAGAACAGCATCTATTTTGATCCACTTTAATGATATCAGAAGGGCAAACTAAGAGAAATACAGATGTTAAAATAGTTAATACTTTGACCTAGAGCATGTAGTGCAGCATAGTGGAGCACATACCTTCACTGATTCTATAGTTTGTCACAACATACCTAATGCTATGCATAGACGTGGTAAAATAGCACAAGTCTTCTTTAGCTGTACTATGTTTCCAAAGCCCAACAGAGGTGACGTTGACATTGGAGGGCCTCAGGGCCACCACCATGAGCACAGGAATAAATGGGAAAGGCATTACACCAAAGACCAGAAGGACCCTGAACACACTGTCACCTCTCTCTCCCCTCTCCACAGACGCAGTGCGAGGACCCCACCTCGGACTGCGACGTCGAGCCGTCACGGCCTCCCGTCCACAGGCTCTGGCTCTCTGGCTGGGGCAGCCTGGCACAGCTGCACCAGGAGCCGGGCTGTCACTAGCATTTAGGGTGACAGCCACTCACACTTCATAATGTCCCTCTCACAGGTCAGCGAACGACAAGCTGGGTCATTTCGCTCCAGCAGGCAGCCTCAAGGGAAGCAGAATGCCCCCTCCCACCACCGCCACCCCCATTGCTACTGTGTCCCCCGTCAAACCACACACCCTCCCACCCATGTTCCACTCAGACAAGAGGGGGCAGGTGGAGGGGAGAGCCGTGCTAGAGCTGCAGGAGTGTCTCAGATATGACACCAGGGTCAAGTTTAGGGTGAATACGGCAACACTGTCGATGGTGTGTGTGTGCATGTGTGAGTGTGTGTGTGTGTGTGTGTGTGTGTTTGTCTGGAGGGTCAATCTGCTTAGATAGTAACTGAAGACCTCAGATGACATTGATGATGTAGTGCTAGTCTGGATTATACACAAACCAATTCAGGCAATTGAAAAATGTGTTAAATAAAGAAAATGTGTCACTGGTAACTTGTTGCCTAGCCTTGTTGACTTGGGGAATTATTTGGTAGCACTATTCTGGTGACCTGCAGACAATCAGTAAGAAATCTGGTTCATTGGTTCTAAACATGTGGGTTAACAAAAAAACAATTGAATTTAAAAATATGAGTGACTCATAATTGTTTATATTTGTCATGAACCACCTGCAAACCTCAGTACTTGGAGAAAACCCACACAAACGTCACATTGGAAGGGCCGAATCTGGGATCGAACCCTCAATCTCAGAACTGTGAAGCCAACGCTCAAGCCACACAACCTCCGTGTTTGGTCTGATCCAAGCCACTCCATGTTGCAAAGTTCATTTCCCGTACTTTGCCAAGCAACTTGGGATTGATTCCTACTCGGTGGCGTTGTGATTGTGAGTACAAATGGTTGTCCGTCTCAATGTGTGCTTTACGACTAACTGGCAACCAGTTTAAGATGTACTCTGCCTTTTGTCTGAAGTCTAATCATCATCATTTTTTGGTTCTAAAATATTTGTGTGACAAAGGTGATTCTGAAATATGACCATCCCCGTGAAAGGGCCTTGCCTTTTGGTTTACTATTCTGTTTAAAAAGAATGTTAATAACGAGGATTGGAAAAAACACAGCACCAAAAGAAACTCCAATGACAAACAACGATGTGCAATAGTTTGCTACAGTAGTTCGTACGTTGACAAGAGGTGAAGTTAAGCATGTGATTTGAGGACATAGAAACTAATTGGATGCAATGGCTGCATTTGGCTTCAGCTGTGAGCGAGAGGCCCTCACACCTTATTTGAGTTATTCAAACAGTCACGCCCTAAGAGCACTGCTTAATTCACTGAAGGTGCGCACACAGCCACTGAACAATGTGTAGCAATTAATTGCGCTCTCCCTCCCACATCTGGCGCTGCGGCGTGACCCCGCCTCTCCTGCGCCCCCGTGTTGCCCAGGCCACGGCAATTTCACACGTAGAGGACCCCAATGAAACGTGAAAAGAATATGTGACATTGTTAAATTGCATTAAAGTGTTTAAAACAGTAGAGCCGTGCCCACGCTTTCACCTCATTGCGGGGGAAACAAAGCAGGAAGTGAACACAATCACGTAGTCAACACGCCACAGAATTCATTTCCATAAAAGGGAACCAAATTTCATTATGATGCCCTCAACAATTATGATGCACTTCAGGAGAGATTTAAACTTGATGCTTCAGAGCAGAATGGCTATTGTGTGTTATTTTGATGCTCTGCTTCGGCAGGTATAATGATTCATTAAGAAGGCCAGTGTTTACGGTTTCAGGTACAGTATCAGTCATTTGAACATTTTTGATACCTTACTGGCCTTTCAAATTTTTAGCCACGCACACTCCAAATCGTAAGCGGCACCACCTCTGTCTCTTGCTCAGCGTGGCCGTCACCTTGCTTCGGGGCTCTGGAGATATTTCAGACATATGTAAGGAATCAATCTCAGAGCACACTGAAGGAAAAATATGGAATGTCATTGAACAATAAGCATGAAGCCTGTCAAAGGCGGAGCTCACAGCACAGCCTGCGGCCGGTCAGGCCCCTCGCCGTGTCCCGGTGAGAAGATATGTCAGATGCACACGCACGTGCACAACGCAGCATACACACTCTAGAGTTTTCATGAAGACACATCATTCAAACAATGCGTTTCACATCCTTTCTGACTGACAGGTCATGTTATCATGGCAGAATTTTAGAAAGGTAAAATTAAAAATGGGCGACCCGGCGGCTTGAGTGGTTAGCACGTCGGCCTCACAGCTCTGGGGTCCTGGATTCAAATCCAAGTCGGTTCACCTGTTTAGAGTTTGTATGTTTACCCCGGGCCTGTGTGGGTTTTCTCCAGGTACTCCGATTTCCTCCCACATTCCAAAGACATGCATGGTAGGCTGATTGGACACTCTGAATTGCCCCTAGGTATGCGTGTGAGCGTGAATAGTTGTTTGTCTCCTTGTGCCCTGCGATCAGCTGGCCACCGATACAGGGTGTCCCCCGTCTCTGGCCCGAAGACAGCTGGGATAGGCTCCAGCACCCCCTGTGGCCCTAGTGAGGATAAAGCGGTTCAAAAAATGAATGAGAAAAAAAATTAAAACAGAAGAACAGATGGAATCATTGTGATATTCAACAGTTTGACCCCGAGAAAGAAGCCTCAACTGTAGTGGGATCCTTTTGGACCCCACAAATGCAGTTATGATTCACTTTAATCCAAATGTGTACAGCGACATTTGGTTTTAGTTCAATTCATGAATTTTCTGATACTAGATCAATGATCATTTAAAAGGACATTTTTATCTTTTGTTGTTTTTCTTGCCTAAATCATTCCTTATACTGCATGTAATTTTAACTAGTGATGACGTTTTGTGCTACCTTTGTTTTTTTAATATTACTACATTATTATAGTATAGAATTTATTTCCACATTTATGGCATTTGCCCACTATTTATGTAGTACATTTTTTATTATTGTATTTGCAGGGTATTATTAATCCGTAAAATAAAACATCATCTGTCTTTTTAGGAGCTCAGTAGGTTCAAATGACCAATTTCACAGCGATACATACGGTATGATTTGAAGTTGATTCTTTGAATGAACATTTCATATGACAAACATTTTTAACAAAACAACATATCTAAATATGACAATGTTTATCAATAATTTTTGTTTCAATCCGATACTTGCCTTACCAATGATCAAAGTCTCGTTACAACCCTAGAGTTCAATTTAACTTTGTTAGGGTAATTCTAACTCTTGCATATGCATTTGCCAATATGCTGATGGGTCTGACCTTGCATTCATCCGTCTGTAATACGTAGAGTACTTCAAGGATTTATGTGCATACTTCAGACAATGAAAGCAGTACAGTAGAAACATACAGGGTATGATGGCTTTGAAGGGACAGGAAGGAGACGAGGACAGGAGGACAGAAGCGGCCTGACACAGATAGACAAGTGAAGGCAAGCAGAAGTTAATCCAACAAGATGTCACCATTGATGGGTGATTACACCCAAGTAAGCGTACAACACTTGCTGGCGCATCATCACATTCTCTCTTGTTTTGTTTAACCACTCTAACAAGGGACAACTCCATTCCTCACTATCCACACTCTAGCTCTAATTGGTGAACTTAAGGCCACTCACACATGCACTCACACAAACATGTTTAGGTCTATAATGAGTCTGGCTGCTGTATATCACATCAGGGCATAAACCGGCACAAATCAGGTAAATCTAGTTAGAAGTGCTCACACTTTAAATCACATGCATCCAGGATTTGTATCACAGTTGCGCCCCTTCCTGCTGCTCATTATTGTGACTACACAGCAGCATCTGCATGAGAGCACCGAGGACCACCAATTGATAGCACATCAGCCGGTCTGTGATATGAGCGCAAAAAGCGAGACTAATCTACAAATCCCAATGGTGTGAGAGTTTGATAGTAAAGCGCAACCATTAGTGGCTTTAAGCTCACATATTAGCTGACGACAATACACCCAATGTCTGTCCTTGTTACAGGCCTTTGGCATTTGCTGTGCAGGCCTTGAGGTGATTAAATAAGGGTAGAACGTAAGATGTATTTATTCCAGAAATTGAATTAATGTGCATAATTCAGGGAGATGGCGAGATGTGCCCAGATGAGCACTGTGAGTGGAATATGTCAGAAGGAGTGAGAAGAATTGAATCATGGCTTAAGGGCCAGGAACTGTGAGGAACTCAAGCCCAACTGCTCAACTGGATGGAATGCAATGTTTTCGTGTGAATTCTGCGTGCTGTCACTCAACTAAAATTTTGGTAAGTTACTCAACTGATGTTTTTTGTTATTAAGGAATATGTACAGGCTGAATGAAGCTGTAGTTAGTTGGTTTGCCTCATACTTGCACGAGGATTCACAGCTAAGAAATCACGCGTCAAGTTTTTCTATGACCTTCGTCAAAATTTCAAACATCTCATTTTCTGAACCGCTTCATCCTCACTGGGGTCGTGGGGGCTGCTGGAGCAAATCCCAACTGACTTCGAGCCAGAGGCGGGGGACACCCTGAATTGGTGGCCAGCCAGTCGCAGGGCACAAGGAGACAAATAACCATTCACGCTTTCATTCATACCTAGGGACTATTTAGTGTCCAATCAGCCTACCATGCATGTCTTTGAAATGTGGGAGGAAACCGGAGTACCCAAAGAAAACCCACACAGGCCCAGGGAGACCATGCGTTAGCGCGTCAGCCTCACAGTGGGGAACCTGGGTTCAAATCCAGGTTGGTCCACCTGTGTGGAGATTGCATGGTCTCCCTGGGCCTGCGTGGGTTTTTTTCTGGATACTCCGGTTTCCTCCCACATTTCAAAGACATGCATGGTAGGCTGATTTTAAAAAGCCAACGTTTGAAATGGGTGGCCCGGCGGCTGAGTGGTTAGCCGCTAACGACTCAGCCGCCGGGCCACTCATTTCAAACAGTGGCTTTTTTAAATTTGTGTTTACATCTGGTGGAGACAACAACTCTCAAAGGAAGACCATACCTAAAGTAAAGACAATCGGGGTCTTTTTTATTGTTTTTTTCTTCTTTAACTGAAGCCTCAGATAAAGTGAAGGGAAATATGAACTATTCCGAATACAAGCCGCTGTGAAAAGCTTCCAACCTTCAGGCTTTAGCTGTAAAAGGGAAAAAAAAACCTTGAACAGATAAACTTTGATTGAGGTTACTCAGATGTACTTTAAAAGGTGGCAGGTGTGTGCTGACTCTCATATAACATGTGTTTGACTGTTATTGGTTAATTCTAAACACAAATATGTTATAATGAGATGTCTACAGTACATGTTTAATTGCATTTAATTTGTTTAGTTTTTTTCTTTTAATTTTTTTGTCTTCTAAATGTTGTACTTCACATAAATTGGAGGGGATAAACTTTTCAATGCTATTGGTTTTATTGTTTTGCATAAAAACACTAGCATTAGAACCTTGATTTATATGCACCGAATAGTTACATTTATATGCATATTTATGTACACCACATTAAAAAGTTTTTGCTTTGACCTTTAGTAGTTTTCTTAGTTATTTTATTTACTTTTGTTTTAGCAGTCAATTTTTAATATTAGATTTACTGAGTTATATAAAGCATAAACCAAAAACAACCTTGGTCGATTACTGCGCTATACTTCTTACTACTGTTGCCCTGTTTTTAGTCTTTGCAAGCGTGTGATAAGTAGTTGTGTATTGTCACAGAAAGTTAACCTATCAGTGCATGCATTGTTAACAATTGGAATAGAAACATTGTCATCCAGGCGTGAGCATCTCCATCAATAAAATGTAGCAACCTATTTCAATGTTGTCAGGAGTGGGGGGGCGGTTAAACCCAGAGGGAGTCTACATCAGCTTCCATGTGCACATTTAGACCAGCGAGTGGAACTAAAACCCGCCAACCAACACGCTTTGTCTCTATCGGTAGCGGCAATAACAACCGAATTAGCCATGCACACGCAGGCGTCATTGTGCAGAGTTGATATCGCTGAGGTCTGGGGGCCAAGTAAGCAGACCCTCATCGCTTTGGTCCAATGGACCACTGAATTGAGGCGCGACTACGAGCCATCACGCATCTTGGACTCTGCAGTGTGAAATTAGACTTGGGTGTGAAAGTGGAAAAAGTAAATAAGCATGAGGTTGAACGTCGCTATCCAGATTCCTTGCTTTTCTCATTCTTGCCCTTCAACACTGTCAAAGTCAATAAAGGAGAAGAATGTTCATGCTCACATTTGTGACGCTTTCCCTGTCATGACTAATGTGCCATCTTTGACTCGACTTTGTTGGAATACACTTTCCTATATACCCAACCTAAATTATTAAGCCATATTCCGTACATCTGTCAAACAGGACACTACAATCAAGAGAGAGAACTAAACTTAAAGGAAAATACTTTTTTTTACAAAAGTTGTTTCAAGCCAAGTTAGTAAATAAGTGAAACAAGTAGAATTCCATCTTTTTATTAATATTATTTGTATATACACTGAACAATAGTATTGTCATCACTGTATCCTGATAATATCCATATGATTGTCAATGTATTTTGAACTATTCCTACTGCTTAATGATACCAAACTTGCGTGTAGTTCTGAATGTTGTCCGTTAGAGTTTTCTTAGGTAGTAAAAATACTTTTTGGGCATGCAAACTTTCATGCATCATAGACAAAATGAAAAAAAAACCAATGGATTTAATTTCCCTCAGAATTAAGTGTTAATAAATTTACTTTTTGAGTAAACAAAATTACTTGTGTTTTGTTCCAATTCTTTTTTTAAGCAAAAGTAAAATGTGCACTTTTGTTGCCCTTGCATCAACTGTCTCCACGTTGACTGCTCTGAATACACAAACAAAAGCCATTTGCCACAAGCACACACGAACATAGCTACATTTAAACACCCACAGCAACCTACACACTCACATGCGCACACCTACACACACATATGACCATTTGCACAACAGTGCATGCACAAAGTAGGGCAAAAAAAGCATCACAACAAGCAACCCCCATTACATCTACTTCCTGTTGTTATATTACCTGAACTTGTAGCCCAACTGACGATGAAGATTCCAGTGTTACTGCTCGGATGACGTCCTTACACACACATTCACACCAACTTTTAAGGAGTACTTGATGTCACCACCAGGAAGACTGCCTCACACACACACACACACACACACACAAGATGATCCAAGTCAGAATGCAGCTCCTGATAAGTTAACATGTGTTTGCAGACAAGTGCAGGTCTGGAGTCCTCTTTGAACACCAGGCCTAGTTATACTCAGCCCGTTTGAGGTACACTGATTACTGATATTACACACACACTCACACACTCCCAGTACCTTCACTGCAGGGTATGTGTAAACTCACCATGCAGAAGCAGGTCGCTGCATTAAACACAAGCATATGCTAGCAAGAAGTCTTGCTATGATCTTGCACACAGCCCTCCACTAGAGTGGGCTTCGGTACGCTACACTAGTCGGTGTGTTCCACCGCATTACATTGGGCAGGGCAGCCTCGTTCCCCCTCATGTATTGCCTGCCTGCATGTGTGTGTGTCTGTAACAACAAGTACAGGGCCCTACGAGAAGCTTGCTAGTCTAGGCTCACGCACGCCGAGGCCTCCTGCAGTCATTGGTGTGAGAGCCCATTTTCACAGTTCACAGCCGACCTGATAATGGCTGATCATTCATTCACGCTCTTTGTTGATTGTGCAGGCAGGGGGTGGCCAATCGTACACTTCGGTAATGTACCATACACCGTGGGGATAATCGACGAGGGCAATAAGCATGCTCATTATTCGTTGGCCAAGAAAATTGCGGTATGGTGCTCTGCAGATGCTGAAGGAGACGCTCGGTTGGCTTTGAGGTACAGGTGCAATTGGATAGTAGAAAAAATTGCAAAATTAAAATTTCTTGATTGTAAAAACTGCCATCTGTTCGTGGTTTTGTTGAAATAGTCAGATAGTAAGATTGTTGACATAGATTTTGCTCCAGAATACAATAATCTTGAGAAAAGTAGACCCAAATACAATAGCAATGCTGGACTGAAACAATTTTAAAAAAAATGAAAGTATCTGAATTGAATGTAAACTTTGTCAAATTCCTATCTTCTATTCCTGATGGAAAATCAAGTAATGTGGACAAATTTACATAATGGGTGGAATATTTTAACTAGTTATTGATGTCACAAATTGTATATATTGCTTCAGTTCCTATCCATCCATATTTAATCCCTATTTGGTTTATAAGTGAGTTGGAGGCTGAAGGCAAGACGCGGTGCACATCTCCAACTGGTTGCCACCTTTCTCTACATAGCGACTAATGTCCATTTCACACTCATTCAGATCTACGAATAAGGTAGAAGTGTAGTCTCAAACATCCGGCCTGTTATAGCATCCAAATATTCTCTACAGAGGATTGTTTTCTGAAAAGGTAGACATAATAAAATGAGTGTTCAAGTGCTCTTGCTCATCGCGAGGCATACGGACACGGGAATGTATGGGATGACAAGACCAACATTCCTCGGGCCCACGTGCAAGACAACTGGTGACTTGAGAAGATACCATTGCATACCAACCTCATTATACTTGTATAATGACAATACATAAAAGCATTCAATCAATTCAATTCAACATTGGATTTAAGGCTATCATCGACACATGAACGTCTTTACTCATCATTATCTGGCAACTAAGAAAAGACCGTAGCTCTGTCATTTTGTACTTTGCTGACTCTGGGAATATCAATACACGGAAGGAAATTTGCTGTGTGTGACTTTTTATTCACTCTGAAGGAAAATATATCTTTTCATGGCTTTCTCTTAATCTGCCAAGAGATAAGATGGCAACCACGGCAGCCAATTAAAATAAGTGTATTGCATAGGGGAACTCTGATGTGTGTTATGTGTATAGAGAAAGTTGCAAAGCCCACAACTGCAGTCTAACAAAAAACATATTTACTCTCTGAGACATTTTGGGGAGTATATAAAATCACAGAGGGAGGCAAGAAGAAGCAAGTCACCAATTTTGGCCATGTCCTAAAAAACTGTTCTGATCTAAACTGTTACGCATTGAGAATATTAGTTAGAATAATACAATAATCCGCAATGAATCTGTCTTCGCCTACCATTGAAGTTCAAATCTCCTTTTTAATTCTAATTATTAAAGGAAACAATAAAAAAAGAGATGAGAAATTAATAGTTATCTAAAGTGATTTTGCTACTTGTTAGTGCAATCGAGCGAAACAAATAAAAAAGCAAACTCTTTTCATATTGAAACCGCTTACCTATGCACCAAACACAGAAAGCACATGTGATGCCATGTTATTAGCCGTATGATACAAAAAAAAAACTTGCGTGTAATGAAATGCAGAGTGGCATGAGGCGTGTTGACTTTCTCATGTCTTGTTTGAGTCAAGGGCTGTCAGGCATGCCGCTGATGTGAAACATGTTGCATCTGCCTCGCTCACAGGTTTTTCACAGCGCATTAGGAGAAACTTGTAGAATCACTCTTTGGGATCACACTGCATTTTCTGTGTGACTACACATCTTTAGCCCGTGGAGGGGCTCGGCGCCGCTGCACTGTCCATCTGGATATCCCGGCTCGTCCTGCAAAGTTCACTTCGGCCAAACATGACAAACTTCCTCAACTAGATTGGATTAGTATGAAAGGGAGCGTGCGGCTTGCGACTATAAGTGCTCTCCAGGCTAAAACAAGAGTAGTCGAGTGCCAAGGAAGCATAATTAATGTTCTTAATTGGGCCTTTCATTACAGTGGAGACTGATAGTCCACTCATAGTGGCTGCAGGGCCGCTGCCATGTGCTGATAATGATGAGAAGGCTCGTCTGCCTTTTCTCACATGCGTGTGTCTCAACACTTTGCAGTGGACAGACTATACACTCCTTTTAAAAAAATACCTTCCCGTAGCAGATAATAGTCAAGCCTTTTGGTTCCAACTATGATAGGATTAAACTCTTGACAGATAATTTAAAGCTACCATTATTGTGTCCCTGCACATTTTCACATTAAATGAGCACTGCAGTTGGAAGGTTTCTTGTTTTTGTTTTTGGGGTGTCTACCAAAGCCATCTGAGCTGTATTTGGGGGAAATTTCCAATAAATGTGTACGTTCTCTTTTAAAAATGATTGTGAATTTCCAATCCATCCATCATTTCAGAGTAAAAGTAAGGGATGGATATTTTCTACTGAAAAAGAGTAAGCTGTGAGAATGGCTCAGAAAATCCTACTTGTGCTTGCCTGACCATTTGTTTTGACACAATGACGCATTTTGTCAGAAGAGGGCAGTAGTGTACTATTGCCAGGCTTTCCAAGAATTTAAATGGTCCACACAAATGTATTCATCAAATGTAGATATGTGCCTATGTGGTCTAAATGGATTTATAGTGCATGGTTTCTGAATATACAAGGACAACTAATTTGGGTAATAAATGTATTTATGTATAATATAAACAACAAATCAATGAAGAGATGAAAGCAGTTCTTTCTCCACTAAAGGTATTCCATCCCATTAAATTGATGATTGACGTGGGTCACCAACTCGAGGAAAACAATGAGATGGAGGGCTCTTTTGTTTTATGTAATTACAGACTAATGAAGTCAGGTTGGATTAATTGGCAAAGGTACACAAAGGTAGACTGACTTGACCTAGTCAATGTTCTGCTTAATGAATATGGCTGTGAGTGTGCGCGTGTGTTTGAATGTGTGTGTGTGTGTGTGTGTTGGGGGGGTATTTAATAGCTTTGGTTGTAATTTAAATCCATGTAACAATTACACAGATACAATTATTTTGAATATCTGTTGAAGGTTATTGGTCCTTGAGGGCAGTACAAATAATAAATGATGAAAACTGTACTTTCATTTTCATTGAAAGAGGTGAAAAAAGCATCTACTGTTTAGTTTCTTGGCTTACAAGATCACATTGATAGCCATTTCATCAAGAGAGAGAGACTGACACACTTTTCTCGTTTCCCCCTGAGGGAATAAGCTAATTAAGGAGGGACCCTGGTTTTATTTACTGTCAGCTCTCGGCCCCTGGGTGTGTGCGTGTATGTCTAAGGCTGATTCTGCCATCTCAGACCAATCTCAATCACACCAGTTAGGGCCTTGCCCACATTCAGCCAGCGGCACAGTGACAAGGCTACTGTTGACCGTAGTACATTGTATAGCAACATGGGGCTTCACTTGGTCGAGTATGTGATTGGGACTTTTACTGAAGCCCAGAGAAAATCTATCATAATCAACCATTCAACCAATAAACTTTAAATTTAGATTATTTCTCAATCGCTTCTGATCATACTGTACATACTGTGAAATTGTAAATGCTATACATGTGTGTATATTGTTAATGGGGTCGCAGTAAAAGGAATTGGGAATGGGAATTTTGCACATTTACACAGGTTTCTTCAAAACCACTACTGTGATTTATAGTGTGCGCCTTTGTTAATAAATAACCAATTAATATGAAGCATCATGAAAAATGGAAGTCAGCCAATATGTATACATATATCTATAAAGAAAAGTTGTTTTTGTAAGCGTTTCGGGATATTTCTTCGCTTTCTAGGAGGAGCCTAAAGGTTTTGGGACTAACCAAATCAACACCTGTTGAAGAGAAAAAAGCCCCAAATCATGACGATTTATCACCATGGTTAACTGTAGCAATTGGCAAATATGCCTTTTGAAATTATGGCCCAAAATTGGATTCATGGAATATTGACACATTTTTCCCTCTTCAATTAAGAGGTTTTATAATTGGCCGATGACAGTGTGAAAGGAAATATGATCAGTTTACAATAGGAGTTAGTGCTAATTAACTGAACCCTTCAGAATTCTGCTTTAAAGCAAAATAAATAAATGTCATTAAAAGCCTGTAACAGCTTAAATGTCCTTAAATTGCATCCTGGTCATAAAGTGGGGAAAATTTACTGTATTACAGGTAAAACCGTTCACTTTAAATGTCCTCTAAAGTTTGACAGTGGCTGTCCATTTGTAAAAAAACAAAAATGATCGTGAACAGCACCCCAATCACGCACACTGCTGTTGATGAAACAGAAGCTGCAGTTGGCCACAAGTAGATTTAAACAGTACCTCAGCAGTTTCCACTTCCCGGGGTTCCACTCACTGCTCCATTTGTTGGTGACAGCTTCGCTGCGGAGATGACATGCCACAGCAACATGGAGCACCCCCCCTCCAAAGTCCCCATCAGCATCCCCTTTCCCAATGGTGGCACCCTGGTGGGCCCCTGTGGCTTTGACCGCGTCACTCAGGGAACCCCGGGCAGACTCTGGCACATGTCAGGACAGTCACAGAAGAGGCGGGTGAGTGATGAATGGATGGATAGGAAAAAGAGCTTTTTACTTGAGAGGACTCCCATTATGTGCTGTTGTGTCTGCTGTTACCTCTTGTTGGTCTTAGAGTTGATACCCAAAGTGACCCGGAAAGCAAGGCAGGGCCTGCACAGCTGCATGTGTAATTAATGCAAATAGTCAGAGGTGTGTGTCAGTGTGTGTTTGGAAGCACGCAGGGCTTACTAGCTTATTACAACTGAACAGCGAGCTACGGAAGAGGATGCTGGGCAATTTCCCACCAGGCCTCGTCAGGAACAGCAGGAAGGAGGGCCTCACTACATCAGCTCACAATCGGACCTGCGTGAAATTACCATCATTAGACAGTTCGTGAGTGATCTGAGAGGAAGTATGCTCCCCAAAAGAGAACAATGACAAAAACTGTGGGAGATAAAAGGAGGAATATAATGAAAACACTGGAGGCGCAGTGGTTAGTGGTTGACTCGGTCACCTCACTGCTCTGAGATTAAGGGTTCCGGTGTAAAGTTTGCATCTTCTCCAGGTACTCCAATTTCCTATCAGATTCAAATTAATAATATTAATGGTACTGTATTATGATATAATCAGATTTTGTTTACGATGCATGCCAAAAATGAAGAGTTAAACTTATTTTAACTTGTTGTTAATATAACAGCTCACTTAAAGTTGATGTGAAGTTATTTTTGATGATTTCCTTTAAACACATCAAATCTGTTTGAAAATAACTGCTGGAATTATGAACAAAAGCTGACAACAAGCGAGTCCTGAGTCAACATGGAATGAATGCTCGAAGCAGACTCCTGCAGGTCAAATTCTAATATTAAAATTCAAACTGATATCCATACAATATGATAGATATAGATGCTGCAGTGTTGCTCTGAGCTAAGTCTGGGCTCTCGGGTCTAGTCAGTGTTAGAATGATGTGCAAATGTTTGAGTTGAACATGTGAGCAAAGATCAAATAGTCTTCCGTTTTGTCCCATGGCTGTCTTGACGGCTTCACTGGGCCTGTGGCTCTTTCTTCTGTCCTCATTCTTTCTTTTTTGTATCCCGTTCCTACACTGATAGACTTTTCCCTCCATCCCATGCAGCATCCTTCTATATATGCACGCACCCTTACGCCTACTTCTCCCATTTGAAATCTCCAAGATCCTTTCCTCCCGTCGCCCTAAATTATTAGGTGAGAGTAAGAGGGGAGGGGCATGGGATAATCACTTGACTGAGTATTCACCTGGCTTGACATGAGAGGAAGAAGAGATTAAAAAACATACACACATGCAAAAAAAAAAACCCAAGAGAGACTGTCAGATGCATGGGCGCATTTTATGTTTTGTCAAGGATTGGAAGCAATATGCATTGCGACCTCCTCCCTCCTAGAATGTGTTCCTTTAGAGTACACACAAACACATATATACAAGCATACACAGATGCGCTCATGGTGATGAGGAGTGAGAGGGAGTCTTTGCATGGATGACCCAGTTGGGCTTGTGCCAGTTCTGAAGAGCCTGGAGCCAAAGCGTTAGACCTGGAGACACACACACACACACGCACACACACATGGGGAGAAAAAGACACACAGACATGCACAAATGCCATCTGGTCCCAAGCCTTTTAATAACTGAAACAAGGCGCAAGATGTAGGCAGCATGGTGCATGATTTCCCATCAATCCTGGCATCAGAGCGGTAACTAAAGATGGCCGCCATGGCCCTAAGAAGAGTAAACACACACAACATAACACAGGTGCGGCGGGGTGAACACGTGGCCCTTGTTGGCATTTGTTGAAGAAGGGGATTTCTGGGTTTTCAACACGATGCAAGAAGTTGAGGCCGGGCTAAACTCTCTGTAATTTTTCTTACTTCTGCGTCTTCCTCCCCCGCTGCGTACAGGAGCCAGTCTGACTTTTGATCCTGGCATCTGCGTCTTGCAGGAATGCCTGCGCACTCCCTTTGCCCTCTGATGTAGCTCCAGGAACTAATGGAATGTGAAAGAGACAGACGGGCTTCTCGAGCTGAAAAACACTGCCCTCTCCACCGTACACGTGTGTCCATAGGAAAAGCATAGTTGTGTGTGTTGGACACACTGTCTGCTTCAATCTGGCCATCTCCATAGCATCCCGAGGAAGAAAAAAACTAGAACAGCACTGAATACAGACCTCAGTCAAAGGTTGAAATGTTTAAAAAAAGTGAATTGTTTCAAAAGTTTGTTTTGTATTGGAGCCAGCAACAGTTTCTGCAACTTCTTGTGAACTCTAAGCCATTGAGACTAATAAGAAATAGGCAATAGATTCCATACAAAGGACCGAGATCTACTGTATATCTTGATAATTGCCACCATTCTAGACGGATCTTTATTCTCCGTAGGGAGAATAATTGCTGCAGTAAAACACAAATTATTTACAATACACAACCAGGCTATTTATTTCACTAACACAAGTCTTACACAGGCTTTTCAAAGAATGATGTGACTTTTTACATTATACGGCCAGCATAGCAACTGAAAGTGATCAAATCGAAAATCAAAATGAAACATGGAACAGAGTCCAACCCATTTAGAAATAATGTCAAAGCAAAAGTCTTCAACTTTTCAATAGTTATTTGGCAATCTCGTTCACAGAAAATGATGTTCCATGTTAACTGAATGCATTATAAATGATCACGCCTTCATTAAGTTTGCATGGAAATGAGTTATAGCTAGTAAACAATGTAATAATACCACACACCCGGGCCATTTCATATTGGATGTAAAAACAAGGCAAACCCTTTGGGTCGGATAGGTGAAGGATTTCAATTGAGCATTGAGTAGCCTGATTCAAGATTGACGTTTGAGCTGTAGTGTATGGGTTAATCCCACAACTCTTTCTCTCCCTGACTCTACACAGAGAGTCTAAGGGTCTAAAAGGGGTGTTTACAATTCACTAATCTGACTTCAAAACCAGCTTAACTCTGGGAGACATCAAAGGTGTGCGCGTGATGGCCCCACTGATCCCAGTAAGGGGGGGATGTATGATAGACTGGAAACATTTGGGAAACGGGTGTGGAGGAGGTGTTGGCTTCATACAATAATGGAATATTTCTTAGATCTTTTGATGATCGTCTAAGAAAAGCATCCATGCCAGACTTATACAGCTTAAAAATAAAAAGCTTAGTGAGGCAAGAATTTGAGACAATTTCCTTTGGTTCAATCATGTCTTCAAATGAATCGATGAAAGTTTGTTTGTCCATTAGTTTAGCTATACTTGTTATAAACAGCATCGCTTTACATCATTTATGTCCCGATAACAAATGCTCCTCTCGAGCTTTTGTATTTTTAGATCATAACCGCTAATCATGAAAGGCAGTTAATAGATCCTGCTTGTCACAAACATATTCATTAGGATTTTAAAGCTGACTTTTAGCAGTGAGTGGACAGCCAGGCCTTTGTCCTGGTAAGGCTAATGATAAAGAGCTCATTTGGACAAGACTTGCAGGAGCACGCACACAGGAGAAAATGCAGGCGAGGTAAAATTAGCTCATAATAAATGAACATTGTGGGAATACATTTGGCATTAATTGTCATCCAAAGGTCACGGTTCATTGAATTATCATGAAAGAGTTTGACAAAATATATCTGGTGCTCACTGAGGTGTGCGAGACTGGCTTTGTGGAGTAAAATGTATAAATAACTGTAATAACTAGAGCTGTGTTTCGAGGACTTATTAATATCGCATAGAGGGGAGATGCACACTCTGCAAGGACATTATCAAGGAGCTGGCAGTATTAACAGATGTATTTTTCCTCCTCTGTGAACACGTAGAAATAATGCAAATTATAATAAATTGCCATGGAATGAATAATTAACCCCCACCTCTTCCAAAAATGAGGACAGAATGACGCAGCAGAGATGAAATGAAAGCTCATTTAGATGCTGAATACGTTGCGAAGCAAACTTCCTTGGTGATCTCAAGTTTGTCCCACATTTCTATTGAGCTAGCAGGGACGGACATGCCAGAGCGCCCCGAGCAAACATCTGCTCACACATGTACACATATGTGGAAACATACATGGGCTGACATATATGACCCGTTGGAGCCCAAACGCTTACAAAACAATGGAAGGAGAGGGGGAAGAGCGAATAAGTGCACATTTGCGTATGTTGAGAAGGAAGGCAGTGAATGTGTGTGTTTATGTATGTGCGTGCGTGCATGTGTGTGTGTGTGTGGCTCAACATGAGACACGAGCGACCCGGGTGGACAGACACTGATTCCCCCAGGTGCATGTTGGGTTAGTCTTCAATAATCCGGAGTGACAAGCAACAGAAGGAGCCGATTTCTCCTCATGTCATATCCTCTTTCTCTTCTCGCCTCCCACTTCTGTCAACAGGACTTTAAACTGGTGTTGCTTAAATTGAACGTCAGGGTCAACGGACTTTTCTACAACCATACAGCCTGTGCCCATTTTATGTGTATTGTTAACTCACAGGGTTCAATGATGATGATTAATTGTGGTAATGTGGTGTTCCATCGTGAAAAGATGGTTTGAATCTGAGGCATTCATTCATTTTATGTTCTGCTTATCCAACAACTATGGAAAGTTGACGGGGAACGGCCTGAATCGGTTGACAACTAATCGCAGGACACAATGAGATGAACAACATATGGACGCTCACACTTTTTTTGCTCTGAGATCTACTTTGTTGTTAGGGTTAGAATTCAAGGGTGGGCAAAGCGGTCTTGGAGGGCCGCTGCGGGTGCAGCTTTTTGTTCCATAGACACGTGGGCACCCCTGATTCAGACGGTTCAACCGTCCTACCATCCATGTTTTTTGGGATGTTACAGGAAACCAGAGTACCCAAAGAAAACCCACGCAAGAACGGGGCGAACATGTAAATGCCACAAAGTTCAAAACACATGAATTCAGTTGATATGACAGCTTTGCTGATATACTTTGCATACATTTTCATTTTACATTTGAGTATGTAATCTTTTTTTTCTTTGATTATATTCAGTTTTCTTTAAATGGACCTGATTTTGCAATAAAGAATTGATGATAATGATGATCTTTATTCACTTCAGTGACTACGCCTAAACTCAAAATACTATATAAATGACTATTAAGTCCAGCAAAAGTCAAACTGCTCCCTTGTTTGATGTGAGTTGAGTTTAGCTGCCACCATATAACAAATATTATTTTAAAAAAATAAGTGGTATGGTTGCTATGGTATTGACTGAAACATCATTTCACTCCTTTTTAAAGTAGTTATTATGACCTATTCTCCAATGGGGATAAAACCCCTGGACATCCTGTTAATCACTCTAAACCCCCTCACAACGAGCATCATCTAAATGATAATGGGGAGTGGGAAAAGAGACACAAACCAGCTAGCCAAACAAGCCCCTCAGGCCTTTATCGAAATTAAGTCCCAATTAAACGTTCAGATTCTCTCCTGAGGTATGTGTACAGGCATTTCTTTGTATGTTTCAACGCAACCGGCTCTTTGATTTAATCGGCAAAGGTCATTGGCTGTCACAGTAGGTACATATTCTTATTGCGATTAGCATGTCTGATTTTGTTTTGACTTATTCTTTCAATTGGAGTAGCAGCTGACCTTTGAGTGTAGGACAATTCTTGACGATCACATCCCAATCATTGTTTTTGTCATTGTCGAAAGATCTTTAATATGTTTGTTATGAAGCCATAAATCTGTAGGGACAGTAATTGCACCGAATAGTTTGACTGTTGTTTCGTACGTGCTTTTGAATTATCCCAGTATATTAAATATATGTTATGTTCTACGAGGAAGCATGTTCAATAGCTGGAGATGACATTGATTTACATGACTGTGTTAAAACATCTTGTCTAATAAATCCTCTTTGTCTGATTACTTTAAAGCACGAGTGACTGTGAAAAGGATCATTAAACACAACGAGAAACAGCAAGTTTCTTGGTAATGCACACATGGTTTCTATCAATATTATAGACCATCACAGTAAGTATTTAAGTCTTAAATATTGTGTCACAATTGCAGTAACACAGAAACAAATCTCAGTTCTACAAAACGAAGATACGATTTTTAATAAAATATGAACAAGTTAGACATTTCATGTTGGAATGTGTTTTCATTTTTACATATAAATCTTTTCATTCATCATTCATACATTCATTTCCCGTACTGCGGATCCTCGTAAGGATTGCGGGGGTTGCCAGAGCCGTAGGGCACAGAGAGACAAACGACCATTCACATTCACAACTATACCACCACCAGTGAGAATCGAGCTTGCGCCTGCCTGCATGGAACCAGGCAAGTGAACCACTACACCATCATCATAAATCTTTTCTTGATAGAAAAACACTAATGAAAGCATCTAACAGGAAGAAAAAGAAGGAAAAAAACACCAATGACTTCTAAAAACAGTTCATTAAATGCTGCATGATATTATAAACCGTAGGTCTAATATAGTAGTTTGAAAATTTCAACCGCTAAATGAATTCACATGAAGTCCAGTAGTCTAGCAAGGTCAGAGGTATACAAATAATACAAACATGGCCTACACCGCAGATGGCCACCTCATCCCCACCTTTTCGAGCACTGGATCCATGTGGCAGCAGGTCGAGACAGGTCCCACCTGAACGAGGCCTTTCTGGTTCACAGGTGAGTCCTGATTCGGCCTATCTAATTCTTGTCTTTAAAGTCCTGTCCCACGGTTACGTCCCTGTGAAATCACATGTGAGCAGCATGTGTTGGCTTACTTCTGCAGGGCCAGATGGGAATCTGGTGAATGAGGACCCACCTGATGTAGGCACAATAGAGCCTTTTGAGAAGAGCAACAATGATAGATTTTGGACAGTGCGTGAGTGTACTGGTTCTGTGGTGAACTGAAGAATGATTATTGGTAACTTGTTTCTTACTGTTTCTCAATACGCCTCTAGATGGGAGTATTGCCATATGAACTTCTACATCTAGGTTCTGCTTTAAAATGTTCTTTTGAATTTAAGAAAAAGTCCTATTAGAGACATATTTTCACTTTTTGAAGAGAAGACAAAAATACACATTTTGAAAAATTATCTCTGTATCTGTACAGGATGAATTATACTGTATAGGACTAAAGTATGAGAATGCTACTTTTTATCATTGATTGAAAAACGATGTCCATTTAAATGGAAGATTATTCAACCCTGCTCTGAAAAAAACAATTACCGTGGAAATTTTCTCTCAGTAAATTTGTGTATTCATAAAATCAAGGAGTTAAAGATTGGAAAACAAAGTTGAGAAAAATTAATTCACAGCCTATTGTGTTTTATCCACATCATTAAACACATCTCCTTTTTAAAAACCAACGATAAAAAGGTTTTCACTCAACAATACGTGTATGTGTTGTGTGTGTATTTTATGTATAACTGTAGCACTGTATTGCTTAATTCTGAAAGCCGCTTCTAATATTACAATTACCTGCGTTTGTTACATTAAGGAGAAACATATCTGAAACAGCTCTTAATAGGATCAATGGTAGTTTCACAACACTGCAAACAAACTGCAATAACATACATACTCAAGAAATTGTAGCTACTCAAACAGTATACCTGTATCTAGAATACACAGATGTCTATGGCTGGTGAGCAGATGTTGTCTCGGACCATTGCTTTTAGTTTGCCATTGTTGGAAGCTTTGCGTGCAGAGCGGCGGTTGTTCTAACATTGAGAGCGAGCCGGCTTGGGGGGCCGGGAGAGGGAGGGATGCGATAATAGCCACATCATGTGCACTGTACAAGTGAGAGGAACAACAATTAGACTCATTGTTGCATCCTGGAGATGCGGTAACATGGGCACTCTACTTCTGCGGAAAAACAGACGCACGTTTCTCACCACACTACAGCACTACAGAGCAACTCCCCTCAAATGTAGCTACAGCCGATTTTTACAGAGCCTAAGATGTAAGTAAACCTTAAAAGTTTATTTTTGTTCCTATTGACGGACCCCCGTTGAGTTTAAGATTTTTCTTCACTTAAAGACATCATGACTGCAACTGGTAGAGTGCTGGTGTGACAAGATAACACTGCACTGTGTCATCATGTGCACTGATTGTCTTATCTGCCCATTTATTACAGTTGAATTGGAACCAGCCTTGCCTGAAACCTGCTTTCAGACTTTGCTCGGCTGGCTCGGCATGTACGGCGGCGCCACTTGTGAGTTCAGCGCGGGTACGAGTGTGTGGTTTTGCGACAAATGTATTCAGGTAATAATGACAAATGCCACAGTGACATGCTAAGCTGCTGCCACATTAGTCTACATGCAGCATGTCTCGTTCTCATGCTGTCTCAGCAAACCCACACCAAATTACCACCCCCCTCATCCGGAAGAGTGTAAGTTCCTCCGGCTTTAAATAGCCTCAAATGAGATCTCGCATGATGGCGAAAGCTAAAAAATGCATTAGGGTGCAAGACGTGGCGGGCTCCATGAGGCAGTCCACGTAAGCTGTTTGCACACAAACCAGCGCTGATGTCTTCTGTCAGAGCTCATTTTGGTAAACACGGACGTGGACATGAGGAAGCGGGGTGACAGGTGCATGATTGAGCTACTTAAAAGCAGACACTCTGCTCATCTCCCAGGGTTCTTGCTGTCTTTCTCCACCAGGCACATTATATGCTCACTTTCATCTCTTGCCACGCTTTTTGCGAGGTGAGCTTTTTCAATTCACCTTAATTGTAAGGAAGTTTCAAAAGATTGGAGTAATAACTTTCCCCGTCATTCCTAGATGAATCGCCTTTGTCGGGCATTTTGTCGTCGACTTTGCCACCTTTTCAACTTCTTTGCTTTATGAGCGGGTCCGCCTAGATGAGATGGGTAATAGATAAACATAAAATATGCATCCAAATCTTCTGCTCGGGCAAGTGGACTGAATCTGTATGAATGGCTAATGTGTTGCAATGACGACAAGCGACTAGATTGATCACTCATTACGATATCTGCTCCATTGGCCATTAACACCCGCAAGGAGCCTAAGTGTGGGCCCCATCACACACCAGGGTTAAATTGAGAGTGAAGAAGAGACCTGTGTGCATGTGTGCTTATGTGTATGTGTGTAAGAGAGAGTGAAAGGGTAATGGCTGCTGCATGATCCACTCATGGCCAACTATTGGCTACAGGAACTAAAAGGGTGGTATGGTTAAAACGAGTAGTAAACAGGCCTACAATACACAACACGACTCCAGGTCTTCACCAGGGGAAGCGGTGCACCGTGTTTATCCCATCTAACCACATTAAGACACAATGGCCAGCACTTACAAAAGCAACTATTTACCCAGATGGCTGCATAGGTAGGGCTTGAGGATCCAGGTGTGTGAGCATAGAGTCACTGTATTCAGCATGGAATGGAATGGCTTGCAAATCATTTTCTGGTAATGTGACATTTCTTCTGGTGCAATTTAGTGTAACCATCCCTGCAAGAGATGTCTCTGAATTCAATTTTCTCTAAGGCTTAGCCTATTTGGGCTATGGAAAGGGCTAGGAATGAATGCTATCTTACAACTCGGACTGATTCACAGTCAATCACTAGGCAGCTGTGAATGGTGAAATGAGTGGGATGGACTAGACACCACACTATCACAGCAATGCCCACTTTAGAAATAACTACTTGGGAAAAAAATGGGGGATTTCATCTTCTATAGCAGGGGTCTCCAAAATATTTTATAAAGGATTTCTTTCCAACCAAATAAGACGACACCATTTCATTAATCTGGTGTCTTACAAGGTAATCAGCTCATTGCAGTTGAGTGCACCACGTTTTAGAAGAAACATCATTGGTTAAATTGTCTGTGCTGAATCAGTTAAAACAAAAACCAGGACCCAGAGTGGGCCATGAGGACCGATTTTAAGGCCCCTAGTTTTAAATCCTTGTATTATGTTTTCATTATTTGTTTTACACTATGTACCAACTTCACTGGGAATGGAGATGGCAGTTAGCACTCAAGACAGCAAAGATCTGCGGCAAGCCATCTATGACACCTCAGACACACATTTATATCACTCCCATACTTTGCATCTCTTGAGTTTCATATCGAACATGCCACCCACCCACGTACACGCACACCCTCACACACTAAAGTGGATTTAGTAGCATTACACACACCGCATTGAACACGCCAATCAGCCGACACCGCAGCTCCCTGAATGCCTTTAGAAATTAACTGCACACTTTAAATAGTTTCTGACACCCAACATGTATTGCTGAAATTGTGATAGAAAAATAAATAAATAAAAACAAATAGCTGAGGCAGGAGCTGCATGTTAAAAAAAAACATTGTGGAATGGTTATATGTGCCAACATCTTCTACTTATTGCCCTGTAAATGATCTCTTTAATCCAAGATTATTTTGGGAAAGTTTACTCAACAATAAACAAAACTTCTCCCATAAGCCACAGATAAGTAACTGGGTTATAGTAAATACAATGTTTTAATTAAATTGAGTGTGATTTTTGTTTGTTAGAGCAGAACAACACAGATCAAACCAATCCAAATGTTAACAAAATTCATAGAAAAAAAATGTACATTAAGATGGCAAATAAGAAACATAGCCAATACGTATATAAATTGACATTTCTTTTGATTGGTCTGTCTGCTCATGTTGTTCCACCATTCAATTTTTGAATATCCATTGCTTAAAGGTTTACAAGCTCATCTCACTTCGATTCTGTTTGTTAGCTCATCAATGGTATTGTACAATGTTTTGGTTTGCATTACACCATTTTTTACGCTAAATAGACTTTATTAAGGCAAAGCTATATGATTGTTTTCGCCCAACAATTGTTTATGTCTAATTTGTCAGATTAAAGTTCAAATGGGAGTATCATTAAAAGGTTTAAAGCTTATTCATTGGGCTACTGTATCTGGTCTGATGTATGTCGAGAAATGAGTTGGGTTCAAGGAGATGGACAACTAATCACGCTCACACTCATAACTAGGGGCAATGTAGGGTGTCCGCTACCTGGTGCCCGTAGTTATCTGCGATAGGCTTCAGCACCCCCCGTGACCCTTGTGAGATCAAGCGGTTCGTAAAATGAATGAATGAATGAATCCTACTAGTGGCTTGACTGACGGCTTGATAACTTGTAGCTCAAAGCACCACTGTTTTTTGGTATTGCAATTTTTCAGGGGTAGATTGTATGCTATGAAGAAAACTGTTTACATGTAATTGTACCATTAAGGCATTATAAATGCTGCATGTATACTTAATTAGGGTTTATTATTTCCATTGCAATAAATTCATTACATATGCAAGCAACATGGAGATGGACAGATTGAATTTGACCTTTAAGGTTCCACAGAATAGAGATTATAATTCCAAAAGGATTGGTATTCAATTCAAATTCCTGCTCAATGCCATATTTCTTTGAGATGGGGGTGGTCAGTGACAGGGTCACAAGGCCTATGAATTTCTTCTTGAGAAGTCTCAAATGCTGATATTGACGTGACGCCTGTTTACGCCGCTGAGCTCTCCTCTGAAAAGAACTCACACGGGTTGCGGGGACCCCTATTCAAGACTCCCAAATAGGATAGCATCCTCCAGGGGAGAGAACCGAGACGCTCCCTGCCAAAGCAATGGGGAAGTCCTTCTGCTGATAATAACTGTCCACGGGGGGAACAACCTCAGTGGGCACCAGGCCAGACAACTTTCAATCAAACTACCTCTTCTCCATGTCCCATTTTTTTGTAGCTGTGCCCCTTCAACCCCCTTCTCCGCATGCCTCCCTCTTCCTCAGATTTGCTTTCCTTTACAGTTTGCACTCTCTAGACTAGAGAAATCTCCAGCTCAGAGACCCTTGCAGTGAACATAATGGCCATGATGCTCCGACAAGGATGGGTCAGGGCACAGATTGAGACAAACATCAAATGGAGAGTGAGCTGGTGAAGCATTCAGCATCTCATTTTAAATCCTATTAGCAAGAACTACACAAAGATGTGAAATACGTATCGAGTCCCATTAGCACATTAGATTAGTATAATCTCCATTTGTGGATTCATTTTTTTATATGTAATTAGCAATTACCAATTTGATGATAACAATACTTTATAGCTTAGCAACAGCATAAAACTAATTTCTGTGAGAGGAAGGTGCATTCTCCTGTAATTTTAATGTTTTGCTCTGAGTCTCAAGCTGCCATGCATCATTGCTTATGGAAACACAATCACATTTGTAATAAGACTGAACACAAAGCCCAGGAACACATTATATACACCACTTTACCTGTTGTGGAAAGGTTATAAAGCCATCATTTCTATTAACCTGAATTATCTTATTTCTCAGCATTGTTAGCAGTTGCTTGGGGAAGATGTGAACACAGACTCAATTTTAATGTATGGTGCACATTTCTGTGTTAATATTAGCGAATCATCGGGACTGGCAATAACAGCTGGTAAAAAGAGGATCCGAGGCTGTCGCTTGATCATGCTTTGTGGTCACGACAATACTTCATATTAACAATATAAAAATATTGCTGTGGCAAATCTGGCCACATGTTAGGTGCATTTATATTTTGATCCTGGTTTAATTACCATTTTTGGACACCAGTCTTAAATACTATTTAGCCTACTTCCGGGAAATGTTTATTATTATTTACGTGTTTCCCAACTCTTACTAAATTGTGTGTGTGTTTGTTTTTTTATGATTCTTTCTATTGGGATTAACTCGTTTAAGTCTAAGAATTGTCTGCTTAAATTCCATTATCCCAATTTAATTACCTTGGGCTTTGGAAATTTCTCTTCTACAATATATGTGGTTAATAAAGGGAAAACATGTATCACTCTTTTATACTTTTATTAGTTCTTTAAAATATCCATTATATATATATTTTTTTAAAGTTAAATTTTCCCCAGAAAAAAACTGAAATGCCCTAGAATCCTGAGTCATATTGTATTGTAGCACATTCAGTGGTGCTTGATGTGGCAGGGAGGAAACATTTTTAGACGAAAGCAGCGTTGTTATCACAAAAGTGGAAGAGGTTACACTATGCTTTTTGCTGTAAGCTGTCTATTAATGAGACATCATTACATTGGGAGTGGTCTGGGATGACAACTGCCAGGGGCATTACGGGTTTTCCTTGTTTGTGTGCGCATAGAAGTGTTTGGAGTATGGACACTGCCTACAGCAGATACTGAATAATTCAGGTTTCCAGGAGCTTCTTTTTCTGTAAAGCATTTTCCATGATAACCACATATTAATCTAAAAGAGACACAATAAGTACACTTTTCTTGATTTTATATGCCAATCAAACATATTCACGCAAAGCCCAAAATCTTAGCTACACCTGCCCAATTATATGTTATCAATAAATCTTTCCTTTGTTGTGTTTGATTTGAAAATGCTGTTTATGAGTTCATCATATCATCATATGTTAAATGTATAAACAGAATTTTATCATATATTTAGGGTCAAGTATAGAATGTATTTGATGTGATTTTCTTTTTTTTTTTGTTATTTGTCTAAATTGGACCTATTAAGGGCATCATAGTAAAAAAAAATGTGCCCAGTAAGGAACTTTGAGGAACTCCACCTGGGATAAATCTAAGAAATTTAAAAAAACGGAATAAACATTTCTAAACTGGAAGCATTTAACTATACATGGCTACTTTATGAATGACCTTTCATTCATTCATTCATTCATTTTCCGTACCTTTTAAGGGTTGCCTGAGACTATCCCAGCTGACTTCGGGCGAAAGGCAGACTACACCCTAGACTGGTCGCCAGTCAGCCATAGGGCATGAATGACCTTTCAAATAAAGATATTAGAATTTGCCAATTAATTTTAAATAATTATAATGTTATGTTATTTCATTCTATTTTGTCCGTAAAATTAATTGTAAAGACAGAGCACACTATTTGCATGTGTTCTAGCGCAGCGTGCCAAAGAGAATTATGCAAATCATAGTGATGCCACTGCACATTATTAGGTGATATTAGTCTCAGAGAGACCTCCCACTAGCAAGCTTTTTACATTTGCAAGTCACCACCAATGTGTGCGTGTCTTAACCAGCTGTATGTATAGCAGGTATTTGCGTGTCTGAGGTTGGTATGGTATAAAAAGAAACCCCAAGACTCATAAAATATGAAACAGCCCATCTTGCTGATTGTACAATAGGAAACGTTGTCACACACTTACGAAAAATACTCTTATGCAGCTGGCCGTATACACACGAATCGCCATATTATGTTTTTTCTATGAAGCAATTTCAATTGAAAGGACATTTATTTTGTTTGATTAATTGTATTAGATCCTTTCACTCAATAATAAACAACCCTTGGGATGCTTTCAAATACATTGCTGGATGTTATATCTTTTACTATGGCTATGGAGAGTGACTTTGCCTCTGACCTAAACTCACCATGACCTAATGAGGACAAGCACTATAGAAAGTGGATTGATGGCTCTGTTCTTAAGCAGACTTTTAATTTGTTCTTGTGAATTCCCATGGAACGCATCCAACATCCCATAATTTTTGCGACTGAGTACCAACCCACCCACTCCGCAAGTTCTCAAGCTCTAACTGCGGTCAAGCACCCAATAATCTATTTTATAAGTTGAGCCAGAGTTTCAGACACTTCAAAGAATGAAAACTGCATTCACTTGAGTACAATACACTCACTCAAAACTGACCCGACGTCCATACAGTTTCTCAAATCTGCGGTTGTGCTTGATGCTTTGTTTGCGCTGATCTTTCAATTCATGTTGTTTTACAAAGTGAAACAGCAACAAAAAACAAACAAAAACCTCCCCCAAATTCAGACACGAACACCAAAAAAACCCTTTCTAATTAGTTTTAAAAGTAATTGCTCGAAATGATTAGTTGACCTGGGCCACTTTCTCCTTGTTACTTTTGAATTGGAAATATAATTGCAGCCGACAGTAATTGGCTGACCACAGACTGTTGGTTATTGTAGTCTTTTGTGGCAGGCTGCATCATTACCAAAGCTTGGTTGCGGTTCAGCTTTTGAACTACACTGACCAAAAACGAACACAAACAAACATGCACGCAATGCTCTGTTTGCCCATGCCAAGCCTCCATCAACCACTGGGCCTGGTCCAAATTTCCAACACATATTCCATCGTTTTACCCCTCTTCTCCTCAACATCCTTTTAGTAACCCAGCTCTCTTCACCTGAGTGACACACAGTTGCTACAATTGCCACGGTTTGGTCTTCATTTTACACAGTCAGAGGGAGCGGCTCAAATATTGGTACCATGTCACACTAAGACCCATTACCACCTGGTGAAAACATGGCTCGACCAAGCATCAGGGGACCAAACATTTGTCAAAACATTACTCATTGCCTTTCACGCCTTTGTGCTTTGCGGAGGTAAAAAGTGAAAGCTAAAACAGTAACAGACTGTTGCTAGAAAGAGTGTAACAGTGGCACCTTGGAATATGAGTGACCTAATTTAAAAGATTTGGGGGATTCATGAAGTCGTACTAACAAATTAATCCGTATTTTCCATGCTTAAATTTATTCCCTTAACATGCCAGTCCTTTGTTGACCCCGAGAGGTTAAAGAAAATCCCTATTTAATTCAACTTGTATCCCAAGGCGCCACTGTATTTGAAAATGTAAATAACCATGACATCAGGAACATAACGCGTAGAAATTGTATACGTAGACTCCTTATGCCATCCATGATCTAAAATTACAATAACAACACTCAAATCTACAAGCTTGCACCTTTTATTTTTATCGTGTGTGTGCTCTCTTTTATTGCCTGGCTTGCTCACTGTCTGTTTATGTTTGTTGTGCAGTTTCCTTTGCTAAATTGTCTGGAAGCCGAACAGGCCTCATCAGTAAACCAGGCAGAAAGGCCTCGGTATCCTGCTATGGGATCCGGGACATGCCAGGGGGACCGCACACACAAACGCAATACAATACCTTCTTCCTCCTGACTCATACACACCACCAAGCTAATTGGCCCAACATTGTAAGTACAAAACGACAAACATACGCATTGATGGAACTTTCCTTTTCACGTCAAAACATACAAACCACTTTATGCAAAGATAAAAAAAATGTTTTTATACCAATTCCTCTTTGCAGTCCGCTATTATGCAAATAGAGATATAGGTCAGGCCTGTCACACTGAGGCCTCTGTCATCCTGTGAGTCACTCTGTTGCCTAAGGACACAGGTCCCATAGCTTTCCATTAGGACGCTGAATGAGTCTATACAGCAAAGCCTGCGACCCCCTACATCATCACCACCACCCTGCGTATACACATAATTCCATCCACTCACACCATTAGTGGGAATAAGTACTAATGCTTCAGTGCCTTTGGCAAGACCAACACTAAAGATAGGCCGGTATGTATGTGAAAGAAATGACTTCACTTTAACTATCAAAGTTCACATACCTACTGCAATTAAATGACTTTTTAAGCCTCCTATAGCTGTGCTCAATGTAAAGTATAGTTATGTACATACAAGCAAATGGTGCTTTGGCATTAAGTTTACCCGAAAGAGTTCTCTCTCACCCTCCCTATTGTAGTTACATTTCAGTAGTATCCAAAAGGAAACTGTCTTACAACCTTGAATTGTAACACTAACGAACACTTAATTCTCTCTGAACGCAACACTTAAGTCATAGGAAAATTTTGTTAAGATGAAAAAATACTGTATCTAATTATTATTAAATTGTTATTTTCTTAAAGTTTATTTCATATTCTTTACATGTTATTAATGCTTTTGTTTTTATCTTTTTATCATTAAATACATTTATAATTTAATAAAATGTGACTTTCTATTATTTCTGTTGGTTTTGTTGCATTTTCATGAGAACTAAAATGTGGTTTTCTCCTGTTTCCTAGGTATGATTGTGAGCGTGAATGGATTTCCATCTCCTTGTGCCATGCGATTGACTGGCCACCGATCCAGGGTGTCCCCTGCCTGGTGCCCGTAGTTAGCTGGGATAGACTCCAGCACCCTCGCGACCCTTGTGCGGATAAGCAGTTCAGCAAATGAATGAATTCGTGTTCCATCAATGAAATCACTTATATATTATATTCATGTGTATAAGAATCACAAATATCAAGTATTTCCTCATCACAAAAGCATTGTATCTTATTTTTACTAAAAAGCAAGAACCATTTCAAATTCTTCCACCTTTGTCTCACTCATACTTATCATACAAAACACCACTTCAACACCAAATATCACATTCCATCCATCTTCCATACAACCCATCCTTGAAAGATTAGGCAGGACTTCAAGGTGTTTCAACGATTTGGAGCACCTTCGGAAAGTCTTCATTGAATGTATGAAAAAAATTCTTAAGTACAAAGATAAGTTTTGCAGCCCTTGCCATGGGATGTTGGCTGTATGGTGAGTGTATTTGCCTTCATCACAGCATATTGACCCCAGGGAGCTCAATAGGACTCCAATACAATCTGCCTCGTATGGATCTCTGGAGGTGAGAGAAGTATGTTCCTCAAACCTCAGAAGCGGGAGGAACAGAGCTAGAGAATGTATAACTGACTCAATTGAAGCTGATCAGTCATCTTCACACGCCCTCCAAGATCCCAGAGCGCTTCTTGTTTCCCCCCATACCCCCTCGCGTTCTCTCAAAAAAGCTAAGTTGATCAAACACCAACTGTGATGTTTTAATTAAAAAAGCACTATCAGGCTTGATTAAAAGAAGAGAATGATCAGAAGGATGTGTCAATAAAAGAAGCTCTCATCAGCTTACGCCAACAGTGGCGCATGTGGGGGGTGAACAAGAAACCGCAAAGGACGTAAACAGATGAGCGCATCAATGCAGAGACAGCGGGCAGAATGCTTAGAGGCTGATTGGATTTATGCAGCATTGGGAGCTATATGCAAATATATATTAAAGTTTTTCCGGAATGTGATTTTGAATTAGTAGTTAAAAAGACTCTTCTGAACAGGGCTGTTGAACAGTTGCAGTAGCAACCCTTTTTTTGTTTTTTTAGCTTGTATGTTCTGCATTGTGGATATAAAAACAAACAATGAAGACCATTGCCAAAGGCGTGTGGCTCTTTACCCATATGCTCTTTTATTTCACGTCTGCACTTCTGAAGGATTTGGATTCTGAGTCCAACATTTTTCCACCCCAATTGTCCCATTTGCTGTCTCCATTGCTTTAAGTCCTTTGGAACAGCTTGCAAAAGTGCAAGCATTGAGAAAGGATATCTGCATTACTAAGCAGATCTTAGTTGTAACATTTAAGTTTCTCACTAACTGCTGTTTATCTCAGCTGAAGTATTCATCCACTCATTTTTTAAATATAATTTTAACTTTGACTTTTGCTAAATGTCAAAATCAAATCTCGGCAACCAATCAACACATGCACATTTTCCAAGTCAGATGGTATACCTTAACCGTGACCCTAAATCCACTCATTTTTTAAAATTATCTTTAAAAAATGAGTGGATTTAGGGTCTCGGTTAAGGTATACCATCTGATCTTGGATTTAAAACAGTCTACCTAAAGTTTAATATACAACACAGCTCCAGTCCCTTCCATATTACTGGGTTCCCTGGTAAATATAGAACTTTGAAAAGCCTCTTTTTCCAATTTAAACTTTAATTAGTAATATCATTATTCAGGCGTGGTTATGTCAGTGCAGTAGTTCAACAATATTTACTATACAACTACCTTAAATTAAATGGAAGTGTTTCAGAATGTATTATTTAAATCAGGACTATAGTTTCTCTAACTATTTATGCCCCCGTTAAGAGCCAATGTTCAATTTAGAACAGCTTTCGTTCCAATTTATGTATTCACAAACTTTCATTCACACACACACACACAAACATTCCCTCAACCCTAAAAATGGCATTCATCCAAATATTGGAATGAAGAGCTCCCGCAATAAGGCAAGCGAACACACCAAGACTACATGTGTCAGCATTTCATCTGAACACTGGCACTGTGGTGACACAGAGCAGATGAATATTAAACCTTGAGAAACAAAGATGTGCTTGAAGCAAAAAGCACAAAGATTATTTTTTTTCTGCTGCGACCACTCGCGCTTCTCTCACAATCTTGAGCATCCCTCCCAGCAGGCACAATCACACTCAGGCAGATAATTCAGTGTCACACGGAGCCTTGTCGCTGACCCTCTGGCCCCCCTCCAGACAGAGGAAGCAGCTGGACGGGGACCCACGGCTGCCTGGAACACACTTCCCTTAGGGAGCTGGGACGAAGAAGAGTCCCACTCTGCCTCGGAGAATGACCAGCTGAGCTTCAGCAGCTCACTATGTGTACTTACTCTTATGCCCTGTGTCCAAGAAAAGCAGTAGGCCTTTAAGAAATGACAAAAATATATATTTAATTTTAAAATTAGACAAGTGTACTCAGTGGACCTAAGAGGTTGTTTTGTACCTCAATGGTGAAGCAAGTCCTCTCTAAGTGCTGATTAATATTGTATGCTTGAAAGGTTAACATATTTCTAATTGTCTTGGTAGCCTAACAAATAATTAATCAAAGGGGGTTTTGTTTAGCCACAGTTACAAACATGGAACTAAAAGGTCATTTTCAGGAGTACGTTTATTTACAAATATTCTGAAAATATGGTTACACATGTTAAAAGCTTTTTACACAAACAGATAAAACTGAGTAATTTCTCTGCTGATTTGTGTTCCATCTTCATTCGAATACACGTCTCCTCCATTTGTATTTATGTAAAGCATTTTTTTTTAAATATATCATCATTTTTGGGACTTTGAGCTTTTATTTTTTTCCCCTAGCTTTGAACAACTGCGGCTTATAGTCCAGTGCAGTTTATGTGAATAGTTTTACTTGTTAAATTTGAAGGTGAAGCTTATAGAGAGGTGTGCATTATACTACAGAATTGTTATCTCAACTTGAAGGTGTTTATGGTCCCACACATTTAAAACTGTTTAAAATCTATTTTAGATTATGGTTTGATTGAACCCGGAAGTAATTAAATTCTGTTAGGTTTGTCAACCAGTTATTCAAATATCTGATTCAATAAAACTACAAATTTAATTATATATTTTAAAGTATGTTTTTGTCAAAAAACTAAAGAATTACAACTAGTGCAAAGAAAACCTTAAATAAGTGTACACACATACAAATGAACAAACACATATTTACTGAATATATCAATTTTTATTTAAAAATGAAAGAAAATCAGGTAACATGAAAAGTCAATCTGAATTACAATTATCCTGATCCTTCGTGATCCGTCTTGTTGGACTTTCACTGAGTGTCCCAAAACTATCCGGGGGCCAGAGCTGTTCAGGGCAAGCGAAGAAAAACATTTAATGGAAGACGTATGATCATTCGGACTCAGACAATTTGCTCGACACATTTGCTAATATGGCACTTAATGACGTGTGAGACTTTAAACAAGATCTTGTTATTTCATCAGCTGTCGCTGTAGAGCCTCCAGTGGAGTGGCGTTGTCCAATCAGATGGACAGAAGGTTGTCTGACCTGTTTCCGGGGTCGTGGTTGCTATGACATCCAGTGACATGACAACATAGCAGAATGGAAAGCTAGACAATATGTTGTCCAGGCTTTGGTCAATCGGACACACTTGCTTTGAACTTCCAACTGACTCATGTCTTTCAAAGGGGCTTAAAATGGCCATTATGTTTTGAAAATTTCAAACTATAAAACGACTCAAAAGTAAAATTCAACACCATAAGTATATCGAATTTTAAAATGCAAAGAGTATATGCCACCATGAAAACATGAAGCTTTGTTTAGGGAAAAAAAGAGGAATTAGGACAATTGGCAGATTAAAAAAAGAAAAGAAAAAAAAGAAAAAGCAATGACCTGGGGCCAGTGTTGCTTGCTGTGTGTACCACTATTATACAATGAAAAGAAAAAAAACTGTTTGGCTTTTTATAACCATGACGTTTTTCCCATTTTCACCAGGTCATTATAAAATTACTTAAAATGCAATTAAAACTATGAATGTGCTTTCTAGAAATTGCACTTTCTCATTATGTTTGTGTGGATCTGCGGTCATCCAGATCACCACATAGGTTAAATTTTTGCATTTTCTACTCTTTTTTAAATTAGTATTTTATTTGTAAAAGCATTATACATATTTTTAGCAATTATATTATTAGATGAATGATTTCTTGGCATGATATTTGGCATAAAATGATCATTTTCAGTGGATTCTGATTTTGTTCCATAGCTATAAATGACATAAACATACAACAGATTGTACGACGCTGTTATTATGTATTACCTTCAAGCAAACACGCCCTCGAATGAGAGCATAGGGAACTGGGCCATAGCTCCTTGAGTCAGTAGAGTTCGTAATGTTATCACCTTCCAGCCATACATGGCCTTTTGGCACCTAAAAGAAAAACACCAGATAAATAAAGAGGGGGAAGAACTGATTTGGATATGCAGTATAATTTATTGGTCCAGTGCTTTGTTGGTAATCATAAATCAAACACCTGGTCGCTTCGTGCACCTATGTACTCCAGCACCCCTCCAGTAAATTGATTCAACGAACAGTCCCTCATCTTAACGTCAACTTGCCTGTCCCTCTTTAACCCCATACGGTATTAGGAGAGGGGTCATGGGTAACAGGCAGGGTCGGAGTGGGATTTAGGAAAACTTCAAACGGGGGTCATTAGTCTGTTGGCTGAGATTTGCGCCCCTCAAAGCAGCAGCTTCAGTTGGGCAGAGAGCGAGAGAGAGAGAGAGAGCAATAGAGAGACTGCTAAGCTGCAGCTAGCAGCAGTGACCAAGGGTCTCCACCGCGGTCCGACCTGCCAGTGGGGTGGTCAACCAAGCAGGCTTTAATTCAAAATGACACCAATTATGATTAATCTCATCACTTTAGGAGAGTAGGCTTGTCAAGGCCCTAATTAAGTGCGCTGTCCCCCCTATATGTGCAGACAGGATCAACAACACATTATATTGTCATAATGGGCATCACAATCCGCAAGTCTATTTTTGTGTTGCCTAACTTTTTAACAGCAAAAATGCCCTAAAATCACAGCGTTTTGAGGAAAAAATGAGACGAGTTTGCGATGTAGTGAGAGAATTAATTTCTCTACTTTATCGGCACAATTCAGCTTTGCGATTGTCCATTCAATTGTGAGGATTGTCTTTTTTGCTTCATTTTCCATAATTGAGACAGATGATGTGACATAATCTCGAGCCACTGACACGTTGACCTAACATGGGGTAAACAACTCAGTGAATAACGACGATGCAAATGAATATCATTAAAGGAGTCATCGGAGAACCATATGTCAGCATGCCGTATTCCCACCATTATATCTCATTAACATGGTAACATATGCTGGCTCCCGAGCAAAGGCAAAAGACGCACTCTGATGAGCCAGAATCTTCTTTCTACTCAACTCTTAGTTAGGTGAGCCAAAAAATCATCAGAGAGAAAGAAATTTCACAAGCACACTGATATTTGTCATATAAGTGGATGTATCTGATCAAGTGAAGAGGATGAAAAAACCAACTTTTTTTCCGGATTCTTTAAGAAACTGAGTTACCTGCTCTATTCCAGGTTAATAACCTAACCACAACTCCCCTCCAGATTTCAAAGCATCATCATCTTAACTCCTACGAAAATTATCGCTTAAAAATTACACTTAAAGAAGAAAACTTGAGTGTCAAAAGACACATTCCGGTGTAATCCATACATTTTAGGCTTGCTACACCCAAGTATGTACCTGGCATGACAAAACTCAGTGGCGGGAGAATGCCCACATGCACTCGGGAAATTACAGCTGATTGTGAATAGCTAAACCACAAATCGGCGGCTGAATGAAATGATGGCTATGACTATGGTTTAAGGCATCAGTCTTCTTTGAATTTAGCATATATGTGGAACTATTTTCTAACCAGGAAAAACAATACTTCATTACTGCTTTACTATGACAATGGAATAAGTACTTTGTGTTATAGTAACGCAAGGTATATGTATGTATATAATTGTGTGTGCATACAGTAATAAAAAACTGACTTGGGCAGCAGCGACTCGCATAGGCTGAATTGATGGGAAAGCATTGTCTACCTGTCAAGGACTGAAAATTGAGCTCATCTCAATGTGTGGGCGAGTTGTTAAATGTCTATATTTTTACAGTCCACATTATGTTAACATGATTAAAGTGCCAAATTAAATTCTTGCAAGCATCAAGAGTTATCTTTCTCTATCTTGCGCTGTCAATCTCTAGTGTACAGAAAGCATTGTTTGGATAGTGAGAGGGTTCATGTCACTTTATCAGGCTTTCTGCCTCTCTCTCTATTCCCTGTGCGCAGTAATATTAGGGATCATGTGTCATTGTTTTGACACAATAGCTCAGACACAGGGATGATTCCTAAAAAAGTGACAGTGCAATTAGCCTGCAGTTGGATGTCTCAGGGTAGAGACAACATGCCAGTCGGTCGGTGAAAAAAGGAGGTGATGACAGTGACCGCCTTGTGAAACTCATCTTTACAGGTTCCATAATGCCTAACATCATCACACAAACTCTCGCACCCTCACATATCTTTTTTGTCTCCCCGAAGAAGCCCAAACATTTAGGACTTTTTTTCCTCTACATTACAGACATTCAAAGCTGATTTGCTCCGTCTGGCAAAAGGCGTCTTGAATTTGTGCAGGTAACAATGAAATGTCAAGAATATCAAGCTACTTTAGAGATAAGTGTGCTGCTCCTCAGAAAGCTGTCAGTCGCAGGTCATGGGTCTTGAAACAAGGATAATGAGACATAACACAGCTAAAGACGCGCCGTCTTGGAGCACTGATCTAAACCCAATTAAATATCTAAGGGAAGAAGATGTAACATCCCACCTGGAGTGTGCACTATTCAGTCCTGAGCAAACTAGAGCCATTTGCTCATGAATAGAGGGCTAAGATACCGGCTACAGTGTATGCAAACCCAATCAAGAATTCCAGGAAATGTTTGCTCTGTGATGGGCATCCAAAATTATGTTACATAACAAGTATTGATTTGAACTTTTGCGATTGACCAAATATTTATGTTCCATTGACAATTGTATTTTATACTTTGTCAGGACAAAGGGAGATATGAAGTGCACAGTTCAATGAGCCTAATTTTATCGGTATTGGTTACTACAGGACCCTATTGGCACTTTGTGGAATTGTTTGGCACCCGTGCTTTAGGTTAAAAAAAGAGGCAAATTGTTGTCATTTACATGATGTTTTCAATAGCATGAAGTAATTAAAGCTTTATTCTAACAACAAAAATGAATAAAGAAAAGACAACAATCAAAATTTGGGGCCGCTTGGGAGAGGGGTTATCATGTATGAGTGTCTCTATATATAATGCAACAATTGGTCCAGGCGAGACCAGACTGCCCTTTGTGCAGAAAACACATTAAATCCCAGAGATGCACAACATACTATAAATACAATAATTGGTTTACAGAACAACGTACACATGTGTACATACACAAATAGTCAGACACACACACATACACCTCCCTCCACCCACCCATCAGTCTGACCGTTCAGCTGGCACTAACTCTAACAGGCTTCAGAAAGATTGCAGGACTGGGCTGTGGGCGTTGGGGAGATCAGTAATAGAAAAGCAATGACAGTCGTTTCACCAGCAGAGCTCCTGCTCACTTTCTGAGCTTCTCCCCGACAAAACATATCTGTTGTCCAAAGCTGATACTTCAAAAAATAACACAAAATTGGTCTGTGACATTTATGACCATATTAATTATATAGAGGTCCGTCCGTATACAATAGGTAAGAGGTTAACTATTCAAAATGATTTTGGTCTAATTAGTGTTAACTACAAGTTTTAAGTACTTTGTTGAGTAATATAGTGTAGTTGCAACGACTGACAAGATACTCACATATGTGTGGGTCTTGAAAATATTGGAGGAACCACTTGTGCAGATCTTGTCACCTTCCAAACCAATAACCCTTTTGCAAAGATTCATATTGGGGTCAAAAATACTTTTTGCAATAACGATATCACCTCTGAAAGAAAATAGGAAGACAGCCATTAGTATATTTCACCAAAGCTACATAAATATATTATAGGACATAAGGTATAATTTGAAATATAAGTTTAAAAAAGCAATTGAAGAAGACCATGAAAAATAAATTGTCGGCCAAAGTGAAAAGGTAAAAGCCTAACTAACTTTTAAAAGGAATATTGACATTTCCTTTCAGTGTTAATCAGAAAGAGATATATTTGGTGATTGGAAAAATTGTAAAGGTTGTCACAGATTGGTCATTTATTATAGGTATATGGCACACGCCTTATTTATTCCAAAGCAAACATGCATAAATATACTCACTTTTGTATTTTGCATAGATGCCGAGTCATTCGCTCTGAGAAAACAACATCCCTGTTGACGATGGTGGGCTCCATTGATGGACCCGAGCACTGTAATATAAGAAGAGTGAACACGCTCACACGTCAGTTGAAGAAACGTTTACTAAGTGTAATCTGCTATTTCATACAATCAAATCGTACAAACCACAACAATTTCTCCAAAGTACTCAAAGGCACAGTGTGCAATGCAGCCATATTGGATGGTATAGCCTACAAACCCCAAGGTCTTCCCAAGCACACGGCGGAACATCACCTACGGAGAAAAAAAGAAGATATCAGTATGAATGAAATATAGTAGCAATTAGTTTTTATGGAACGGCTGAGCACTTAAAATCTTTTTGTCTAAATTGAAAACATTGTCAGAATAAAAAAAATCAAAGTATCACAGTTTTTAACTATTTTCAATTAAAGTCATTAAGCGTAAACAGACCTTAAGTCAGTATAGCAGTTAATGCAGGCTTATGGCAGATTTCTGAAGCCACATCCCATTTGGGGGCTTAATTTCTAAGGGTGTAGACAAGGTTGTCACAATTGGCTAAAATGGCACATTCCCTGGTGTTTCATTCTCAGAAGCCAGTTCACACCCCAAAACTGCCCCGAACTTTGACTTAGTATATGACAGACCAATCAACACCCAGAGCATAGGTGATCGAGAAAACAGAAGCCGTGACACTTACAAACACAGCACCTCTGCATTGTCACACCACCACTAGCACAAGCAATGTTAAGAACAGTTATCAGCTTCTCTCAGAACCATAAAAACAGCACAATAGGAGGCATCAATGCACCCTGCAAAACACTGATACAAACAAGTACAAGATATGTAAGTGGCTTGAGAGCAAACACCACAGTCACACTTGGCGTATTGACTCATGGACAAAGGGCAAAGACCATTTGAAGAGAAGTCATGCACAGAGAATACATGGCCGACGACTACTCACAGATTAACATGAAGAGGATAGAAGCGAATAGCCAAAGCTTGGTTTTTGAGTATTGTCTGCTCTTCAAACAATTTTAGAGCAGGCCGCTGTCCTGCCAGTACACCACAGGGTAAAGAAATCTTTTTTTCTTCCTCACTCTTTCTGTCTGTCCCCCTATGTCCACGTCCCCTCCCAGGGTATTATTAACCAAAGCAAGCAGAGCGGAAACCAAAGCTCCAAATCCTCAGAGCTCAGGGAACAACTTCCCAAAGATGGACACGGATTAGACCCCCAATTTTTGTATTCTTTATGCCATCGCCACCCCAGGCTCCCAACAGACTGAGCGTCAGGTGGCTCTCCCAGTCCTGCCAAAGGTGTTACCCTTAATCCCATTACCCCCAGTCAAATCTTTGAACACACTCACATAAAACATACACACAATGCTGTCTTGTTCATGCAAACTTAATTTCTTCTATAAAGCATTTTGTCATTTGTTTCATTCCCACAATAATCAGTTTATTAACTGTACTTGGTTATCTTTCTCATCCAAAATATGCCATGAAGCTTCTGGCTGAGTTGTTTTGCTGATTTTCATGCCAGAGGAGTGTTAGGCTCTCTACTGTATAAAACCTGTCTATTAATTCTACTGTTAGAAAGCAACTCCAAAGGTGCACGTGAATCACAAGTTGCCAATAAGGCCTCATGTTCAACTCTATTTGCCTCATTCTTTCTCAACTTGCCGCCTCATAACGCACACTCAGACATCTCACATGAGCCCCTTTTCTTCTGCTAGGATAAGGATCGGAAATTTTTGCTACAGTGGACAGCCTCCCGAACAGCTGCCTTCATATCAGTGTATGACCCAGCCCCCTACTACCACCAGCACTCTTCCTCCGATCCAGTGTTCATTCAGCAAAGGTGGGGATTAAGGGACTTTGCATAACAAGATCACACGGCCAGTGGTTGATATCAAGAGAGTCCATATGCAGCCGCCTGGTTTTCTGAGGCACCCTCTGTCATTGATAGTGTGTGCCATGTGTGCATGCATGTGGTGTGAATGTGCACACAAAAACATTACCTATGTAGTTCATATAATGTGTTCATAAGATCTGCAGTGACTCCTTTGGGATACAGCGCAAGGTGGACATCCACAGAGACTTGATTGAATCTCTATTGCATTTGAATTCCCCGGAGTTAGCAAATCCACACTGTCTTGCCCCCTAATACCCAGCGCATATGTGTCAGCAATGACATTAATCAAATGCTGATCTACAGCTGTAAATTAACACAAAGTCTCTCTGTTAATCCTGGATTACATGCTGAACATGTTCATGGGAAAACAAAAAAAGTCAGCATAGGGTTCTCTGTAAAACCATCTGTGGCCACTGGCCTCCCACAGTCACAGTGCTAAGTGCAGAAAAGGGGGATCACAAATGAATAGCTAAATAGCTGCCGGTGACAAAATCTCATTGTATTTAACTCTGTTCTTCTGAGCAAAGAAATCAGAAGACGACATGTCTATAAAATGCACTGATTTTTACATTGCATTCAGTCAGATGTCAAAGTGAGCTGCAAAATTATCTAGAAGAAGCAGATTAATTGGCATTTTGAATGTCACTTCAATGTATATAAATGACAATGAAGTGGAACTGAAATGCATTGACATGTCGAATTATTCTGGGTCTCAGAAAATGGAATGGAAAAGGGGATAGTTCCCAACATTGATAAAATATAGCAATATAAGCCTCACTGTTGATATATTTAGTGATTCTTAAACAACCTTTGGCCATTTCTGTAAATGTCACTACCATTCAGACCAGTTCACGAGATTGTAAGTAAGAAAAGCACACGCTGATAACTCTCTAGAGACTTTAGATACATCATCACATGTGATGCAGTTTTTAAAAATGCCAGGCAAAAATTTTCAACAAGAGGCCATTCCAATAGTTCTTCATAAAAGTTATGCAAACCTTTGCTCTAAATGATCATTATTTCTAATTTGTGAGGTAATTCATTTTCTTTTCAGCGTGACCCTCAGACTCCAAACAAAATAGTATAAATAGTAAACATGTCCATTTAAGATGGGCATGATTGGCACCATAAGAAAATATTCAAATAGGAATTACAGCTACTGATCCCTAGGGAGAGAAAACTGCCATTGGCTGAGTAGTGTTAATTGATATACATGGCCAGTCTATTAGAGCCACAAAGACAATCCCAATCCAAACAGCACACAAGAGCCTAGTGCTGGACTCCTTACACAACTAAATTAGGAAAACATGGGCTGAGAGAGAGCCAGGCAACAGGGGGGCTAAGAGGCTTACAAGCCCCTTGTCAGATATTCTTCTCCCTGAGGATCCCAGATGGAAGGGAGTCTGGAGGAGCAGGCAGCATCAGAGAGGCAACCAATGGCACCTCTGATGTCTTCCTCTGGGCAGCAGAAGGCAAAAGAGGGTGGGGCTTTAGTCCTGTTCTGCAAAGCTTAATTTGATCTTAATGTGAACAATAAAAGGGAGGTGGTTTGGCAATGAGGGGGGTCTTTTTCGACTATCAGTACAATCGGAGTTAATCCTGCTGATTTAGACACAGACACCTGGCTGGATGGAGAGTGACAGATGCGACAGTCGCAGTGTTGTATGTGTAACCCCCTCTTTTCTAGGTATGTCTTCTATTTGAGGCTTAATTGAAGCCACTGATCTCCACATTGCTCTTTTCATTGTTGCTAACGGCAACACAGCCGCGAAACAGCTGAGCAAGACTACTATTTGAGGAGCTGAAGATTTAAACCGAGAATCAATGGGTCAAGGCAGAGCAAATAATAGCCAAGTGATATGAATACAACTGCTGTGAACTGAAAGGAAGTGTGGTTTGTCATAGTCCCCAGCCAATTACACTGAATAGAAAAAGTAGCCACTAAGCTTTATTGCATTGACCACAAACATAGATGTGTTCCATGTCTAGTCTTGAGGGAGCGGATAGATCTTATCTGGTGTTGGATCACTGTAACAAAGGCGCCTGTGTTTTGCTTTGACCTGCTAATAATAAAGACAACAATATTTTAACACTAGTTAATTGCACACAATGCTACCAGAACACAAAGTTGCATTGTGCATAGATTTTTTTTTTTTTTTTTTTTTTTTAAAGTAACAGTCTGTGTGATTTTCGGTAGTCACCTAACTGTAAAATATTGAAGCTGTTCAGATGATACGAAGAGGTCAACTCCTAACAGTAAACTAAATAAGAAGGTACCATCCTGTATATATACTATTCTTTTGTGCTTGGAATATTAGTTTCCTTCCATGGTTACCAACACAAATATGGTGCATGTTGATGATAATCTTGCATTCCTCAGACACAAAAACCTCTGGAAAATGGCAAAGATGGAGTGAAGAAACCAAAACAGTAGAACCAGGAAAGGTCTGACATGTTATGACTACTGCTATTATATGGTACAATCAGATACAGCCCCTGGATAACCCTAACAAAAACACAAACATGCACATGTACCAATGACATATGGCAAAAGGTTATGTTGTTTTTACACAAAGTCCAGTGTTCAACCACCACACCCCTAGAAGTTCGAAAGAGCTTCTAGAGAATCAGAAAATTTGGGTTTTGTTTGTCGATGTCATATAATGTTGATAGTTATTTAATGTTTTTCCGGTATGAATTAAATTCAGTTTGCGAGTAGTAACCAAATTGCCACACATGGAGATGTGTAGTAATAAGAACGGCTAAATTTGTGCAAAGGAAGCCCATTTCCAGCTACATTTGCTAAACAACATTCCCATAATTACTTTATACAATTATTCCCAGAATTTGAAAACCATTTTTAGTAATGTCGAGAACAGTGACACCAATAAAATGTCAAGAGTAAAGGCCGCAAATTTCTGGCCCCGTTTTCTTTGCCAAAGTAAGGTCCACAACAATCAAAGAATAAAATGGACTACAAAATGGCACAAACCTGAAGTTCTGAACACACTCGCATGCATGGTATAATAATTTCCACAAGTATTGACTAATCAATTACTCAACAGAGCTTAGTATAAAAACTTAAAAGTTCACTTTCCAAAGTAAATTGGTTCTTCTAACAGTCAAATTATCCAAATTTTACAAAGATCTAGAGCACTGACAACGTATTGAGTCATTGTACCCTTACAATATATGTAATATTGTCCATAACAATGTTTGGTCTTTCACCAAGTGATTGACGCTTGAGGGAGTCCTTCAGCTTTATATTCATATTGCTGCATGTTGAACTGCAAGGGGGACTTCACCCTGCTGTGAAGCAGGTCAGTCAGAGCATCTTATTCGTCTCAAACGGGGCTAGTGTCGTCAGTCATGATATATTCCCTTGGTTCTCTGTCAGCACATATAAATCTCAGCGTCGCTGTCAAAACAGCAGGGCTGCCTTTGCTGAGAGCGTTGGTAAAGTGAGCAGTTGGGCAAGTTTTCTCTGGAGCCTACAGTATCCCGTGATCTTGTGCTGCCTCTGGCCTTTATTTGACACACAAAGCTATTCTGTCTGTTTTACGGATTATACACTCATCACTTGTCACTTAATCAGTCCTAAAAATGGACATTATACCAACAAAACCTTATTACAGCAATAATTGGTATTAATTTGTATGGAACGCACCATTTTACACAATTTGAGTAACAGATGGAAAAAAAGATTTTAAGAACCATGATTGGCTGGCAGTCAGTTATTATTATTATTATGTTTGTTTGTTGTTATTTGTGCACTTCCCTACTTGTTTATGTTGTTTACTACTTATTATGCTGACTACTTATTTATTTATGCTCTGCCCGGCGGCTTGAGTGGCCTCACAGCTCTGGGGTCCTGGGTTCAATTTCAGGTCGGTCCACCTGTGTGGAGTTAGCATGTTCTCCCCGGGCCTGCGTGGGTTTCCTTCGGGTGCTTCTGTTTCCTCCCACATTCCAAAAAACATGCATGGTAGGCTGGTTGGACACTCTAAATTGCCCCTAGGTATGGGTGTGAGTGAGTGTACATGGTTGTCCGTCTCCTTGTGCCCTGCGATCAGCTGGGATTCAGGGTGACCCCCGCCTCAGGCCCGGATTCAGCTGGGATAGGCTCCAGCACCCCCCGCGACCCTAATGAGGATAAAGCGGTTCAGAAAATGAATGAATGAATTATTTATTATTACTATATTATTATGTATTGATTATTTATTTGTTGTTGTTATTTGTGCACTTAGTAGTGAAGCTTTAAATCTCATTATACTTATATAATGACAATAAAAGCATTCAATTACATTTTTCCTAAATTAAAAAAAAGAAATAAATGAAAAACATAAGAAAATGTTTGTAATCAAGAGGCTCCAGAAAGATTCTGGTCATCCCCAAAAAACATGATCAATAAGATAATTGACCGCTTGTGATTGTTTGTCTCTATGTGCCCTGCAATTGGCTGACCACCAATATAGTGTGCCCCCTGCCTAATGCCTATACGTATTCAGATGGAAAATATTTCAGATCCCCCACGACCTTCGTGAGGATGAGCGGCACGGAAAATGAATGAATGAGTGCAATTAATACAGGTTTCCAGCCTGTCCAGAAATTGAGATGATATGGTTGGGTGATTGATTGAATGCACAGTTACTGCTCATATATACAACTATGTACTTACACCACTTACTCGCTTCAGTCAGAATCAATGATACAAGTTCAATTTTAAATTCAGATTCTGAGGAGTAGCCCAACAATAATCAGAAGACAGAATGACCCTACAAGGTCAAACATGAGCAGAGAAATAGGACGGGAAAGGGCATAAAGCATTAAAAGTTGTCAGATGTTACTAAATTGGAGAGAACGATGAACATCCACGACTTTTGCTCACCTGAATGAACGGAGATATTCAATGCTCAATGTGTTTGTTTCCGTGAAGGAGGATTCTATTACCTCGAAACAAGAGCTACTTTGATTTGTCGCAGTCACCAAAATCTTCTGTGATTGGACGATCAGCTCCAAAACACGGAAGTCATCATCACGCCTCAGAGCAGAATGGCAGCCTCCGTCAGCAGTGCGTGGAAGCCCTCTACGGATCGTATACCGGTGAATACTACGAGTTTTCAAAAGAAAACGAAGAACAAGTTATTAAGCATACCTGGTACAAGACTCTCTGTGCAAAACGGACAGCTTCTAATTTCGACCGGTGTCACGTCCCTCGACTATTTGCTCGGTCAGTGTGCCGTCATGTAAGCTTGTACTTGCAACAACACTGTATACGATGGTTTGATGCGACTGTCTGATCATAATGTAAACCTTTCATTTTACTAAACTGTCAGGTTTAATTAATACAACTTTCCGTCAGTGCTTTTTGACACGTCATGGACACGAGAGGGATTGCGTTTTTTTACGTGTAGAAAATAACAAACCACCACGTGATTGTGATCAATATCTTGCCCAATTGAATTTCATATGAAGATGCAGCTTAGTAGTTTTTCTAGAATGACTTAAAACTGTTATGCTGTTGTTGACGTGTGAATTTACAAGTGAAGCGTACCAGAAATCTGATCACAATAAAGATTTTTTTTCAAAGTGCTTGAGTGTACAAATTACACTATGCTGAAGGCCAGCACTTAGGGGGTGCTGGAGCCTATCCCAACTGACTTTTGAGAACAAGGGGGGGGACACCCTGAATCGGTGGACAGCCAATGGCAGAGCATGAGAAGACAGACAACCATTCACGCTCACACTCATACCTAGGGCCCATTTAGAATGTCCAACCAGCCTACTATGCATGTTTTGAAATGTGGGAGGAAACCCATGCAGGGCCGAGTAGACCATGCAAACTCCACACAGGTGGACTGATCTGGATTTGAACACAGGAGCCCAGAACTGTGAGGCTGACGCGCTAACCACTCATCTGACGGGCCGGCACGATTGTTCATATTTACTGTTTTATCACATTTTATTGAATCAAGAAAATGTAAATAAAAGGCATACAAATTGACCTTCATATTTTTTTCTCGTTTACAGGTGGAGGTCTCGCAGTTGGAACAGTGCTTCTCATAGGTAATATTGGCAGTCTTCAGGTTGCCCCAATTTCCTACACAACACGTATACCAATTTTCCCTTAAAATGATTGCATTATGTGGCCGGTAATGAAACTAAACAGAAGAGGATGGAGTTTGCGAAGATGCCGTACGTAGGTGACATCACTCTTCTGAGTGCCAACAGTGAAATGCAATTGAAACAGTTTTTCCACTTTTTGGTTTATTTTGAAAAGGAAAAGGATTTTAGCTCAGGGAAGACCCACCTATCAAATTCACAAATGATATGGGGCCTTTAATTTCAAATACGAAAGAGGTCCTGATGAGATTTTAAAACATTCGGATTTGGACAGCAGAATATATCAGGTAGTATGAGTTGCACTGGCCAAAGAATGCACATTGAAACGAGAAATAATATTTAAGTCACATTGCAGTATAAGCTGCATTTTTGCGGGACAGGTTTTTAATTTATTAGAAACCGAGAAAAAAACATACTCTAAACTATTGGTAAAATAGGAAACAACAAATAAAATGGAACCTTTTTGATGTAACTTTTTTGATAACTACAGCCTACAAAACAACATAACAAGCTCTTGGTAGTCAGAGTGAACAAAATAAAACATACGTTAGTCGCACTTGAGTATAAGTCATAGGCCCAGGCAAACTATGAAAAAATGACAATTTACTGCTCCCCAGCAGATTAGTAGTCAGGATAGGTGATTTAGACCAACATTTTTCATAATCTCAAATCTCATATGGACTTTGAATTACTTAATTCACCAATACATATTTTGGAATTCTCTTGAATCCCCCATAACCTCCGATCTTTAGGCATTGAAGGGTTTATATGTAGACATTAAGGTTACCATTTTCTTGTTTTCACTTGATGCTGCAATTTGTGTATCCAAGACCAGTTACAAACTGATGATATTGCTTTGCCCTTTAATTCATCCCCCCAATCGATGCATGAGTCGATGATTACACACTAATGCGTTCTTCCCTTCCATTTTGGGAATCAATGCACGCTTGGTTTCATCTGGTAATGAGAGACACGGTAAAGGTGAAATGCGTGTGTCGGGGTGTGTATGTAGGTGCGTGGGGGGTGCTTTGGCTACATCTAAAATAGGGGTGTGTGTGTATGTATCTGTTTTTTAGTGTGTTTATGGGTGGATGGGTCAGAGGGAGTTTGGTGTGTGTGTGTGTTTGTTTGTTTGTTTCAGACACTCGTCTCCTACAGTCTGCCCCTTTTGCTCTGATGGCCTGTTTGTGAGAGTCAGACATAAAATTATCAGGCCACTCCTGTCTGCCTTTGAAATGTCTTGAGCTGTCTGTCCAGATTTGTCAACTGGGGGGATGGGTTGTGGAATATGCAGTATGGCGGCTGTCGGAGGATCTCGCATCTCTTATGTTTCTTTAGAAAGACATGGAAAAATGCTCATAAGTGCTCATGTTCTTTTACATCATGGTTATTATAAGTTGTTTTCCCACAGCTTTGAAATGTGTTTTGGCTAGCTTTATTTATTTAGTTTTTTGTTACGTTTGGGGGAATGAAAACTCTCGGGAGAAAAAATAACTTAGGCGGTTTTATGTTGGTTCATGTTTATTCAGCTCAGGTCCAGGTTAATTGCTAAACAAGAGAATCATAATAAGAAAATCTTTGCCTTTGTACATCCCTGTATCCTAGTTCAATGACATGAACATTAAGAGCACACTGAAGCAGGTGTGAACACTCAAGCATTAGGAGACTGTCTGCTAAAGCTAATTTTAAATTTTGCTGCATTCCATGCATGTTTTGATCAGTTGTAAGATTACTAATATTGACAGGACAACTCAAATCCTGAGAATTAATGGGAAACAATTGGTTAAGTTACAAGAATAATAAATGTCATATTTTTGATGCATTTTCTATTGCAAAGAAATAAAGAAACTGTTTTGAGTAGAAAATCCAGTTTTTTCTTCTGTATTTGGTTATTGAAGACATCCCAGGTCCATTTCCCTGTCAGGGGTCACCACAGCGTGTCAATAGCATATGTTTTGCATAGTTTGCATGTAGTCCACACAATTGGGATGAGTAGTATCTGGGGTTTTCCAATAGCAGCCAATATTTTGTTTGTAAATGACAAAATTCTAAAAAAAAAGGGAAATATATGTTTATGCTTAAGTGTAACTTGACTAGGTCCTCAGCATTCCTGCCATGTAGCAAACAAGCTATAGAACACAATTTTTTTCACATCGAACTACATACTTAATATTGTAAAACTACAACTGCAGAACTACAAGCTATTTGGCCACATATATGAAGACTTTATGAGGTCAAATCTTAATAATGATGAACTGACTTTAGAATTCATCATATTGCAGATACTGCACTGTACATACATTCTGTTTACTATATAAGTATAAAGATAGATTCTATACTGAGTCTCGTTATGAGGGACATACAATGGCCTTGATATGTTTATCTCTTCCTGCTGTTTCAGTTGTTATAATTCAAGAATGTTGAACTCCCCCTGGTTTAAAGTAAATAAGATAGAGGCCTTCCCCACTCTACCAACCTTTTTCACCATAGGGCATTGGCAAAAATTCAAATTCATCACGTGACTGTCCAGAGTGACTGCACTACCTTGAAGATATGACTTTATCCCTCCCTGTTGCTCCTATACCACGCAAACGTTGGCCCCCACCCTTTACCCCCCGCCTCAACAGCCTAATGACTCCTGGAGGTTCCATTTGTAAGGCTCCCATAGAAACACATCCACAATAGGCCCCATCTTGAGAGGGCCCATCTGGGTGTCTTTGTGGGGCCCGCTGAAAGCCACAAAGGCCTGCTGACCTAGAAAGCCATCAATAAGAGAACAGGGAGCCCCACCGACAACAAATTGAAGAGCCATGGAATTTCCTGGGCCATCCTTAGTCCGTAGGTGAGGATATAGACTGGAGACGTGGGAGGCGGAATTCCCTAGATGCCCAGGGAAGACACATCAGGATGCCATTCCCAAACTGTCAAATGTATGCCCGTTACCTTTAACTGTCACAGCCGCCTTTGTCACCCTGCCCAATGGTTGTCATTGTTTGGAGAACACTATGAAATCTTAACAAAATGCTGATTGTGACAGGAAGCAGCCGTGGCATGCTGGGTAGTTATGTGTCCTGTTTGGGGATGATTAGCTTTTTTTCTTTTCTTAATTTTTTTTTAATCTGCCTTCTGTAATGTTCTGGTTACCCCTTTGTGTTTTAATAAGAAACAGATATAGAAAAATGCATTATGAATGACTCAACGACTTGTGCTTCTACCATGATTATAAATACAATTGCAATTAGTCAGTTTGTGAGTTCCAACTTATATGATAATGGTACTTAAATGGTGGCTCCAAATTAAAGGGCTGCTCTATGTATGATGAAAATGTGAAAAAGAAAAAAAAACACAGGAACTTGGACATCCTGGTCAGTGTATTCATTATAATCAATCGGTCATTATGAAAATTTAGAGTGAAAATTAGACTTTGGATTTTTGTTGTAAATGACCAAACATTAACAAACATATTGACAAAATTCTCAAAATGTTTTTCAATTATCATTTTAATTATTTTCTCCAAAGTGTGTATGCTTGGCCAATATGCATTTCTATAAGCGTATTATCTACTTAATCATGTGTACATAAAGGAGGATCAGTGGAGTGTCTAAACTTTTGCGGCAGAAAAAAAGGAAGTTCTAAAAGGTCCCTGATATTTATATTGACCCTTATTTAACATTCTATGCACCATTCAGAAGTGCTTCTGGAGACCGGGTCATCCAAAGGGTGCATCCCCTGTGACACACATTCCTTCAAATGAGATTCATGTGAGTGAAATGTCAGTCAGTCACCATTATCAGGGACCATGCTTCTTCTTCCTACTGTGCACTGTTCTCAAGCTAGGTTACCTTTAGTACGGTGAATACTGTGAGGATAGTATGGCTGAGTTCTTGCCAAAAACCTTGACAAGAGACCTGAAAATGAAGATGTAGAGTGATAGTCACATCACGCAGTGACACCTAGAGTGTGTCATTGTGCCACATCCTGTGCCATCAGTGTTTTTAAGTTAGCCAAATCCTTACACCAATTATAGTCAGCCACTGTGATGTGGACATGAAAAGATGAACTCTGGGGTGTGATATGAAGGAATGGTCATGATAAAGACAAAAATACTCCATGCACTGTGAGTGACTCCTTGTTTAAGATGTATGACAAGGTGACATGTCAGAATCATTTCAATGCTCTTTTTGAATTCTTTCTTCTTGTATTTATATTATCTGCGTGTACCTGATATGTTAGTTTTTTTGTGTCACACTAATGGGATATGATACTTTTTTGTTGTTAAATAAACCACAAACAAGAACACCTGACGACTGAAATGTGATCCGTCATGGTTTCTTTTCAACAGAAGAGGACCGTTATGATAGCTACTCCCGTATGATCCTAAAATACTTCCTGGCAGAAGGAGTGGTATGTCGACATGAACTCTTTGTAGGAGCGGTTCAAGATCATCCGAATGACATCTTCCAGGTAAATGAGACGAGTGTGTCGGTTTTTGTTTTTGTTGAACAATTCACACAATAACTTGTAATGTTGAAATGGCCTCAAAATGTCTGTGTTGCATGCATTATCTTGATAGTTTTCTTAAATTCCTATTTTAAATAGCTATTTATTTTTGAAAGCTTTGCATCCTTTTGATTTTAAACACATTTACCAAACCCTTATACAGTATTTACCTAATATTAAAAATAACAAATTTAGTAGTAGTCAATCACACATGCTTTAAAAGTATTCCTTCATCTTTTACAGTAGTTTAAACAATATTGTAGTAACACGGTCCTCAAGATTTGTCTGGGTCAGCGGGGGTATTTCAAAGGTCGCGGGTGGCACTGTTCTGGCATTGTTAAACTGTTTCCCGATGCATTGCTGTGTGAAGAGACTTGCAATCCCAGAAGTTAACTGCCACCTAAAATACGGGAGGTGGGCCCCTCGCTCATTGATTGATAGTGGGAGGGGTCACAGCCTCACCCTCTCTTTGCATATCAATGGTTTATTAGGACAGGGGCACTCTCAATGGGGATATATCACATTATTTAGTGTATTCCCAGCTATAAAAGAAGCCAGCCAGGCCTCCATGTTAAAGTAACCTAGAATTTATTCTAATAACACACCCAAAATATTTACGGAATACTTAAATAAATGAATTAATACTAAAGCTAAACAACATCTTTATTCATGTACTCTGGAATTATCAAATTGCTGTGCAAAATATGCAATTATGATCGGTAATTTAATTTGAGAATCAACTTTTTGAAACTGCCTATACATTTTTACAATAGTATTTCAAGATTTTTAAAGTATGGAATTTGAATTTTTGATTCATCAAATGCAGTGGATCAAAACTGATGCAGTAGCACACAGACCTAAATTCTCCTTTGAAGTTCAAAATTGTTGTGCACTAATAATGAAAATGATATATCAAGGTCCATATTTAATCTATTTTTCCATCAACGTGTGCAGGAACTTCCTGATCCTATTTTAGATGATGTTGCCATGCACAAACCAGTAGACCAGTCTAGACTGCCTTGTGAGCCTCAAGATAGTATGGACGCCATGAAGATTGCCTGGCGTTATCAAAATCTACCAAAAGTACAGGTAATATATGGTTAAATATATGTTTAAGGTATTTTATGGTCATTTGGTTGCTCAATAGGATTCCGCTCCACAGAACATTCAAAGTTCTCTGATACTGATATTATGAGAATGGACAATGTAGGCTTTAGTGTTTTTTGCAATTGTCTCCACCACTAAATCGATCACCATTCTAAACTTCTTTGTGGAGTGAATAAGGCCCAAGCCTTTCCTTTCAGAGCTGGAGCAGATTACTCACGCTTAGCTGGCGATAGGTAGGCTTTTCACTGGTCCCCAGCCCTCATATACACACGCCTGCACCCCTGCTTAGCCTGGGAAACAAGGGTACTTTGCAGCCGGTGCATTGACATGTTTGCTCGCTCAACCCTACGACCCAGACCTGCGCCTCTGTCTTCTTCCAAATCCCTGCCTTTCCCCCTGCTAGGGTCGGCATCCCTACACTCTTTCTTCCGCTTTAAGTAGAGGTGACCCCCTCCTCCTATACTGCTCTGCTCTCTCCCTTCTTTTGGTCTATAATCCATATCGCTATGTGGATTAACAGCACATAGTGTGTCCCTAGGGATCCTCTCCCTCTTTCTCTCCCTCTGGAAACTTCTTTATATTTGTGTCCTTTCGTCACCTCTCCCCCTTCCCCTGTAAAATCGTCTTTACAAACCGCTGGTAAGCCCCAACGGAGGATTTGCATCCCAAATTCACCCCCAGAGTCAACGCGTACTTTCCCCTTACACACACCTCTCCCGGCATTGCCTACTGTGTCTCTCTCCCGATGAAGACATCAGATCAAAGGTTAGGCTGTCAGGGCGGGTAAGGAACGCTAAGCGGGTTGCCCAGCTCACAAAAAGAAGATGAGCCCCTCAGCCCCCCTGTGCCCTGCTGACCTCCTCGTCCCGCTAGGAGAAGGACACACCGGGGGCCCTAATCCAGATTAAGAGTAGATTAAGGGTGCCAGTAACAATGGAATCCCTGGTTTTACTGGGAGAGAGGAGCTCAAACACTCTCTTTCAACTGCAGGAAAACATCCGCCTTGCCTGCCGTCCCTGACATGTTTTCTTTCACAGAGAGAAGTGGACATTTATGTGAAGAAATGATTAAGAGCGTGTTCATAGTGCTTGTTTAACTTCTCTGCTTCAAGAATGTTGAGGAATGACCCATAAACAATGCAATTGCATTACCATAGTGTTATGGAGGACCCTCATTTAACATATTAGAAAAACCAATATGACTATTTCCTACCTGAATTCAGTTTCTCAAAAATCTGTAGAAAAACAGAAATACAATAGTTCACTCTTTTATAATTTTTTTAATTTATGTGGATCCCATCAGTGACATATTTTTATTTTTTACCGTGCAATATTGGCCACCATTGTGAAATTGCTTCATTATCTTCCTTAGAAAATGAGCATCAACACACTAAATTTGCTTGGACACTTTTTTTGTCTTTAAAAGCATAAGTGAATCTAATTTTATACTAGCAAATATTTTTTTAACTACTTAGTTTATATAATATAACCTTCATTTGATATTCTTGCCCAGAGTGCTCTTGCATCCTCATCTCGGTTTGGCCACTACTATGACGTTTCCAAGACAATGGAGTCAGAAATCCGCCAGGCAGCTAAGTGCCACCACTTCTACCCTCCAGAACATCCCAGCCTTACATCAGCTACGCACAGGTAAACCAACACGACATCATCTACAGAACACTAGCAAACCAATCTGACACCATCCGAGAAACACATGCAAAATTCGCTCGGCATTGTCTACAAAAGGCATTCATCCAATGACGACATCAACATAGAGTACTTTTGAGCAAGCATGGCATTGTTTTTACCATATAGGCAAATCAGGTATGTCAGCCCACCAAAATAATGAAGCCTTTCAACAGGCACCATTTTTTTTCTTTAAGTTTTACTTTCATATAGTGAAACCATGTTCATTTGAGAGGTTATGTTTGAGAACCCACTCACATTGATTCATTCATTCATCTTCCATACCGCACATCCTCGTAAGGCTTGCGTGGGTTGCCTGACTTTATTCCAGTTGACTTCGGGCAAAAAGTAGACTACAGGTAGAACTGACTGGTCGCCAGTCAGCCATAGGACACACAGAGGGACAAATGACCATTTGCACTCAATCATACCGTCCTCACCAGCGGGAATCGAGCTTGCGCCTGCCCGCATCGAAGTCAGGCCAGTGAACCACCACACCATCAGACAGCTAACTCACTCTCAATAGGTACAAATCAGAAGGTCATATAGAAGTGACTTCCCGCTTTGAGAAAAACGTAATAGTTTTAGTGCAAGAAAAAAAAGTAAAGCATGATAAATCTGCTTACTAATTCAACGAGGGTAATTGCCTTTTTAGCAGTTGATACAAATGAATAAGAATCTGGCTTAAGTAGCTTTTCCTCTGGCCTAAAAGGTTCAGCCTCTTGGAAAAGTTGTGTATGCCTATTCAAATAAGGGCCCTGTTTGCTCAGCGACTGTTTGATTTCGCCCGTGTTGAGTGTACTTGGAGTTCAGAGGTCATGCAAACTCTTTGCTCAGAGAGTGCTGCTGAGCACACAAGGGCACACGAAGAGGCGCACTCACTCACTGTGTAAATACAGCAATCTGGAGCACAGAGGATGTGGAAGAGGCTTTATAGAGTCACTCTTTATTTCAACAAACACTATTAAACACAGGACCAGTGCAAATACATTAAACATCGTGGTAACACATTTGATTCATATACCAAAGTACATCATCTAGGTTCACAAACTACAGATATTACCCATAAGAGAGCAAATATATTAAAATAGTCTTCTTTTTATTACATTTGTATGTGGTTGTCTTTGGGACATCCGTGGATTTAATCACCAAGACTTTGAAACAGCAGGAAACTACACCTGCACACCACCATTGTGCCCACTTCTACACCCTGTCACTTCCCCGCACACAAAGACACGCACATTGCACGTACACACATGCCAGACTAACTCTAGGCAGGCTACTCCCCCTTGCACGTGTCCTCAGCCCCATGTTGCTACCCTGGCTGTTAAATTGCTCCGTTTCACTTGAAGGCATAATTGGCATAAATTGCTCTCTAGGTGATACAGATCCTGTTGTTTAAGACTAAGCATCCCCCTTGTCTCCTCCCTTCTTTCCCCTCAAAGAAAGACGTGCGTTGAGATAAAGAAGCTTCCACATGTATGATCCTAATTAGCTGACGCGCTAGCCCCTGCAGCTAAGCACCTAGACCTTATTGGTACCTGAATGAAGGGTGCTCAGTAGGGGCAGATGACATACAATGGTGTCCTACACAATGGCTGCCAAGCAGATACAACCTTTCACTCAAGTGCTTGTCAAGCTGCACCCCTTAGCCCCCTTCCTCAAAGACGGAGCATGGGCAGAGAGGGCTGTGAGAGTAGAAGTCTCTCTTTCACCAAAACCAGCTCTATCATTAGACCCAGCGGGGTCAGGAGGCACCATTGTTGCACTGAATAAATGAAATGGAGTACATGGATATACTTGGCACAAGTGTAATCGACACAAGTGTGTATTACCGCTTTTAATGCGGGTTTATTGACGTGTGACCGATATATGTGTATCAGCTCTTCCCAGCCTGCGGGTCAAATTGATAGCAGCCCACTGTGACTCGGTGCAGACTGGTCATTAAAATGGCAGGGCGTTCTTAAGTGGATGGTCCTGTGTAAAAAGATGGGTTTAACATTCCAATCTACTGCCCAATTGCCACAACGTGAATTGAGCCAACTGTTCTATTCTGGTTTGTGCGCTTTGTCAGTGGTGCAGATGTTATCCTTGATTAAACATCAACATGCTGTCACATCTTAATATTAGAAATCAACATAAGCATATCTCATATGTACGTCTTGTCTGTGTCTCGGCACAATCAAAACCTCAAGGGAGCTGACAGAGAGCCAGTCATGTTGTAATTTAATCAAGCAAATAAATTAATTGGATCTCTTGATAGTGGCTCCAGAAAAGCACAGTCAGGAGGAGCACGCTGCAATCATAGCGGATTAATCCACCACACTGATCTGTTTGGCCCAGTAATAGTAAAAGGGTGTCAATTAATAAGAGCTTTTCTATTCTGAACTAAGGAGAACTGCACCTGAGATGTCAAAGCTTTTTTATATTTTCAATTTCACTGACTTCTTTATCTGATGTCCTTCTCTTAAAACCCCCAAATTAACTCCAGAAAAATACAGTTTAAAACGTCACATCTACTCCTATATACAGACCACAATATTTACATTTTGGTATTCCAAAGTCACCACAATAGAATTTGTGTCATATACTTGCTGCCTGTTTTATTAAAAAAGAAAAAAGTACATACACATCATCCCTGTCAGGCAGAACCCTGGCTGAATCGCAACTCCATTGTTCCTACGTTGTTCAACTTCTACCTTATCTGTAGTACTTCATATATCTACGGGGCCTTCCTTTTCAAGTCAGGCTTTCTCTCTTGGCCCATCGACTATTTTTCAAGTGCACTTTAAAATCCAAAGTGAATCTACACACTTAACTTTGACACATTCAACTGACCACCTAGTATTCATCGGTGTGTTTTAACTAGTATTGGGAGCCAGGGGCAGTTAAAAAAAATAGGTTGGTGGCAGAGAAAGCCTTTTTGCTGTCTTTCTATTCATCTCTCTAATTATGGCCACATTCCTCTATATTTTTACAGTTCCATGCTTGGATCCTACTCTGCATTGCTGAAATCCATCGAAGATGTCATATGCAAGGAAGGCTACAATGTGGCAGCAACAACGGTAAGGCCCAGAGAAGAAAGGTCACTTTTCATTGATTAGATGTACCTTGAATAATTGTAAATACTCCTTATGCAAACAGAATAATTATGTAAATTCCAATGTCTTTAAAGAAAAGTGGGAATAGGAACTCAACAGAACTGTATCTGTTTATTGTACAGTTTATTGTACTGTTTATTGTAAGCATTCACCGATTGCAATGAAAAGTGGCCATTATATAGTGGAAGCAAAAAAAAAAAAAAATATATATATATATATATATGTATATATATACATATATATATATGTATGTATATATACACGTATGTATGTATATATATATGTATGTATATATATATGTATATATATGTGTATGTATATATATATATATATATATATATATATATATACCATACTGAACAAAGAAATCAAGTGCACAAATCTGCGATTTTCTCGAGTCATCATTTGAATAGGAATCAATAGTATTGTAGCGCATATTTAATTCAAGAGCAAGTATCCCGTTCCTCAGTGAACGTACGTGATACAGACCAAGGAGGATCTATTTTAAGAAATGCCAGAGTTGTCTATGTTGTTATTGTAACAAGACATCTCCCATGACAGACACGCATAACTTTAGAGCCCGTTCACATAGTGACACGTCGACCAAATCAACAGAAAACGACACATAACAGGTTTGTGTGCCCCACCGCCACGTTCTCCTTTCGAAGGAGGCCGCAATTCTGCATTAAAATTATGTAGTACTGATGTCATGCAGTAGGTGGCCTTAAATATAGCACAACAAGTATTCTTTTGCTGCATATTGTTACTTTTGGGCTATTTTTTTAAAAGCCAGTGGCTCACCTACTTTAAGATTGTCACACTATCATAGTTTTGTCATGCAAACAAACTTCACTCTTGATTTGCAAGTAAAAATCTAAACTAGGGCAGATTTAGATTCAGAATCCCCAAATTCTGTTTAAAAGTAGGTTTCCAATGCAAAATTTGACTTATCTGTGCAAAAAACTTAGGGGCACTTGTTAACTTTTAGTCCTGATAGTTCCAAGATGACTTTCGTCTATATGGTCAGCCTTGGCTTGATTTTACTGGCAATGTTTCTAAGGCTGAACTATAGGAGTAAGTCTGGACTCTCTTTCTGATGTCACCACGGCAACGTTCATCTTGCAAAAGTTCCCCCCTGTCGCTCATCAACTTGGAGCCTGATTTTGCGCAGTAACAAACAGAGAACTTATCTATTTATGATGAGTGCCCACATAAACAAATAAAGCTCTTGCTGGCTTAGGTGTTGTAAGTAAAGTATATTTTCTCTGTCTGTAGTTTTCCCCCTATCCTTTTGTGGGGAAACTATGAGCCAACTGTGGAAAAACTCAAACAATAAGGTTTGCTTTTCTTAGATTCCTGTGATACGTATCCTCACGAATCTTAGGTCATACTCTATGGAGAGGAAGTGATGGCGAGTTGGGTGGAGGTAAATTTGGGTGGGTCTAGATAATAGAGGAGGAGGGCTGATGTGTGCAAAAAACAGAAAAGCCGAGCAGATTTAAGACGAGCTTTGTAAATTCTCACCTCAATACTCAGAGGACATCTCGAAACAAAAAAAACAAAAGACAACTTTACGAAAGGTTAAAACCCTCTCACAGTTTTGAACAGCTTCCTCCATTCTCTTACTTTCAGTGATATATATCGGCCTGCTCTTTTCTCAGTCCTCATAGGAGCGGGATACCGCTGATCCCTTCTTTTGGGGTGGGGTTTTTCAAGGGAAGTCACTTTAGCCTCACCAAGGCCCCCTTGGCTGTCGAGCCTCTCTTTGGTGCCAAGAATGTGCTGGGGTTTCTGGGTGGCGGCCATATTGGAAGCCTGTCTGACAGGTCCATTGTGCGTTTGTCAGATGGCCTCTGTGATTGGGCAGTTGTGTCCACTCACGTTTGGGCACTGTATTGCGATCGTCTGTACTGCTGAGCCCACTGTCCAGACTCATATGGAGTTTGGGAATACAACCCAAAACGCAGCACCTATAATCAAAACGACAATCTGTTACTCTTCGTGTACACTCTGTAAACTTGGAATTGAATCACTTTTCTTGCTTTTTTGTTTGTTTGTTTGTTTTTTGGTCAAAGTTTTGTAGAATTTCTGATGTTTTAACATTAATTTACACTTTGTTATTCTCACGATAATGCAAAAAAGAATAATAGATGTGCCAAGAAGTTGTTCCAGACTCTGGGGATTTTTGGCAATTTTTAGAAAAAACCCTGAACTACTTAATTTACTTTGGATAATGCCTTGAAAAATTCTCACAAAAGAAAATCATTAAAATCTATTGAATGCAAGGGGTGACGGGCTTGATGCATGATACCACAAATGAAATTGTTGTAATCAAATATCGAGGTTATTCACTTTATTTTAGCTGTTCTATTGGTTTACATAGAAATTGAAAATGAAATATTGTCATCTTTGGCAGGCAATGTTTCTACGTCTTACCTAAATATGTCAAATCTTTAGGGAAAATAAGGAATTGACCTCACTGTTCAAACACTCTAGTAAGGAAGTGTAAGTAAAGGTTGTTTGATTAATTTTCGTTGTATCCTTTGTTTTCGTTTTGCCTGTTTTAGACTAAGTCACGGAACATCCTACGTATTGGGCTTCATTCACTCGGTTCACCACTGTGGGGTGATGACCTGTGTTGCCAGGAAAATCCAAAACACAGCCACGCCCTCACTACCTTTCTCTATGGGCTCCGGGCTTTGTTGAGGTCATCACTATCAGTTGCAGTAGTTACAGTGCCAGCACATCTGATTCAGGTAAGGCATAAAAACTTTGAAAGTTGCAACTGCGCACAAATGTGAACTGATAAGAACAAAGAACATTTTAACTTTCCCCTCCCCCGCTCCAAATGGTCCATGTGATAAATATTTTACCTGAATGTATCTTATGGATCTTTGGGTTGTGAGCATGTGGGTTGCCTTGTCGTGGTTACATCTAGACCACAAAATATTATATCCTTTTTAAAGAGGTTTCCACTCAACTTATATTAATAAGTCGAATTCCCCTAGTGCTGCCGTGGATCGACTGAAGCCATCAATAGGGCTCTTCCTTCTCATCATTCCCTTGCTAAGCTGTTTCTAATGAACACTGAATGCAGAACCCTCCAAACTTATGTTTGCTTGGTTTTGATTACATCCATGAACTTCTATAGCCTAAAAGTATTTATATGGTATATTATCTTTAAAAATTCTTACTGGTTGGTGTCGTCTCGGGGTTTCTATTTGTGTTTAAGAAGGGGGTCGTTTTTTTGAGTGTGCGTACGTGAGTCTGTTTCCAGTATGGCCTCTCAGTGTGAAGGTAGAGTCATCTGCTAAGGCATATGGCAAAGCGCAGACCTCCCCTGGATAGAAGACCAAGAGGCAGAGTCACCAGAGGAGCCAATTTAGACTTTCTGCCATTAACATTTAGTAACTTGTAGCTATTTTCTTTTCCAAACCCATTGACCATATTTCTTAATCACAACCTTATAAATGTCCTCTATTGCCATCAAACTTACAAAATGAGGAAGAACAGCAGGGATGCTAAACTTTGAGAACAGCTGGGTTGTCACAACATGCTCTGGCTCTACGCCTATATCCTCAGTGCTCTACGGCCTTGGCTTCGTCAAAGAAAGGTAGACTAGCTAACTAGCAGATGTCAGCTGTGGTGGGTGCGGTCCCCAGTCCCCCATCCGGCCTGGCCCTCAAACCCCTTAATCTGTGTCCTCCTCCTCATCCACCCTGGAGATGGAAGAGGAGGGGGAATTTAGTTTTGAATCAGGTGTTGGCTGACCAGGCCAACGTTGATGGGGTAACTTTAGAATGTTTCCGTAATCCAAAAAATATTTTTCAGATAGAGTAAAAATTTGTTGCATTTTTGTAAATAAGAGTTTTTGCCCTAAACTGTAATTAGTATAATTCGTTACTCTGGATCTTAAAAAACTGTCTGGTAATAGCATTGGGATAACTGTCCGACACTGTGATGGTCCCCCAATTCATTATTGAGCAGTTTGGAAAGCTAAGCCACACACTGAAAGCATTCTCCAAGCAGCCTGGTGCCTCAGTTCATCTGAAACATTAATTAGGCTTGTCCTGGTCGTACTTCGTTCTACTATCGCTAGCTACCACACCCTTCCTTACAAAAAACACACACTCTTTCTCCTTAAAATGTATCCATGTACATCTCCCTTGCTTGTCAAACTAAAGTGGTTTTCTGCCTCATGCATAGACACTCTCTTTCCAATTTATAACGTACAACTAGATAAATTATACTAAAATGCAATTTAGTCTTTTTTCGTCCTTTTTACAATTAAGGCTATGTAGTGTTTCGTGAAGTAATTATGATATCACATTAAAGAGTCTGTTTCTTTTTTAATATTCATTATTAATTTTCATTTAAAAAGTCACTACCATGCATCTTGATGGTTGACCTAATGGTGGCATTTACTTGGTTTACGTTAAATAGTTTTGTTCTAATCGTTTTTCTTAAACAGACTATTAAAATGTATCACTTTTGATTATCAAATACTGTACGATACATGTGAGCTTGTTTCCGAATGTACATCTAATATTTAGAGGACAAATATATACATGTGCATAGTTATTCCTCCAACACTTCTAGAACAGCAGTTTATTCATCTATTGTGCTTTTTTTGCATAGTTCCCTAACCCATGACAGAAAGATTACATTCAAATTGATTGCGGGGGTGGGAGACATGTGCAACAAAACATTTATGAGTGTGAGCGTGAATGGTTGTCCGTCTCCTTGTGCCTTGCGATTGGCTGGCCCCCAATTTAGGGTGTCCCCCGCCTGGTCCCCTCACCGTTGTGAGTATATGTGGTACAGAAAATGAATGAATAAACAAAAGCATGCACAGGATCTTAACTAGAGTTTAATGACAAAGTACTTTTTTCATGGAATTTTTGAATAACTGCTAAGGGGTTATATTTGTGTCCTTTCGTTAGAATAACTGTCGTTTATGGCTCTGTGATATATCAATATAAAAGCTATTAAACTGTTATTAAATTAATTTATAAATGTTCATCCCATGCACTTTAAAAAGGAATCTTTCAATAACTGTCATCTAAAGTTATCTTTAGTAACTGTTTTTGAGTATTTGTTATTCAACTTTTCAAATTAACATCGTTAACTTGAACAAATGTGTTTTGGGGACAATGCTGAACCTTTGTGTGAAAGCGGAACCTTAAAAGATAAGTTATTGTAACATGAAATGTTTATTTTGTGATTTTCATAAGTCATTTGTGTGAAGTTGGCCCTAGCCTCACCTCTTAATATCTTAAAATGAGTGCAGTGATAACTCCATAGTCAGTGATTAATATATTAGAAGCCTGACAGCAAAACAGAGGGAAAATGCCATTTGATTCGCAGTCTAGGCACCTAACCCCTGGCCTCACATTCAATCTGTTTACCTTCCACATTGCTACACTATCATGCGCTGAGCTGCCTTGTTTCAATGGAGATGTAATGACTATAATTGTCTTGATTTAATGTCTATTGATTTGATTAATTTGTTGTGAAGAAAGTGATATTGCTGGACAGTATCTGAAGTTGAACATTTATTTTTTTCTTCTATATTGGATGGATGTGCTTTGATTTGAAAAAAAATGGATAAAAAGATTCTCACGAATTACTTCTTTCTCCTAATAATTTAAGTAATTAATTGGATGACTACATTTGAGTCATAGTCTCGCTTAAGGACATTTTAAACTACTCTACCCACCTCTGCTGTTAGCCTTGAATGTCCTGCACGGACAAAGTTTGAGTACTTATTATTGACCACCGTTAGTGTTGTGAATAATTTGTTGTAACCAAATTCACACAAGCTTTTAATTGCCTGCGTGCAAGTGACCTCAGATACCCCGTAAGTGGTAGCAGCTATGGCTAGTGGGATGTGCATTCTTTAAAAGTAGGACAAAAATGAAAAGGCTGAAGAAAGAGTGGGGAAAAGACACGGAGGCATGAAAACTGCATTAGGCGGTGGCAGCCAACACACAGAGAAGGATTTGAATGATTCAGAAGGCTAAGGGATTAATAATGCAAGACTCCCTCTCCCTTCATCCCAATGTCCCCCTCCCCTCCTGCACTCCTCGTATTCTCTGCTTCGACCCTTATTTGTGTAGTTTACGTTCAAATTTCTTCCTACCTACTGTATGCACCCCAGATTGTTTCTCTCTCTTTAATTCTCACTCACCTCTCTCATGAACTCCCTCACTTACCAAGTCTCCAACCCAACCAATAGGTGGAGCTCTCCTCATCAAGCTTTTAACGATTCCTCCACTTCCCTCATGTCCTCTCCTGCTGCGAGCAGTTGTGGCATTACACACGTTGAAGTGAAATCGTTTTTGACTTTTGCATATTGACTCTTCCCTCAATATACGGGTCGCTGTGCTTACTCTTACATACGTTTGCTTGCCTGCCCTGGTCTTGTCTGTCAAGACCTCCATCCTGCAACATCCTCACCTGAGACCAGAGGCTGGAGTGACCTGGCCACAGGAATGATGACCTAATTTAGTTGTAACAGTGCTGGCCCATCAGGAAGAAGTTAATTATCTCCGTGTTTCTGTCCTCATTTTACAGAGCAGCTCTCTAATGGGCAGCATAACCAGGCTATGTGACAATGCCATAGCATTGGAATCATTCAAAGGGTCTGAGAGGGAGACCAGCCCACTCTACAAAGATTACCATGGTAAGAACACACACTCCCTCTTATCTCTGTGTCTCGGTTCCATCAAATACACACATGCACACAGGCAGTGCATTAAGGCTCTAGCTAGGCGGTGGATAGAGGCAGGGCAGCCCCCTTGCAGGCCAGCCTGTCAGTGCGTGTTAGTGTGCTGCTGCTCAATCAGACGTGCTCCTCAGTAGACAGGCCGGGGGGGATTCAGCTGCCACGCTGTACCCCCTCCTCCTCGCACCCTCACCCCCTCCATCCCTGCCTTCCCTCCCTCCCTCCAGCAGAGCCTCTCTCTCCTCGCTCGCCCCCTCACCATCCCCAGTCCCATACCCCTAAGGCTCTGGAGCAGAGCAGGCCAACACTGGGGAATCGATATTCTCACCATCACTCTCTTTTCCTCTCTGCATCTATCTCTCTATCCCTCACTCAATGTCTCGGTGGCCAGCATGCCCTGCTAATAAATGGGGGCAAGTCTTCCTCGCCTCCAGCAGGGGAGGAAGACGTTGGTAATGGACGATGGAGAGACAGTAGCAAAGAAAAAGGAAGGGGGGGCCAGAGTTTGCTACCTCAGACTTCCCCATCACTTTCCCACTAAGATTTCACCATCCCTTCTTTTCCTTGCGCGCATCTTCTCTCTTCTATCGCTATATCACACTCGCCACGTATAAAGGTCAGAATAAGCGGTTGGGGTATTTTTAGCAAATGACTTTTCAACTCTCTTGCTCACTCTTTGCATCCCCCCCCTTTCTCTGCTCTCGTGCCTGCAGTTAGACAGCCTCGATTGTGACAGATGAAAAGATGAGAAGTAAAAACATTCAATAGCAGATTTTGGTTTCATCCAACAACATGATTTATTCATGCAAAACATTTTTCACTCTGAAATGACAGATGTAAATTTACCAGACCTGTCCTGTCCTAACTGATAATACCACTTATTTGTAGTTATTTTTATCAGAACGTGCAACTTAAAATAATAACAAAATCAACAAAATGACAAGGAATAACAGCAAAACTCTGGTTCTGTATGCAAGTTTTTTCTTTAAATTTTCGTTCACAGGATCTAACTCATTTCTACTCTGGACAGCGGTAGGCATCCAATCAATTCAAAATGGCATCGTCAATGGCAACCAATGTGTTAAATGAGTGCCGTAGTAAGGGTTAATTGCCAAGTGCCAAAAACATATTTAAACAAAAGTAATGTCCTTAATCAGACCAAGTAATTCTGTTTGTGTCATGAAATACATCAATGTGCATGATTGTTTTCATTTGTGTTCATGGGTGCAGACGCATCTGGTATGAGTGTGAGATGACTGCGAATGTGCGTCCGTGAGTGTGCGCGTTTGCGGCAGCAGTTCAGGGCTGCTCAAAGCATGCTGGGAAGCCTGTCACCGCAAATCAGGCAAGGGGAACTCACCCAAGTGCACCGAGGAAAGAGCTCACCATCCCCCACTTTCTCTGTTTGTCTTCCTTTCCCCATTACTCCCTTGATCGCTCTACTTTTATCCCACGCTAATTTACACCAACCCACTTGTACAGTACTTTTTCAATTCCATCAAAATGTAACATTGCCCGCAACGAACTAATAAATGACGAGCTCAACTTCCACGTTGATGTTATCTACCTTTTCTATCGCACACTTTGATCTCTGCCAGGTAAAATTTGGGAAATGATGTGTTTCATAAAATGAAATAAAAGCATTACACAGGTGAGCACAACGTTCTTACAAGTTCATGTTTCTTGATATATTTTGAACTTCAGGTACTCATTTTATTTTTCTTAACCATAATCTATGACTCAACCCTCTTTTGTATACACATAGAGATGACCAAACAGTTTGAACCAAATTTAAACCAAATTTTGCTAAAATCTCAACTAATTTTCTGAATTTATAAAATGAGTTGGTGCGTTGTTATTTAAATGCAGTAATATATTTCGGTGTAGAGTGGAATTTCTCTGTTTAGGGATGTCATTTGATCATAGAAAATAAATATAGATATAACAATAGGATTGGAATAAAATGATTTTCTTGTTGTCTGAAAACCAGGGCTGGACAGGGAGAGTTTTTCAGACCAGGGGTCAGACATTTAATCAGGCCACCCCTGTAATGCCCACATGGACACACACTATATATTTTTGGCTATTTAAAAGTAAAATTTGCACTCCAATAGGGGCTGAGCGGGAGCCGCAGGCCAAATTATTAGAAAGGCACAGGTGGAAATTCTCAATCTACTCCCAGTCTGGTCTTGTTTGACACTGTTGCAACAAAAAAGAAAAAATGCAATTTTGTGCAACTTTAAAAAGCCATGTTCCTTTATAAATGTTTTGTCACATTTTAAATTGTAAGACCTCAACAGTTTTTAACTTTAAATGTTCCAATGTACAATATTCTAAGTATTGGTATATCCCTCACAGGTCTGCTACATGTACGCCAGGTGCCTTACCTCAACTGTCTTGCAAGTCAACTGCCTGACCATAAGGACTTGGCCTTTAAACTCAAGAGGAAACAGTTCACCATTGAGGTATGTTGTCAAGGTCACTTTGTGCTACTTTATGCTACTGGAAATGTTTCCATTGCCCTTAAATTATTTATTTCTTTATTTAAAGGTAAGCATGTTTTTAAAATGTACAGACAATACAATATATTGTAGACTGCAGTCTGCTTATATTGGGTTTTCGGCGATTGCGGTTGGGTCTGGAACGGATCCTCTGGGATAAATAGGGGCTTACTGCAGAACTATCATTATCATACATCAGTGTTTTTTTGTATTTTCTGGAGGAGGCATCAAGTTATTAAATTTGCTCTGCAATTTTTATTTATGTCTTCCAAATAATTATCACAATTGTCCTATCAATAATTGTATATTTGTATCTTAGTGGTTTCATTATCAATTATGTACACAAGCACGTTCCCTTCCTATTACCCTTTTCTTTCAATTTCTCTAGATACTGTATTGTTTTCATTCATTTTACATGCCGCTCATCCCCACGGAGGTCGAGGTCACGTCTGACAACTGAGATCGGCCTAAAATAAAATTTTGCTCTTTTTAAATTTTTAAATTGCACGCACTAGTTGATACTTTTCAGAGGATGGCCTTCCATTGTAACATTCAGTTTGTTTGTTTTTTCCTTCTCGTCCTGTCCGGGGTTCAAAATTTTTTCTACTGGCACATCACTTTGACAGAGTTGCCTGTCACTGACTCACTACTCTGGAGGCAAATTAAGGGGCCCTCCTCTTAGCTCAGGCTCATGATTGGTCCTCATTACATTATCATTACCTTATCACACCCTCTGGTCCCGGCTCTTTAGTGAGCCCTATTGTTTCAGTCAGAGTTCAGGGGGAGGAGAGGATCCCCCCAGCCCCCCATTCTCCAAACATTTCCCATAGCCTTACAGCAAACCCTTCCCATGTTCTGCCAGCATTTGCTATTCATCCTTTTTTCCTCCGATCTACACCCTTCCACTCACCACAGGAATTGCTTTTCCTAGTTGGGATTTATATGGTCTGTAAAAGTCATTGTGGTTATCCCCTATGGTCTTTCAATTAGGCGTGCATAATGGCGAGAGGTGATAAATTTGACTTCAACGCTACATTGGGAAATTATTTTTTTCCCCAAGTGGCTCAGGTGTCAACATTTTCACCAACATGTTGACATTAAGTGTAATGGTTGAATTGGAGAGTACTTATACGGCGCCTTTATCTACACATTTTACTATGCCCAGATTGCTTGTACATTAGCACCCATTCACCTACACAGTCACACACCCATGGTGCCCCCTGCCATGCAAGGGGCTGCCAACCCACTTGGGGCAAATTATGTCTCAGTGCTTGTAACTCATATTAATTCATTTTGTTAAAAGAAGTAAATTGGTTTTAAGCTTTTTTTTGTTTTAAGTTTTTAAGCATATGTAGGTATTGTTTGTCTTGTCTAAATGTTTAACTAAAAATCCCAACAAAAATTAAATGCAATCACATTTTAAGACTGTGCCACTAATTAAGGCTCATGGCTTGTAGAATCATTGCTGACTTCAGTATCAGTTATTATTTAGTAGCTATTTCAGTGTTAAAATTATATTTGGTGGCAACCCCACCCAGTATGACTACGTTTAAAAGGTTCAATGCGGCCTCTTGCTCGTACTTTACCGAGGTCTGGCCTGGAGCTTCCCTTGTGTCTTAACCAAGTTACTGTATGTCTCTTTACGTATATCCACATACACTGTACCGTACCATCAGAATGTAAATGGTAATAATTTTCTGATGGCCTCTGATTCGCTAAAATGCTACCTGCCTTCAGCCTCCTCTTGACTGATTACACATAGTTTAATGCACACAAACATGAATGTGCACGGTTATGAAAGAGTGAGGTTAAAAAAAAAATGTCATGATTTTGGACAACATCAAAATAGATTTCTGGCTTCTGAGTTGCTTTCAGAATTTGTTTGGCCTGGCGGTCTACTGCCTCAGTGGGCTGTTGATTGACACATTGATTCTAAGACCAGTGTCTGACGTGTGACAACTCACACCATCCCTGCTAATCACCTCATTTACTCAAGCTCCAAGACTTCTCTGCCCCGGGCCATATAGTAATGCAGCATTGCAGCACCATCTAATCTATATAATTCACAATGGTTCACAAAAGCCGATAGTCCTCCACTGTTTATAGTTTTTAATTAAATTCTAATTTAAAATGCCATTGTAATCGTATTTGCGATATGATTTCTGGAAATAACCGGCAACGATTAATATTGTAAGCCCCTTTACAGTCTGCACAGGTAGAAAAATTGTCACATCATAAAGTCATGCTTACTTCTTAAATGTGGTTTGACTTACATGAACAACAGAATGTGAAGAAAAATTGCGTTTGACAGCAGAACAATACTAATATTGATGCACATTTTTATTAAATGCGTAGAATTAAATAACTATTTGTCAGTTGAACACATTTTAGTCCTTCATCTGACAATTGCAAGCTTACAAGGTTCTGTTGGTTGTGTGATAAGGTTGCCATGGTAGCTGCTGATGTGTCAGAGAGTTCAAACTCCGGTTGATGAGCAATTATTAGCCATGATGCCTGAAGACAGACTTAACCCATAGCCCTGTCTGAGCAGGTAGAGGAGGCTAGGTGTTTACAAGATTAACACATTCTCATACACGCATACGCAGACAGTTCTTCACCCCTTGCCCCCAAAGATATTGACATTCAAATGGTGGTCTCAGTCTTACACTGATTGAGAAACCAACAGGGAAAGTGAACATGACTGATTCCTTCTTGTGCTCGCATAGTGTCTGTGTGAAATGTTTGTCCTTTCTGTCACTAGTTTCACAACACTAGATGCTTTAAGGATGAAACTCTTTTGTGGTATGTAGCTACATTTGCTTTTACCTTTGTTTGACCCTTTAAACTGACAGGCAATTTGCCTGTTGGGTACTGGGGTGCCAGAGGCAGGTCGTGGGGTCAAATACAGTGTAAGATGGGGATTTGTGTCAAATTAGTCTTCTGTTTGAGGCAATATTTGAGGTGTCCGTTTCTCTGACAAGCTTCATCACTTGTAGTCTGAACACTTGCTTTGAGGTTTTCATATTGTTGAATTCAAGTGCTGGAATTATTTCTGGTGTATACCCTAATTGCCTCTTTTCAACAAGTAAATAATGTCAACTTGCCTGACTGACAGAAACATTTAAGAAATGGAAATTACAGCTAAAGATGAACAATTTCAGCCTTCACATGAATATACATTGCCTCTGTTTGATGACAACCCAGAGAACTCAGACAATAGAGGCAACCAGAGACAACAATAAATAATAAAAGGCAGTCGTATAATCTTATATTAATGTAAAATAAATATTTACGACTTTTACAATGGCAACAATGTACATGGGAACACGAATCGCTCAGAAAGGAGTGCAGCTTTCAGAAAATTATCATTTGCAAGGACTTTGTAAAACAAGCAACGCATATGAGTTCATGCAGATATTTTCTTCTGTTCTAATTGGTTGCGATCCCTGTTTAACATAGTTTTCGTCTCTCTATTCAAGAGGTTGACATTCTCCTAAAAGCAATTTCCAAACTGGTTTTAAACTACTTTTGGTGGCCATTTTTGACAGCCTCGGTGTTTATTAAATAATACAACCGTAAACTTTGTATTGCTTCGAAAAGAACGAGAATATGCTAGGCATTGTTGTCATTGGGTAACGACAATGTTGTTAGGATGGTGATTCCGATGGACAGTTAAATAATATTGCTAAGAAGTAAAAAGAACAGGTTCTAGAGCCAAAATGAGGCATATAGAGTAGGTTAATGTTTCTTGGCATGCCCTCAAAACGTCTTTACGATGGTAGCAATGTGTGCCTCCTCCCCGTCGCAGCTTGTGGGTGCCGAGGGAAGGGTGTTAATGGACTTATGTGAGGAACAGAGTGAAGGCTTGGAGAAGGAGGGAGGGAGGTTGGAGGCATAAGCATTGAGGAGCAGTTAAGTGATTCTCAGGTCAAGTCTAATTAACATGAGGGCTTTTCCTTAGAGGCAACAAACTGTAATATTGAGAGAAAAATAATAAAAGATCGAATGGAAAAAAATATGGTAACGAGAAACTTAGTCTCAGTCCTCCATGCTTGTTTTTATGTTTTTGTTTCCATTACATGCATGTCCATAAACAGTATACAAGCCGCACATCTTAATGAAAAGTCAAGAGGCCTATTTTCAACATAGTCTGATAATTATTTAAGTAATTGTTTGGGGTTTGTTTTCTTTTTCTTTTTTTCAATAAGTTCAGGTTTTACTAGAAAAAAAAGTTTGATGATGAAAGCTGCCTGTTTTTTTTCTTCATTGTCTGTTTACATTTTTATCTAGTTTAATGTATTAACTGCTACTACTTGTTCTCTGGTAATCTTGTGTTTCCTCTTTCCTCAACAATTGAATGTGAATGGATCTTTAAAATAATATTCCATGTAAATAATTTATCACTCTTGTCTTGGTTGCTCACCAACCTCTGCCGCATTTTGGAACGGCTTCGCTTATGGTTTTTGCCTCTATGAGAAGGAGAGGAAGCGTTGCACAGGCCAGCCAGTTGCACGCGATCGGACGCCTTAGCCACAAAAATATTCACAACATACATCCGATGCGCATCTATTATTTAAGAAGATTTTTTTTATCTATTCCGCAAATGTGCATGCGTTTGAAAAACCCTGGCTTTGTAGGACTCTGCTGAGTTTAGTGTATTATGGGTCCAAACACTTAAGCTGTGGTTAGTTTGAAATAGTAGCACTATGTGCCATCTAACTGATTTACATTTCTTATTAAGGAAGGTCAGTTTTGCAGCAGTCAAATTAGTCATTCAAACTATAATGAGTATTTAACACATACGTGTTGAGTTTTAGTAGCTACAAAAAAAGTGGAATTATTTCTTTTACTTTAAAACATCCAGGAAGGCTGGTTGGCATTTTGCAGTTGTGGTGGCTGTTTAGTCAACACTAAGTAATAACATATCTGGTTCTTTGCCAAATTTGCTGCCTTCTGTAATAAATCGAGACAAAGTCAAAACATTTTGGCTCTCAAAGAGACAACGTTAAAACAAAACAAAAGCGGGCATATTTGCTCCTCCTGCCAGACTGTGTAAGATTATGGTCTGCCTCAACTCGCCCTGGAAGTGAAGCTGTTTCATCGGTGAGCAGTGAACCCTTAACATGGTCCATGCACCACTCAGGCCCCATCAGACCAGACTGGCCACACTGGGCTCAGTCCTGATTAAAGTAGCCTTACTTGTCTTCAGCTTCTATTAAAGCAAGTTCGTGGCAAGACAAGACCTTAACTTGCATGCCACCCTGCATCCTTGGGGTCTCACTGGACTAAAGGCTATTTGTAAATGTGCAGTGGGGGGCTGCCATTAGCATAATGATAGTGACTGGGGAATCATATCCTCTAGTGGTAAACTAGGCCCTCGCCAGATTTTGTGCTTCTGAATAATGTTATTGTTGATTTATTTCGTTATAAAATTGTATTGTTGCCTTGGGTTTTTGCCCTTTCTCTATGGCGTCTTAAAATGTTGTTAAAACGTGCATATATGTTCTCGCTGAATAAGTCTTCCAATAAAAAATCATTATTTAATTTAAGTTGGGAAAAAAAGAAGTTCGGAAAAATAGAAGTTTTTAAGAAAAAATGAGAAAAAAAATTAAATGACAAAGACAAATGTACTATTGTGCATTAAACATAATTCACTTCACCCGTATAGAGAACCTGACCATTCTGCAATTTACATAATATATATCGCACTGCCTACTCTGTCGTCAAATTATTCAGTGGAATAGTTGCCTCAATAATTTCATTCCCCCAAAAATCTTTGTCAATTAATCATGATACTCCCACTCGTGCAAAGAAAATGAAATTTGCCATCATGGGCACAAACTTTCGTGGTCACTGGTTCAAAGGTGGAATGTTGATCCAGGGCAGGAGCATCAAACTCAGAAAAGCTCACTGCTTGGCTCCTAAAAATAACTTTCCCACACTCTCACGCTCAGTGTCCTGGAATGGGGGGTGGTCAAGAGGCGGAGTTACTATTTGCTATGTCCCTTTTCAATTTGATAACTCAGTAGTGAACTGCTTTTATGTTAATAGCAAGATTGTGTGATTTCTAACAAAAAAAACTGACCATAACAAAAGAACATGTGCTTTTTCCCTTAACATTGTCCCAAAATTCCAACCACTGCGTTCATAACATCACTTTGCAATAGTATTGTACTGTTCACTAACGTGTGCTTTGGTGTTCTTGAACATCGGTGATATGACTAGTAAAAGCAAATATATTGGTGAAATACAGTTGTGTGGAATGTAGAGAAAACCAAAATGACCATATGAAAGGCATTTAATCGTATTGGCCAGTAACACCCCATCACTGCTATAATGCATTGTTAGAAAAATTGAAACGCCTTATTACCATACCACCGCCTATATAAACCAGCCAAAGAAATAGAAGCAGTAGAAGGAGACTGAATCATTTGGTGGAAACCAAGAGTTTATAAGTATGATTGAATAAGGGACACCAGAGATTAAATTAAAAACTTTCTTGAGCTCTTTAAAGGTTGATGATTATACAAATTAAGCTACAGAATTTTCTCGGTGTGTTGC